>NC_092794.1:42387599-42708425 GCF_918797505.1 Bemisia tabaci
TTTCTACCAAAATTTCCCATTTCAGAAAAAAATTATGAAAAATATTGCGAACTCAGCTCATTGAGCACTCTCAGATGAAATGATGGATTTTTATTTTTTTTCAAATTCTCCATTACAAAATGTAGTCCAAATAAGAACAGAGGTCAACCTAGAATGTCATGCTGAAACCTTGTGATATGTCAGTGCAAAACTGAGGGCTAAGAGTTTTCAGCTCTGGCAGGTGTATTGAGCATTAGAAACACTTTGCTACATCACAGTTAAAACTTTCCGAGTGTTAATGGCTTCTTGTGGATACTTTTTTTCGGCCACATCAACCAACAAAACTTGGTGGATCGATCAAAGTTTTGGTTTAATCGACCTAAACTGTAGGTCACTCTGAGACACTTGGGGATGAAGAAAGCGTCCGCTAACCTTAAGTAAGTACGTGTCGCTGTCATTTCGAGGTTGCGTCTTGCGAGCGGCTGGCATTGGACTCTCGCCTATGTGATCCAGGTTCGATCGCTGGCGGTTTGCGCCGAATTTTTAACAAGGTTATGAATTTCCATCTCGAAGATTTGTTCAATGTAACCCAAAGATCAGGCAGGGTAACCAAAAGATCAGAACAATGGAACCTAAAGATTTGATTAATATATCATCACTGAGATTATAAAATAAGATAGCGCTGAGCACCAGCATTTGCACCCCAGCACATGCGGCGAATGGTGGTTTTCCTCTATTCCGGTCCGCACCAGGACATAGCCGGGTACTGGCCTCACTACATTCTTTTGTACCAGGCGACATGTTTTTTCTGCACTCCACCACATCCGGCGTAAGGTACAGCATAGTTGATTTTATTTTTCTCCGTGATTCCCTCCCCCCTCCCCCCCCAAAAAAAAAATCCAACCAAAAAATGTTAACCGCACGTTTTGGACCCTTCGTGCTCTACTCTAACATAAAATATCGGTTACCTTTTCTTACTGTGTGAATTTGACAAGTAGCTTATGCAGGTAATCGAGTATATCGGATAGGGCAATTATGGCACACTCTGTATACCATGGCGGAATATGGATGTGTGAGGAGGTTCCGAGCCTCCGATGGTCATCCACCGCGTCACCGCACGGGCGTTTTAGCGCGGCGCGGCGGCGGCGGTGGTTTTCCGACCAACTGGATAAATGTACGCGTCATTGGAGAGTTATGAACGATGAGAACAACCCGTTCCTCATATTTATTCACACAAACATACAACTCGCCCCGCCAGCGTCCGTGTGTGTGTGTGCTTTATAATCATCATCATAATAATTTTTCAATGTTTTCTCCTACTTTCCCCCGCTCCCATTTTTTCCACCCCCCCCCCTCTACCAGGGATGAGAGCGCTAAAAATGGGACTCGGGCTTTTATTTTTTCGTTTCGCCCCCATTTTTTTTATTTATTTAGCCGGAGCATGTTTGATGAATTTATTATTCGGAATTCGTGAGAACGCGGCTGTGGGGTTGCAAGGTTGTTCGATTTTGACAGACATTTATATTGATATCCCGGTTCTGAGCGCGCCCCTCCCCTGTAAAATTCACCCCCGACGATCGCACGTCCTCCTGGAAAAGCGCCCCGGTCTCGCATTTCACCCCCCCACCCCCGTTCACGCACGAAAGCCACACGCACACACCGGAGCGGGCACCACCACACCCGCGCGGAGAACAAAAAATACCCATCTGCTCCGAGGCGCGATTAATAATGAGAAAAAAAAAGATAATACGCATCCGAAATGAATAGAATATTAAAAACAAATGTATCAGGCTTAAAAAATTGATTCTGTAAACTATTGTTTTCGTTCGTTTCATTCTTCTAATTGGAATCATGGACCATTTATCTTTCAATACACCCATTTAGCCATGAATCCGAAACGTGCGGTATTTAGCTTGAGCCCGCCTCTGCCTATGAATCTATGCCCATATCTCACTCTTTGTAACCCTGCAGCGCTGGTTGCCTATATTTTGGCTCTGCAATTGGTCCCCCCCTCTCGCTCCCACCCCCTCCCATACTCGGTCAGCAGCTCCGCTGATTCATCTGAAAGTTCTTTTGTAACTCATTTTTCGTTCAGAAAATAAATAATTAGATTCGATAAATTGAATTATTCTGTATTCTCCTCCGTGATTTTTTTTTCAATCGGCCGAGTATTTATTTGTATGGTCAATATCAATGAAATTCAATTACGAACTACCACGACCTCCGCTTTTGGAGCGAACAAAAGCAGCCTCGCTAGCTCAAACTACTCACTCCGGTTATGTTTTTCGATTTTTGCCCCGTCGGAGGCGAGCGGATATTGTTTGGATTTTTCGAATGTTCGAGAATGAGCGTAGTTCGAAGCATGAAATGTAACCTGTCTTTATGGGGTAAAATTCAAGTCCTCAAATCAGGATAACCGGTTGAGAACCGGACGATACGTAATTGCAATTCTACTCATTTCCTAAAAAAAAAAAAATAATTCTAAAAGTATATTCTTCAGGATCATTACATTGAAAAAAGTGTTCTCTCAATTTTAGTAAATGAGACAACTTGAATTTTAGACTAAACTCAAGACGGGGTCAGTCTAGAACAAACCATCGGGTTTCTCGAGAAAAGACAAGAGAACTCCCTTGAAACAAAAAAAAAAAAAATCATGATTTTGAAAAAGACTGTAAACTTTTTTCTCAAAGGAGCCAACGCGTGCTTGAGTGAAGAAACCAGTTTCCTCAATACGTCGTTTCTCTAACGCAAGAATGTAATTAAATTGCAATTTTGCCAAATTTCTCTACTAAAATTGAATTTTTACCAAAAGAATCTTGGGCGTCTTTGAACTGAAAGTTTTACCGATTTTTTCTCTGATCTCATGAAATAATAAGAAAAATGTTGAACGAAAATTGCACCCATACATTCGTGAAAATAAATAAATGAATTGAGTCAATGTTGCAACCTTGGAATGGAGTTAAGTCCCTCCGTCCGGAAAAGGACGAATATAAGTTAACGGAGCGAGCGCCTTCTAGGGGTAACGGATGCAATAAGCCAAACGCGTTAAAAGAAGCAACCTATTTCCTGTAAATCTGTACCCGGAGTGAGCGCCTTCAGAGGCTGACTGATACAACAAGTCAAACGCTGTTGCCTTCTTTCAAACCAATAGCTGCTCGCTTAATAGAAGGAAACACGTTGTGTCGAATGAAAAAACCAGTTTCCTGAATATTTTGGTATAATTCGTCTACTTTTTCACTCTTTGCGCGTCTTTCTTCGACTTTCACGTTTGATAATGTCCATATAAATTACAACGATTAAGACCGACTCTGTGGAAAAGAACCTTGCGTTCTGGGAAAGAATCTTCCTTAACTCCTTGCAAACACTAACTTATACAGTACTCTCTCTCCATAACGAGGAAATCTGTCGTTCCTGTGAGCTACCTTTAAGGTAAATACATACAATCGTCAAAACAAGAATCTCTATAATAAGGAAATCAGTCAGTCCCTTGAGTTCTCATTATAGAGAGAGAGTGCTGGAGCATGTTTTTTCTACAACCTAGGAATTTTTGTCTTGTAACTTAAGGGCTAACATTACCTTCAATTTTTCAGATTTTACGGTCAAACTTGTACCGATTCTAGATGTTCCTCCATGCATTTGCAAATAGTAAAAAAAAAAAAAAAAAAAAAAAAAAAAAAAAAAAAAATTCTCCGGAAAATAACGTCACTTTTCACAAGGTCACAAGTATAAAAATGGAATACAGCCATGTTTAAACATGTTTAAAAAATAGACAAACTGAGAGTAAACTGCAGAAAAAAATGTTCAATCATACATAATTAAGAAAAAAATATGATGTCCTTCCAGGATAAAACACATTTTTGAAAAGAAAATCCTAGTTTAAAGCAACAGATAAGAGGGTTTAAAACAGTTGAAGGAGGTACGAGTATTATTAGATTTCAATGAGAGAAATAATTCTCTCTGAAAGTACATGTTTTCTTCGAGCTCTCCATACATACGTCGCAAGAAAATAGACATTTTATTAAAAGTCTAGGTGAACAATCAAACATGCTTACTTAGATTGTTTCTTTAGTTACCTTATTATATTTTACTAATTTTAGACAAGATAATTCATTGCTCTTGAAACCTCTGTGAAGACTTGCATCATGGAATAGGATCTTAGTTCTTAAACGAACGTTTATGCCGAACCGCATATTATAAAACACAGAATTTTTAAAATTTTAACATTTAAATTATGAGGAGCATTTGCAGAGGAATAAGGAACGAGGAGAGTTTCAAGATTTGATGGGTCATTTTTTCAAAAGCTGTCCGAAAATTTAACTGAATTTTCTTTGTGCTACCGATAAAATTCAGTGAAATTTTCAAACAGATTCACCAACGATTTCTCTGTAAAAAAATAAAAACGCGGCGGAAATTTTGAAACTTCGCATGGCGCTTGTGATACTCTGGCCGGTAGGTGCCAATATAACCTCAATGGACAATGATTCCTAAACCATTATAATATGCGGGAAAATTTTCAAGGGTCCAGCTCGAGCAAACGGAGGTTCCTACGGTATATTTTTGCCCTCTGTTTGGGGTCCACCATGCCGTTCACGATGTTGTAATGAATGTTCACACGAATGTTCCCGATTACATCGTCGAGGCGCTGTGCCCAGAAGGCAACCCTCGCAGTCTGTGAGCGTTTTCGGGGACCTCCATGGGACCATCGCCATGCTCCGTCCTGCCATCGCCACGAAGATGCCCCAATGGCACCCCAATCTATGGTTTGTCTATCCATCAGAAATCCCTCACTATCGATTTCGAAATAAACTCCCATTTCATCTTTCCGGGTCAACAGAGCCTCTGTTTTGGGGTCGACGAGAAAGACGTCGTTGTAAAACGTTCCGGAGAGCGGGCGTGAGTCCTTTAAGTTCCTTACGGTGACTTTACGGTTGATTACGCCGTCGATGGCCGAGAAGTAAATTTCCACGGGGGTCTTCTCTCCGGTTTCAGGATCAATATGGTCAGCGTGAGTATAGAAGTTCCCAGTTGACAGGAATTCATCGGGATTGTTACCATCTGTGAACTGCTGTCTTGTCCCGTAGTTAGGAAATCCTGCTTCTGCTGACGCTAACACTGCTAACACCAGTGCTGTAGGGATATATAGGTTCATAGTTCCGATGTTGATGAAAATATCTGAAAATAATTAATTTTAAGTAGTGAATTTCGACTGTATGGGTGTGATATGCTTTGCTTTATTTCAAAGACAGCGTTGCCATGATTCACGGAAAAAAATCTTCGGTGCTTATAGCCAGATAGTAGGTGACATTTACCATCTTGGATTCCCAGATTCGACCCCGGAGAACAATTTTGCTACGAGCACAAATGTATGATGGTTAGAAACCTCAAACCGCGATCAGGTAGGCGTTGACAACAAAGATGGTAATTCGCACCAACACTGCTGGGCGGGCGCGCCGTCCTCCGTAGACGTCCCGCACAACGTTTCTGAGATAGACCTTCAAAGATGGTAAACTGACCCATCCGGATGTTTAGTGTATCAATCATGAAAGCAAGGAGAACCTAATATTTTGTGTTTTTAGCCATAAAGAGGAGTATTTTCTTGTGAAACGTACAGCTAAAAAAATTGAATACAAAGGTGTGCAATGTCGGGGTTCGCAGCTAGGGGATGGTGGAAAAGGGTTAATCGCGTAAATAAATTTCGAAATCGAGTAAAATGAGACTTCAGTACTTATTGTGAGGTGCTGTAGTTGTATCCAACCTATCAAATTTTTTTGCCTGCCGCGGGGATTGAACCTGCGGGACCTATCTAACCCCAGCCAAAGACCCAAACGATTGAGCTATACCAGTATGATGACAATCTTGACCGAAAAACCTGCACATAGCTTCGATTTGAACGGAAAACCAGGATATTCAATCTACATACTTAGATTGGTTCATTCATTTTTCTTATTTTTGTATTTCATTTTATTTTTTAACGTTATTTCAGTTTTTACTTTATTTTATTTCGTCACTTCATTTTAAATTTTTTACTTTATTTTTTTCCTTTACGTAATATAATTTTTCTTTGATTATTTATTCTTTATTTTTTCCCTGTATTTCACCGTTACTAACTTTATTTTATTTCTTGCAATTTTTTATTTTTTTACTTTAATTCAGTCACTTCATTTTAATTTTTATACTTCATTAAATATCTCTTCGTTGTTATATATAACTGCATTTTATTTATCTATTTTTTCTTTTTTTCTTATTTCATGTCGAGAATCAATTCAAAATTTTCAAACTAGGATTATTTTTATGATTGGCTAAAGTGCTTCTAGCATTGGACAAATAAGCCCAGGCTACTTACTTGAACAAGTGAGATTATGTAGAATAGAAAATAAAAAAATTACCCCTCTAAAGTACTAAAGCCTTGACATGGTGTTAAATATAGTGCATGCCTAGCCTACTGGTAAACCTGGGATGTTTAGCTTCACGACAGCATACAATTGACAAGAAACATTGTTAAAACATTAGTAACAATTGATAAATTTCTGTCATTTCCTTGGAATTTTGAATGTAGAAAAAAATTGATTTTGAAAACTATTATTATTACCAGGGGCCTTTGGCCGCTACGCTGCCGACAACCAATGCGGAAGAAAACAACATACGTAAAAAGTCGTAGAACAACGTCGTATTCAAACACCGTCAATGTTTTATTTTTGATCAATGTTTTTAAAAGAATACACACTGTTATTCTAATGAGTTTCCGCAAATTTTCCTGAGTGATTTAAAATAGATAAAAGAAAATTTGACTTAAAACGCATAATATCCAAAATCTAAGCTCAGATTCGGCTTCCTCGTGAAAAATCGATGCAATTGCATGTATCATATGTCACCATATCATGAAGGAAGGAGATTAACGTAGGCGTGTAGATTCTAACATATTAGTCCGACGAGGCAACATGGGTGATTCGGAGTGGGTCAGCTGATGAGTAAGAAGAAGTTTGTTTTCTCGGAAACGGACGAACCAAATGCTTGACGCCGGCGCCTGGCGGCGTAGCTCAAACGTTTGGATTCTGTGCCTACTTCCGCATACCGGCCGGCTTTGATAGAATCTTTACGCCTACGATTACCCTCTTTTCTTTATGCTATGGTAAAATATGATACATGAAATAGCATCGATTTTTCACGAGGAAGCCGAATCTGAGCTTAGATTTTGGGTATGATGCGTTTCAAGTTGAATTTTCTGAATTTGAAAATTTAAGACGGCGGACGTAGCCTAAATTGATACATCGGCTCCCATTCCATCGATTAAATTCGAATGTTTAGTCTAATTTCGAAAATTCGAAAAACCAAGGTGGCGGGCGTGTCCTAAAACGCTATCTCGGTTCCTGCTCGTCGGATTTTTGTAAAACTTGGTGCCAAGGGGAGGGGGGGAGGAAAGAAATTTTCAAACACTGCAATCGATATGTCGCAGGCAAATAGTAAAATTAGACATTTTGTCAAATGCCTAGGCAAATAGTCAAATACTAGGGGGCTATGCCCCCTGACCGCTACGCGGTCCAACCCCCTGAAGGCGCTCCGCGCCATCAATGGGCCGCTTCGCGGCCCTATTTTTACCTCCTATCAGTGTAAGTTTTATTTTTCCCCTCAAAAATTACGATATGAGGCATACTCTACTTTTATAATGAAATAATTTTTGGTTTTGATGAATATTTTAGTTCGTTTTAATCCGTTTTTTTTTTTAAATCAGTGAAAAATTTAACATCGTCCGAGTTTCTGAATTGTTGTAATAAATGCCCTTTAATTATCATTAAAACCGAGCAGAGTCAAGAATAATTAATTGCGCGAAGTCATATAGTTTTGCGGCGACTTTACCGTCGCCCGAGCCAGGGACGGGAAAAGGAGTACGCTCCACGAACATATTATTACACGCTTATCAGTCACACAAGGTGGGTTGAATATGAATTCTTGAAAATTTATCAACATACTTTCCCTAATCAGCCCATATCTGATTGCTTTCTTCGGTGACTCAATGTTGGTAAAGCGTAAAAAATTGACGGGGCAGACTACTAACAAAATACTTTAATTGAGTTATCTGAGATGGTGACCTTTATAATCAATAAGTTTACAATTTGCACAAACGCATTCTGTAGTTCAATGAGCCCACTTAACCGAGTAGCATCAACCAGAAACAAGATAGGTGAGGCGCAAGCGCACTCTTTGGTGCAATGAGTCAACTTGATGGAGCAGTTTACCATCAATTTTGTCTCGGTGAACAGATTTGTAAAAGCTAATAGCAACTAATTGAAAATGATTGATTTCCCTAAAGACGTGGACAATACAATGTCGTTGGTTATTCTATCAATTTTTTCATGTATACGGCACCAACTTTTAATTAACAAAACCAAGATGGTTATCCGCGCACAGTCATTTTTTTTCCGTGTTTCTTTATCTTCTAATTCCCTGACTTTTCCCGACCTTTAAACAAGAAAATTGCTGCTTATTTTTTTTCATGTTTTTTTTTTTTTAAATTTATTTTTTTTTTTTACTACGCTGTAATTCGCTAAACTTTGGGCAACATTTCCTTGTTTTGAGACTAAAATACGAAAACAGGTATTTAGTAACTGATTAAAAGATGACAAGCCCTAAAAATGACCAGAAAGGATAGGCAGTTGGAGAGTCAGTGATACCTATGTTTTAGTGATTCGTAGATGTGTCAAAAATTCCCTAACTTTTTCCACGAATTCCCTAACTCTCCCGGTAGTGGCAAATTCCCTGAATGTTCCTGATTTTGCCTGTTTTCTAGACCGCCGGCAATTCTGAGGAAAAATGAATGAGAGCTTTAATAGTAAATAGGGTCGAGAAACCAACTTCATGGAGAGATTTTTTAGTGGATTTAAAGCAACTATTATTCCTTTTTTCATGGGCTCTGGGAGGATATTTATGGGTTCTCTAGGAACCACCAAGTTTTTACTTAAAAGACCAAAACATTACAGATCTCTCGGCGTAACCCCACCTAGGTATTCCAATGCATCTAGCTGAGCTGAACATCATCTCTCAGTCTTGCACCGATACTCATTAAAGCTCTCCCTTCTCTGGATTGATTAAGATATTGAACTTTTAGTGCATCCAAAATTTCATAACTGTTTTCGGTCAATCAAAATTCCGATCAAATTTTATGATTTTGTAAACTTGACAGTATTTTTCTTACAATAGTAGTGAAAGTATTCGTCCCACATGACGGCGCTTGCGCCGCGCAGATTTTCTAGTGCATCCAAACGCAGATTATTATTTCGCCAAGAGGCGAGAAAAAAAAAACATACCTGAAAGCACGATAGGTGTACCACAAATTAGTGATTCGTGACACTGCACCGTAAAAGTGAAATATGAGAAGCTCTGTGATTTCTGAAATACCAGAAATCTGAGGTTTTATATCGGCAGCTTGCGCTTTGGTCTAGTATCGGCTCACAATCAGTTTCGGATCCGTATAAGATGGACAAATTTTAGCAGGAAGGAACCCAATTTGTTGGTTCATCTAAGAAACAACATGTCCTCCACTAATTTCCTTTTACAGATGGGTGCTTTCATAGACGTGTCAATGATGGTTCAGCACCCGGAAAAGCAGTCCATCTAGAAAATAGGCATTTTTCACACGGGAAATAGGAAAACATTTTGCTACCGATCGTTGACGTAGCGACGACGTCCTGATCATCGAATCGTTACCGATCTTATCTCGAAAAAGCTTGTCTATCCACCGCGATGCTGATCGTCAAAGCTCATTCGATAACATACCAATGGCTGTTTCATTGATCTTGAATTGCGAATAGTCAGTGCGTCGTTGCGAATAGAAACATCAATAAGGAAAATGTGGTGCTAATTACTTGCAGACGCGAATAGCTTGATGAATACTGTTGCCTTGGGATGTCTTTTTTCATTCATTTTACCTGTTGGAACGGGTCCATTTCCACAGCCCCCCCACATTCGAATCTTAAACCAAAAATTATATCATAATTTTGTGCTAATTTTGTGCTATTTTGTGCCGCAAATGAAAAATTTTGTGCTGCAAAATTAAGGGGGGAAACGCTCCTCAAAATTGGGGGGGCTGTAGAAACGGTAGCCCCCCCACTTTCGAATTTTCGAAAAAAAAGAATGCCATAATTTTGTGCTAATTTTGTGCTATTTTGTGCCGCAAGAAAAAAATTTTGTGCCGCAAAATTAAGGGGGGTAGCAGCATTCCAAATTGGGGGGGCTGTAGAAATGTTTGCCCCCTGTTTCGATTTATCGGAAAAGGAGTATGCCATAATTTTGTACTAATTTTGTGCTATTTTGTGCCGTAGCAAGACTTTCAATTTTTTCAAATTTAAGGGGGAAAAATTGGTATTTCAAAATTGGGGGGGCTGTGGAAATGTTTGCCCCCCTCTTCGATTTCTTAAAAGTGGAGTATGCCATGCTTCTGCTTTAATTTTGTGCTATTTTGTGCCGTAGAGATATTATTCATTTTTGTAAATTTAGGGGGGTAAACGGGCACATCAAATTTTGGGGGGGCTGTGGAAATGTTTGCTCCCCTTTTTGATTTCTGGAAAAAAAAGTATGCCGTAATACTCTCATAATTTTGTGCTATTTTGTGCCGCAAAAAGAAAATTTTGTGCTCCAAAATTAGGGGTCTTAAATACCACCCCAAATTTAAGGGGGAGGTCGCAGGTGCGGCAGCCCCCCACTTTCGAATTTCGAGAAAAAAAGCACGTCATAATTTTGTGCTAATTTTGTGCTATTTTGTGCCGCAAAAAGAAAATTTTGTGCTCCAAAATTAAGGGGGTTAAATACCATTTCAAATTGGGGGGGCTGTAGAAACGATAGCCCCCCACTTTCGAATTTCGAGAAAAAAAGTACGTCATAATTTTGTGCTAATTTTGTGCTATTTTGTGCCGCAAAAAGAAAATTTTGTGCTCCAAAATTAGGGGGATTAAATACCACTTGAAATGGGAGGGGCGGGGACTGTAAAACAAGTTAGCGCTCCGGCGGAACCCGAATCTTCCGCTCCGGAGTCGCAGGCTCGCAGGTAGCCGGAACCTTTGCCAGCGCAGCGTGGTCACATCTCTCTCCGCTTTGACTTCTGCCCATGGAAACGGACGGAAAGGGCCAAGCACCGTGGCAACTTAAGAAAGATCCGGGCGGGAGATCCGGCGCGGCGCTCTTTGCACGGGATATTTAACCAGAGAGATTTATCCTATAATCATTAAGGATCCTTTTTGGAGGGTTATATACAGTTGGGTGTCAGCGAGTTCCAAATCGAATGTTGCTCTACTGTTTTTATTTTGCACGCTACCGATTATTATTTACTGAATCGAACAGTTTTGAGAAATAAATGATTGGCTTTCATTTCAGAAGCAACAACAATTTTGACACGTATCCAGCGAAACATATCATGAAAGGACCATTTTTAAGGAATGTTTCAGAAAATGTGTTATCCTTGATTTCAAGACCTCCGAAATCTAGTTTACATTACCTCACTGGAATGCGCCCTGTGCTCTTTTCCAACTTTTAATAACAAAATTCAATTTTTCCACCATTTTTCGTTAGGTGCCGATGTTTGGTTTCAAATAAAGTGCCCACACAAATACTCTCTAAATCTTGGTGTGGTATTCATGGTTCTGAGGAAAACTACTGCACATTGGGCCTCTAGACAAGGTATGAATAACTATATCTTTAACGTCGATCAATGGTAAACCCCCCTTCTTACGAGAAAATATGTATATTATCCAGGAAATGCTGATGAGATGAAGAAATAGGGATAGTATTATCGGACACAGCGTAAAAAACACATCAATAACAACCATCGTATGTTAAGCTTTGTTTTCGGACGCAGACCGTCCGTTTTTTATACAGTCATTTACCCTTCATAAAAGCACTTTCCCATGTTTCACCGCTAAAACGAGAGGTGAATTTATTGTTTTTGAAGTGTCTGATGGGACTCTTCCCTCTCAATTTTTTCGGCTCATTCCGAATACGGTCTCAGATTTTTTCTAGAAATTACCGATTTTCCGGAAAATTGCATTTTCTAAAAAAAAAGTGTTCTTCAATGTAAAATCCCATATAAAAAAGACGGCTCAGTCGGCATGGGTTAATATTATTCAATTTGTCTGAAACTTGGCAGAGTCTTTTTGTTCAAATGAATTGATTTCAGGGAGTAAGACCAAAAAAATTCGCAAAAGAAATTTTATTCTGTTCTATTTCGGAGCGACCCTAGCAACCTGAAAATTTTTGCATCGTCTTGCATCACCCTATATACCCCTGCTGGTCGATCACGGAACCAGAAATGCTATTGCTTTTGTTCTTCATGATGGGCCATTTTTAATTACTGGCCGCTTTGCAGTCCAACCCCTAAAGGGCCCGCTTCGCAGGCCTTTGTTGCTCAATTTAAGTACCGGGGGCTTGCTACGATGTTTGGAAAATCGAATGAGTAAATACCATAATCTCGTAATTGGCAACACAGCAATCCTCTAGACCGCTACTCGGCACGCTCGACATCGCTGCCCCATTGTCTCGCGCTTACCTGAATCTGACCCTCGAAATTTCAACCGAGGATTGGACAGCTCGCGAGTGCAACTTTTTTATTTTTTCAAAATAAGTTTTTTTAGTCAATATTTTCAAATTCGCGGTAAAATTTCGAGCAAATCGGTGGTCAAAACAAAGAAAATACGTGATTCTGCGGCATAGCAAGATCAATAGGATCGCATTTAGCAAACAGGAACCTGCACAATCACAGTGTTGTAATAAGCCGGAACATAAAACGATAGCGTCACTCGATGTGCTTGACAGTTAAAACACAACTAAACACAACTAATACCAATTCCTTCATTTTATTGGTCTGTTCAATGCTTTCATAGGACGGCAAAATTCAAACAAGCCAATCAGATTAAAATATTCCAAACTGATACATCAAACGATGTCATATTTCTACGTTGAAAATGGCAATTTGTGTAAATTCTAGGGCTTTTGGGGGGATATTTGAGCAAATCTGGCGATTCAGGGATTTTTAGCGAAATCTAGGGATTTTTTTTCTTCCCGGCTAGGGATTTTTTTCGGGTCAATATTATAATATCTTACTCTTGATCAATTATATATCTTATAGATTCACGCGATGCCGATGCGCACGAAATATAAGTTTCAAAAACATCAAAAGCGCAATCGTATTCTGCGATAGTGAGAAGGATGCGCATTTGTGCAGGAAAGTGTTGCAAACAATTATTTAGGAAAGGGGAAATGATTTATCTTAAGGAACGAGGATTTGTGACACGTAAAAGGCGAAAATGAAACATAAACTCCCCTTCCATAAAAAACCCCCAAAAAATTCCCCGAAATTTGTCGCCCGATGGCATAACACCATGCCCCCCCCCCCCCCATAAATCAGGCTGTGTAAGCGGGCTCATTTAAAAAAATTACCTGTTGATATCCGCAAAAATCATGAAAATCAGCCCAGTAGAAAGCTAGAGCAAAGCGTTACCACAAAAGAAAATTTCGGACACTTGAGCGCTTTTTGGAATAAATAAAGCGTTATTAAAAAATATACATGTACATTGTGTTGGTACTTTATTTGAAACCAAACATCGGCACCTAACGAAAAATGGTGGAAAAATTGAATTTTGTTATTAAAAGTTGGAAAAGAGCACAGGGCGCATTCCAGTGAGGTAATGTAAACTAGATTTCGGAGGTCTTGAAATCAAGGATAACACATTTTCTGAAACATTCCTTAAAAATGGTCCTTTCATGATATGTTTCGCTGGATACGTGTCAAAATTGTTGTTGCTTCTGAAATGAAAGCCAATCATTTATTTCTCAAAACTGTTCGATTCAGTAAATAATAATCGGTAGCGTGCAAAATAAAAACAGTAGAGCAACATTCGATTTGGAACTCGCTGACACCCAACTGTATATAACCCTCCAAAAAGGATCCTTACCCAAGTAAAAATGTTCCTTGACTTTTTCCCAAGGAAATCAGAGTCATGGAATTTTCGGACAGAAAATTTTCCATGACTTTGATTTCCGTGGCCGTGATTTCCGTGACCGTGATTTCCGTGGCCGTGATTTCCTTGAAGCTAGTTTCTGTGCTGTAGCAAGAAACTAGCTTAAGGTGAAATCACTAGTTATAGACACCTTTAAGAGAGTTTCTATCTTTGACTGGCTGTAATATGTAATCCAAAGCTGCGAATTCAACATTTTTAGTCTTACATGAAAGTGTAAACCCTTTTTCACATAAATTTTATCTTATCCTTTCAATTTTCATAAACATTTAGGTTGAAAAGGTCGGAAAAGTAATAAATTCCAAAATGAGGGAGTGCCTCAGTTATGGACACCCTGGGTCCCAGCTATAGACATCGTCTCTGCTCCGGTAACAGACACTCCCTTAAAATGTCATTACCTTAAATGCAATACTGATTTTTGTGAAAAATTATGGGGAAAGAAACTTTGTACACATTGAAGGTATGATTCAAGAATGATATACTCCATTCAACCGTACTTTTTTGCCATTTTTATCTCAAAAATCTGAACTGCTTTTGAGGTTATAAACTCCAGTGTCTGTAACTAGGAATTACACATTTTCAGCTATGAGTGACAGACACCGTTTTTGACTAAGGTTTTTGCTGCATTTAAAATGGACTGATATAAAAATAAACCAATTACAAAGGATTAATGAATTATTGACAAACATTATGGCATAACTAAATGACTTATAGGAAATTATTTATTATCAAATCCTTGAAGCTACGCGCGTGTCTGTCTCTGGTCGCTACCTCATTTTTGGCACCAGTTACAGACACCCCCATTAATTAAAATATTCTGACATCCAAACGACAAATAACCACAAAAACCACTCTATAAACCTCCCTCAACAAATAGTAGTATCAAAGTTACCTCAAAAGTAATAATGTATATCCATTTTTACTTCATTTCTAAACCGAGTTTCTTAACTGAACTGCTAAGAAATTAGTCGTTTTACAACATTTTAGAACGGCCAATTTAAAAGTATTCTTTTGCAATTTTAAATTCATAACAAATCCCTGCTTTGTACATCAAAATGCTCTTCAGAATGTCAATAATCTACTAAAAATATTAAAAAGCTCCTAGTTGTCTTCAAATTTTTATGTTTTTAATGTATATGAGAAGATGTCTGTCACTGGTCCTATTTTTTGGGGTGTCTATAACTGGTGACTTTACCTTACATGGTTTACCAAACCAACAAACCGAAGGAAAAAAATGCAGGATTGATTCAATTTCAAGGGCATTTTTGCATTTTACTTCATTTATTGACGGTTTCCCGTGACAAAATTGCATGCAAAAGGAAGATATAATGGGCATGACTCACCAAATTCAACTGATCCTTCATCAAAAATAAAACCTGTATAAGACACCAATGATGCTATTTACGCACACTTCACCACAGCGCACTCACTTTCATTTATTTTCTCATTAAGATTAGAGCAATGCATGTTAAAGGTAACTAATTGAACTTCACACCACTTCAAATTTTTTAACACATTTTCGGTCACACATAAAATTTTTAGGGAAACTGTTGGTAGGTACTATGTTTATTTTCTCTGAATACACTGCAACTTCTTTTGATGATGTTGTTTTGAGGCGATTCATGGTGAATTTCTCAAAACCAGATGATTTTTAGTCGCTGCTAATTTCCTATCGGATGACTGCTCAGATGAGAAACTGACAGCCATGTCATAGAATAGTAGCCGCTTTCTTAATCCAGATGTAAGAATCCAGAAAGAGGGAGCAAGCTGGAGTGCAGGAAGCCCTTCAAAAACCTGAAAAACAGACAAATAAACAGCATTATACAAGGCATGGTGACAGTTCAATGAGGTGACTTGTGATTGTTTAGCTCTTAGATTTTATTCATACTTGACATGCAAATTTTATCCGTTGAAAAAAAAAATTACCTAGATCTCAAGCTGTTTCATTTAAGTAGAACGAAATTTTAAAATAATCATAAAATTGCAGTTCTTTCAAGAACTACAAATCGGTGTAGTAACTTCTCAATTGTTGATACCAGAGAATTTTTCTTAAAAATTAGATTTTTTTCACAGCTCTCTTGAAACTGAGGATTTGAATTTTGTGCCCTGTCTAATGTAGAAAACAGGTACTTAAGTGAAGTACAGGTAAGAGGAACACTTACCAAAACTGAGTTGCCAACAATTTATTTTCAACCAGTTTCAGCAAATATTTAAACTGAGAAAAAGTAGGCATCTGAAATCGGACTTAAATTATCTTCTTTTCTTCCCCTCCAATCAAACACAACAATTGAAATTGTTACATCATTAACACATATCTCTTTGAAAATTGACCTTATAAGTTCCCAAAATTTAGGTTAGTGCAATGTAACATGATTTTTCTCATTTATTGTGCTCTTGGAAAAAACAAACATACTGTTTACAGCACTCTAGTTCATTTGTGTAATAATGCCCTAGCATTCAGTACAAGTAAAACGGAGCCTGAGAGACGATAAACTGGCTCGCTCTGAACGCTTGGGTACTTTCATATCTTGGTCCTTACGCGCAGTTTAATGAAATGCTATTCCGATGTGATGATTGATCAAGCTTAAGTTTTACGGCAATCTACGTTGCTTTGGTGGTATAGTAAATAATCAAGGGACAAAGAGCCGGAGAGATATCGTTTTACATTCACTGAGAGAATTAGAAGAGGTTATGTGTTGGATCAACCTAATGAAAACGTGCCAGATAGTGTGGGTAATAAAAATAATAGAGAACGGGACATATCATCACTCCTAGGACAAATGGACGCAACTTTGTATTGTACTGAGCCATAATGTTCATATAACTTGGTGCGTACTTGCAGGGCTCGTGTGAAAATGGAGGTATGATCATAATAAAGAAGTGATGAGATGTTTTAATAGCGAGATGAGCTTGGCCCAAATTATTGAGTGGGACATTGGTCAAATCAGGACGAAGGTCTAAATTTGCGCACCTTTCTGCCATGATGGCGAAGAAAGCCATAAGCGCATTTCTGCATGAGCCATGATTAGCACATGATGATTTTATTTGTTTTGAGGTTCATCCCAGCCTGCACTTATCGCTCTCTTCGCTATCACTGCAGGGTTGTCTCATGAGAGTAATGGAGACTCAAACTTGTGAGACAAAAGTATTTCATGGTTTCCAGTGAGTCCTAAACGATACCTGCCCTCTCCATGTTTTCCAGAACGACTTTTCTTCTCATAATAATGACACTGTGACAGGTATGTCAAATCATGTGAGGAAGTGAGAACAGAAATTTCGTCGCTGGAGGGCGGAAGATCTCAGTAGATTTAGATCATTAATTTTGGGTAAGGTCCGTCGATCTACATTTCCTGAATGATATACTAACAAAATTTAAGTACTTACATTTATTTTTGAGGCTCCATTTGAAGAGAGACTGGAAAAATAGACCAACATCGTCTCTGGCTCTAAACAACGAGGTAACGGCTATTCAAGTTGCATCCTGAAAATTCCTCAACGTTGTACGCGGAACGCGGACGCGGATCATCGGACCAAAAGGGAATTTCGTTCCCGGAACACGAACTGAACTGAACTGAACTGAGAACTCGTGATAACAATTTGTAAACAAATCAAATCACAATCACAATTTTTCACCACTTCACCACTCACTACAGTTTTCACGAAGGAAATATGAAAATGAAAAAGAAATGATTTCGTGTATCACCTCAACAGCACGTAGGGCTTTCCCGAGATATATACCGAGGCTTTAAGGCGTAACCAGTCGAAGTGTTACACTTCGTTTCCTGAATATATTCCTTCCTATTATCAGTGCGAACAGCCAGCAAATTCCCACAGAATTTTATTATTACCGTTCTTCGTATGAGTTTGGAAGGAAATGTCTGTGATCGGCAATTGAAACATCCCACTGCCAGTGAGTAATTTTCCTTGTCAATCATCTCTCTTCTTTCTTCTCTGGAGGGCTGCGATCCAACTGTCACTATACTCATTGAACCTCTGTACCTAATTAGATTTAATCAGAGACTTTAATTTTCTTGCAATTAATGCATGAAATTGTCTCAATTAATTCACTAACTAGATACCTTATTTTACTGGAGAGTCATGTCAGGAAAGGATCAATATCTACTGATAGTCTGACCAGAATATTATCTCAACAGTGTTTACCTATGAAGAAAGAACCAACTTTTCTGGCTTATCTCAGAAATGATATTACCTGCGATTAATTTCTTCATGTAAGATAGGTGCTTCTGTAAATGCCATCATGTACTTGGCCATTTTTGATCAATGTTATCCTCTTATTCTCTACCGTTATCTATAATATTAGTCTCGGCAAACAGTGAGCAAATCTTGATAATAGAAATGTTGATCATTCAATTTGATCATGATCTGCAACGGTATCTATAATATCTGATTTTCTGGATGGTTGTGCCTGTGCATGAGTGATTGTGTTACCTACTGTTACATGTGTATTATGTCTTGAAGTCTGGTTTTGATGGCCTCTCAAAAGAGGAAGAGCTGACAACAAGGTGTATATCTGCATGTAGCAGTGGTGCGAGCGCAAGTTGACATTTTGTAACTCACTGGCTGTTTCCCTGATTGTGAGTTACCTTGGAATCCTCAAGTGTGGAGAAAAGAGATGAGGCAATCAGCATTTTGTCTCTTTCCTCTATGTTGCATGGGTCCAAGGGTCAGCTAGGTGAAGCGAGAACGAAAAGCATTTTAGCTCACACCACTGTATTTTTTTGTGCTGTCCCCGTTTTGAGAAGAAACTGTGTTTAAAGGAAGTTATAAATAAATGAAATAACTAGGAGTTTGTCCAGCTGATGATTTAACACTGAAGAAGCATAATATACAGGGTAGTGTTAAGAAACTAACACTACCGTGGAAATCCTCCTAACGGTAAAATTTCTTTGTACAGCTCAGAACTCAGTAAATTATTATGAATAATGATAACCGCTCTCTAATAGTTTAAACGAATATTTTTTTGAAGAAGAAAACCAAACCTTCTGCCCATTAACCACGAGTATTTCAAAATTGGTGTATCGCATTTGGTGTATGCACATATTTAGGTTAAATAGACTTTGCCAATCTGGCACCGCGATCCAAGTTCCACCGAGCAAGACTTAATTCAATAAATATTTGGTAATTTAAGAAGAAAAAAAAAAACTGAAAAGTAGGTAACAGATTAACATCTCATTTAATTGTTCATGTAGTGCAAAAATTGATCATTTTTTTTAAATTGTAGATCAGATATTTTTTTTTTCAAAAAATAAAGTAAATACAGTACTTTTTTTATTGTCAGATCTCTATGAAAATGCCGAAAATCTTGAGTGGGAAATGTCAAAGACACTTATTAGTTTTGAAGAAAATTTCTGAGTCTTATCTCTACAGTTCAGAATAAAAAACTATAAATGAGGGCTTTAAAATGCGTGTTTATTTTTATTCTGGTTTTCTCATTTTTTATTTTTTTAAATTTTTTTGTATTTATTTTTTTCAAGCCCCCCCCCCCCCCCCCCAATTCTAGGCTATCATAAATTATGTAAACTCTTTTACTCGTGAGAACCAGTTTTTCAAGTTTGAAGTAGTTTCCATGACTGACTTTTCTTGACTCCAGGGAACTCGCCTGAGTTCCTTGACGGTATCAGGGAAATCGCGTCATTTCCATGACTGACGTTCCTTGACTCCAGGGAACTCACTTGACTTCCTTGACAGTGTCAGGGAAATCGCATCATTTCCATGACAGCCAGGGAAATCGCGTAATTTCCATGACTGACGAGTCAAGGAAATCATCCGATTTCCTTCACTCGTCCAAGGAAATCATTTGATTTCCTTCACTGGTCCAAGGAAATCATTTGATTTCCTTCACTCGTCCAAGGAAATCATCTGGTTTCCGTGACTTTTCCAAGGAAATCAAGTGATTTCCTTGGAAAAGTGAAGGAAATCAGCTCATTTCCGTGACTAAGTCAAGGAACGTTTTTACTTGGGTAATGATTATAGGATAAATCTCTCTGGTTAAATATCCCGTGCAAAGAGCGCCGCGCCGGATCTCCCGCCCGGATCTTTCTTAAGTTGCCACGGTGCTTGGCCCTTTCCGTCCGTTTCCATGGGCAGAAGTCAAAGCGGAGAGAGATGTGACCACGCTGCGCTGGCAAAGGTTCCGGCTACCTGCGAGCCTGCGACTCCGGAGCGGAAGATTCGGGTTCCGCCGGAGCGCTAGCTTGTTTTACAGTCCCCGCCCCTCCCATTTCAAGTGGTATTTAATCCCCCTAATTTTGGAGCACAAAATTTTCTTTTTGCGGCACAAAATAGCACAAAATTAGCACAAAATTATGACGTACTTTTTTTCTCGAAATTCGAAAGTGGGGGGCTATCGTTTCTACAGCCCCCCCAATTTGAAATGGTATTTAACCCCCTTAATTTTGGAGCACAAAATTTTCTTTTTGCGGCACAAAATAGCACAAAATTAGCACAAAATTATGACGTGCTTTTTTTCTCGAAATTCGAAAGTGGGGGGCTGCCGCACCTGCGACCTCCCCCTTAAATTTGGGGTGGTATTTAAGACCCCTAATTTTGGAGCACAAAATTTTCTTTTTGCGGCACAAAATAGCACAAAATTATGAGAGTATTACGGCATACTTTTTTTTCAAGAAATCAAAAAGGGGAGCAAACATTTCCACAGCCCCCCCAAAATTTGATGTGCCCGTTTACCCCCCTAAATTTACAAAAATGAATAATATCTCTACGGCACAAAATAGCACAAAATTAAAGCAGAAGCATGGCATACTCCACTTTCAAGAAATCGAAGAGGGGGGCAAACATTTCCACAGCCCCCCCAATTTTGAAATACCAATTTTTCCCCCTTAAATTTGAAAAAATTGAAAGTCTTGCTACGGCACAAAATAGCACAAAATTAGTACAAAATTATGGCATACTCCTTTTCCGAGAAATCGAAACAGGGGGCAAACATTTCTACAGCCCCCCCAATTTGGAATGCTGCTACCCCCCTTAATTTTGCGGCACAAAATTTTTTTCTTGCGGCACAAAATAGCACAAAATTAGCACAAAATTATGGCATTCTTTTTTTTCGAAAATTCGAAAGTGGGGGGGCTACCGTTTCTACAGCCCCCCCAATTTTGAGGAGCGTTTCCCCCCTTAATTTTGCAGCACAAAATTTTTAATTTGCGGCACAAAATAGCACAAAATTAGCACAAAATTATGATATAATTTTTGGTTTAAGATTCGAATGTGGGGGGGCTGTGGAAATGGACCCTGTTGGAACAGCAGTTTGAAGTCCGATTTCCAAATAAATTTTAAAAAAAGAAAAAAACTCAAAATTTTAATTTATTAGTTACGTATTGTTCTTTGTATGTACACATATTGGTACCTTTTCTCAAATGACGACCTTTGCCAATTTCTTTGGATTTCTTTTGATGCGGCTTTAAAAGCACTATTTATTGGTGAAAATATCTCATTTCCGTCAAAAAAGTGACCTTTGGATCCTATATGCTTTATATTGATGATCAAAGTACCACGAAACTATACGCGCCCCCGTTTGCGACTTAGCAGTCTTTTATAATTCATTATTTTTTCTTTGGAAAACTGGTTTTCTAAATTTTAGTAAATGCGTTTACTTGGATTTTTTTCTAATTCCAAGACGGGGTCAATCTAGAACAAAACATCGGTTTCGCACATGAACCACATTTTGCAATTAGGAACTACAATTTCTGGCTTATCCGTAAAAACACTCACGTGTATAGAGAGACTAATGGTACATAAGTTGTTTCAAAATTGATCCATAGAGGCTATAGTTTCTACTCGCAAAATGTAGTCCAAATAATAGACAGGATTTTCGAATTTTTCTCCACACAATGCATACAAAAACTTTTCGACTTGAAATCTCCGATGAGGCGGGGAAAAAGTTGACTGACTGTAAAGCGGGACAGACAATTGAATAAATCTCGTCAGCCGTGAATTAATCAAGATCCGAGTTTTTTCACACAACCCGGCGGGACTTGTAATTTAAACGAACTCACTCGTAACGAGGACACGCGTACACACATACACATGCACAGAGTGTATTACTCTTTCATGTATCAATGTATCATATATCATGGCGCACACACGCGCAGCCCGGAGCCCGACGACGACCGGGTAAAAAGCGCTCCTGAGTAATTGATTTGTTTGGAAGCGATAAATCAACTCAATTTTTTACTGTTTTTCACTAGTAAATAAAATTGACCATACAGCACTTCGGTTTCAGGGTTAGGACCGCACCGCGAGGGAGGCTCCGGACTCATCCGCCTGACACGGTGAAAAACAAAGTAAATACTTACTCTTGACTCGAGATGGGATTCCAGTCGAGGGTTGCCAGGTCTTGAGCATTCCGGCGAATCATTTTTTCAACAAGGTTTTCAGTCACAGGTCAACCAGCAGCCTGACTGTTGATATTTTGTGTTTGTCTGGTAGACACATAGGCGGTTCTAGACCTTCGTGCTTGGGGGTGCCCAGAGGTGGAAAATGTTGGAGACCGGCCCCGAAGGGGACAGTCGCTTAGGGGAGGTCTAAGTTTCGGCCCTCAAGTTTTATCCCTTTCCTACCCTCCTTTCTCTTTTTCTCTCCTTCCTCTCTATTTAAATACCTATAAATTCAGTGTAGAACATTTTTAGCAAAACTTTCCATCAAAACTACAATCTTACCATAAAAAAACAGTAGAATCTTTGTAAAACACGGCTATCAATATTGATTCTGTTTAAAACATTTTCAATTGATTGCTGGGATTTTTTCTCAGTGTGAGCGAATAAAGAATCTTTAAAAGCAGTAATTTCACGGTTCCGATAACCGTACTTAATTTTTGCTTGAGGGTGCCCGGCACCCACTGGCACCCCCGTAGAACCGCCTATGGGTAGACATAGGTGGCATTGGTTGAGGAGAAAAGAGGACGTGAATCGTCGGCTATGTCTTATCGCTGCTTTACTGGCCTGGTTACACGATCAAATTCCCGTCAAATTCCGATCAAATGGTGACTGGCGCGCACCATCTACCATCAAATTTCTGCGGCCTGCAAAAATTTAATGGTAGATGATGGAGCTGTGGGGCTCATCCTTCATCTGATTTCCACACAACCGTGCTTATTTTATGCTTATTTCAATCAACACGCTGTTTTAATTAATTTTACTCATCAATCTAGATAACTCTCGACCGCCATCTTGGTCATCATTTTGATCGGAATTTGACGGGAATTTGATCGTGTAACCAGGCCATATTGTGCTCTTGTCAGGTGGAATGGACGACATACTGTCGGTTACTTAAGAGGTGCCTTTAGCTTGTCGTGAGTTCCACCTGACAAAGGCACGATAAGCAGGGCCGGATTTACCTACTTGCCGCCCATGGGCCGCCTGTATTTTGCCGCCCCTTCTCATTCGTTTTGAAACATCGATACAAACCATCAAGGGAACGTGCCGGAGGAGGAGGGGCGCATAAGACGCGTTTACTCGTGTTACGCACATTTTTTGTAAAAGCCCTGTCAACACTAGCAAAAGTTCACGGAACTTCGCGCGAAAATTGGACGTATTTCTGTCAAACGGAACTAAGCGCCATAGGGTGAGGAAGGTAGAGGGGGGCTTGGATTGGCGGCGAAACCGGGCGTTGGGCTCATTCCGTCCTATACTCGCAATGCTTTTCCATGGCGCTTAGTTTCGTTTGACAGAAATACGTCCAATTAAGTTCCGTAAACCTATCTCTGTGTGGACGAGGCCTTTCATTTATAAGAAAAGAACGAAAAAATTATGAAAGAATGAGCATGAATGTGGTTTAATGATTTTTAATTTCCGCCACCGCGCCAACCGCACTGTGTTTGGCGCAATGCGTGAAGCACCCCTACAGTCTTGTATAGGCTCTATGCGTTTCACGTCGACCGCTGCCGATCGCGCTACGTTTGACGCAATGCGTGAAGTATTCATGGAGTCTTGTAGGCGCTAACATGTGATCATGCTGACCGGCGCGGTGTGCCGAGGGCTTCTCCTTTCCATCCCAAGTCCTCGTCATCATTACTCTCTGCGCGGCGCTGCTCCAGGCCAAATTGCGTGTTTGGTTATTCTCTCTCAACTAGACTAATGAAAGGCGCTGTCTCTTGTATCACCGAAAGACGAACAAACTAGAAATTACTTTACTTTAACTCTCAGGAAATGAGAGATTTTTTCGCCTTTTTTCGTTTGTAATTTTTTTTTTCTGAATCAGATTTTTTTCTTGATATCTACATTTGAAAAAATTACAACTTTTATCGCCATGGGCCGCGGCCCATGTGGCCACCCCCTAAATCCGGCCCTGACGATAAGATAGCGATTGATAAGATATAGCTGACCAATCAAACTCCGCCTTTAAACCTATGTCATCTACATATGTCTATCCGACAAACACAAAATTTCAACTTCCAGGCTGCAGAGTTATTTGAACTAGAGTACCAGAGAGTACGGAAAAGTCGGAAAATGGAGCTCTCAGAGCTCAAAAGGGCAGCCAACCTTCTACACGCAGAAAATATCACTGCCAATCTTCAGATTCGAATTTCAAACTAAGATGGCCAAAAATGGACATAAATGAGAGTTCTTCCGTAAAAATTAGAAAAGGTATGCAAACATTAAGTCAAATACGTGCATTTCAAAGGACGGGTCGTAACAATTTTACTAATGTATAACTCCGGATAATTTGAATTCATAGTTTAGTTGTCCTTACGGCCAAGAGCTCCAAAGCGTGAAATCGTGCTGTTCGGAATTTGAGAACACTCAATTCCTAAGGCTTCTGTTCTGTCCACACGAGCGTGGTTCGAGGAACTAACTCGACGAACTGCTCAGTTTCTCGAAACTTGTTCCTTGAAACGAGGGATGCTGTCCACACGAGTTCGCCCGAGCTGGAACCGGAACTTTCATAAAACTATACAAGTATTCCAAAATAATAGATCACTACGGCCGCAAGAGTAACAAAAACAAAGGTCAAGGCATATTACAGAGGTCGTAAAAAATAAAAACAAACGAATTCACAAAAAAAAAGAAGAAATATAGACTAAGCTTAGAGTACGGAGGAAGTTCCGAGGTCAGTTTGGATGAATAAGTTTCAGCGCAGCTAAAAATTGTTCCGGGAACAAGTTCCCTGAACTGAGTTCCGCGAACCGCGCTCGTGTGGACAAGGCCTTAGTCTACAACAACCACCCGTTTCATCGAATGGGATCGCTCCATTTTCCCTTCGAAATCTTTGTCTATCGACGTCAGTAATCACCCCGCGGATGTGTATCGAGTGTAGTCCACTCGAAGCCCACAACCCGTTCGACTTGAACGTGTCACACATGGAAATATTGATCCACACAAAGTCAACAATTCTGAAATCGTGCTGTTCGGAATTTGAGAGCACTTCCTTAGTCTACAACAACCATCCGTTTCATCGAATGGGATCGCTCCATTTTCCCTTCGAGTTCTTTGTCTATTGACGTCAATAATCACCCCACCGATGTGTATATCGCGCGTAGTCCACTCGAAGCCCACAACCCGTTCGACTTGACCGTGTCACACATGGAAATATTGATCCGCGGGCCGTCCGTCCTCCGAAAAGAAAAAAGATAAAAGGGAGTCGCGGGAGGGAACGGGGAGAGAAAATCGAATTAATAAGAAAAGTGATCCAATTAGCCGCGTCTCGTGACTCTAATCAGGGCGAAAATTATTGCTCGCCGTTGATTGGGCAGGCAGTGTCCCGGCCGATGCGCCGCAGCGGGAGGGGGCGGGCAGGGGTGTATGATAAAGAGGGGCTCGATTGTTCGGCCGGAGTGAAAGTGAGAGGTGACGAGGCTGGGGGAGACTCCGCACCGGACCCCAAGACCTCATCTTCCGATACCCCCCCCCCCCCCCGCGCGCGCGAATCTGCAGGACGTGTTCTCGTGCTCTTATGAGGCGCGCACCACGGGCGAACGCGTTCATTATTGGTGAAAAATGAGTTGCATCGGACTTTCGTGTTGCCGTGCCAAGGAAAAACGCCCTATGAATATTTGGATGTTGCCGGATGTCCTTTCAGAAAAAAAAAATTTTTTAAGAAAGTTATGGATACTACTCCTTATAAAAGCTTCATACAAAAACGGCAGAACACCCTGTAGTTGTGATTGTTTTAATGATATATTGCCGTGCTAAGGAAGAACGCCGTATGAACATTCGAGAGTTGTCAAATTTTCTCCGATAAAATGTTCATTTTTGAGGAAAAATATCAATATTTTCCCTTGAAATTTTCAGACTTTTTAGATCAAATCACGAACAAAATTATCTGAGAAATTGGAAGAAAAATATGCGTAATTTTTTTTTTATAAATAGTGATTTGTCAAAGGGAATTTGGCAACGTCTGAAGGCGCATACGGCGTTTTCCCTCAGCACGGCAGTATAGTATGATATTCTTTCACTCGTATAACTAAGATGGGCGCACTCCACAGCAGTTCGTCTGCGTCATGGAACATAGTCTGCACCACAATGGTGCAAACTTACGCAACCTCTCTGGATCTTCGTTCATCTCCAATATCCAGAGCTATACCCTGTATCCGGAGGTCCTTTGACTTTAATGGTATCGCACCCAGCATGCTCCGCCAAATTGATTCTAATCATACTTCTAATCATATGGGACATAAGGTCAACCGAAAACGGAATCGCAGAACCGCAATGGGTCAGTTACGCTGGACACAGAATCGTATTTTGAAGTTTTATCTTGTAGATCAGCTAGACATAGTAGAATCTGACCGAGCAGCATCTGTATTTATTCAATGTTAACCGAGATATCGCGCATTGAAAAAATCGTTTGATGACGTCATCCAGTGACACCCTTAGTTTCCTCCATCTTGCTTGCATCCGAGTTTCACGTTGAGTAACCAGTGAAATGTATGACTCCTTGACAAATGGAAGCAAGGAGGAAGAAACCAAAGGTGTTACTACCGCGGTGGATGGCGTCATAAAACGAATTTTTGAAAGCGCGAAATCTCGACAAATATTGAACATAGCTAGTTGCTGTTTGCACCAATCACATTATTTGTAGTTGATCCACGAACATTAAACATCATAACACGATTCTGCGACCACCGCAACAGACTTATTCGGTGGTTTTGCGTCAATGAAGGTAAGACCGCATTGTGAGCGGGGTCCTGCGTTCCTCTAGGTTGGTGCATGCACTGCACATGCAGATCCAAAACTGCCGCGAGACAGCGAAGAGAGTAGTGAGCGCATTTCTGTATGAGCCTCGGTTAGCGCATGCTTTTATATGGATTACATTTTGCAATAAGGAACCACTATTTCTGGCTCATTTTAGAAACAACATATATGCCATTGAATCCCTATGCAGATACGTGCTTTTATGGATAGTGGTTCCTTATTGCAAAATGTAATCCATATGTCCCGAGGTTCACCCCAGCATGCACTTACTGCTCTCTTGGGTATCACGGCAGAAAAAGGTGACGTAGGACCACACTTCAGAGGTTTTGCATCACAGACTGCTCAGTACCGCTATGGTGATTCACCTATTTTTATCCTTTTTTACCGATTTAATCGCTACTTTAAATCGCGTAAAATATCAAATTTTGAACTGATCGAAGTTTAAACTCACAAAAAGGTAAAAAAATGAATAAATAAATAAATAAAAAAAACATTATAATAAAAATAAAAAATATGAAAAAATATGAATATGAACATTGGAGTTTCGCGGGGAGGCTTCAAGTCGGCGAAACGGTGACTGACCAGTGATAGGCTAAATTGAATCGATTGCTGGTGCGGAGATAGCACTCATGAACGAGGGTTGAATTCAATCATTGGAGGGTGGGGGCGGGGCGGGGGTGGGAGGAAATTAAACAATTAATTATTTGAAATATGAAAAAAGACCCGACAGATCACCGGCCGCTAGGACGCTCGCTGCCACGGGGGTGGGGAGGAAAAGCAGAAATCTTTTGCATTTTTCCCATTATTTTTTATTCCATTCATTAGTGCGCTCGGAGATACGATCGGGAAAAAATAATAAATTAATACATTTTCAGTAATACAACACGGGAAAAATGTATAATGGAAATAATTAATTGAAGTTTCAGTTCGTATAATGGGCGTCGCTCGTCATGGGATTGGACTTATGTGAGGGCTGAAGGAGGGTGGGGGAGGGGGATGAGCGAAGGGGGCGCGAGAGGAAAACCGGGGTTGGACATTTTAAAAATTCGCCGGACCTTCACTTGAATGTCGTTCTGCACTAATGATCCCTAATGTTCCTTCCCCAGCTCCGTAAACAAAAGTTAATCAAGCCCTGTACTCGGTTAGGAATTTCAGTCTATCGAAAAAGTTTGATCGTACACGGGGAGAAGTACCCAGTTTGTGCCGATATATTTAACATTTAGATGCTCTCAAATTCGTAAGTGCGTCTAATGAACATTTCGACTCAAATTCAATTTATAAAAAGCTACTCCAGCGGACTGATTAAATTGATAAAAAACGGGATACACAGTAAGAGAAATTAACCGAAATATTGTGTTAATATAGGAAGCCAAACCCGAAGTAACACAAGTTGTTGGTTGATTTTTTCCGTGTTAAATTTCCCTGTGTCAAATCGACCAAATCTTTTTGTTCAAAATCTACGACTTCATTGCGGAAATTAGTAGACAGCCTCCGGGATCGTAAACAAGTACTCAATCCTTTAAAAGCTATGCTCTTGGTCATTCTATGATATTTTTGAAGGCGTTTGAATTTTGGCCTAGTCTCTGTTCGGGTCGATGCTATTGCATCTAGGTCTTTGGAGAGCATCCGTCATCGGTACTTGTTTACGTAACACTAACACGACAAACTAACACATCAGTCTAAAACTATGCCACGGATAAAAATGAGCGTGGACAGTGCGATATAGCCAAACTAATCAAACAATACGTGAGAGATGTCTCTGCATAGCTGGTGGCACATAGTCGCACAGGCTTTGGGCTCTGAGCTTTGGGCCACCGGCCTAAAGAATATGCTCATGCATAAAGAGATGATAATGAGGGCTCAAATAATGGGACTTCGCACACAAACTGCTCAGCCCTCATGCATTCGCGCGCCTGGAATACATTCGCTGTTGCCACTGATATGAATTCTTCACCTAATTTTTCTCAAAGGGAGGAAATAGAAAGAGAAAAGTAAAAAAAGAGGGACCCTGGTAAACATTGGCAGTAGAATCTGTGTTCCAAAATACCATAGACCTACAGCCGGCTGTAAAATTTCCAATAGCTTCTATAACCGGCAACACAATTTCTTATAGCATTTTATAGCCGATGGCGACTGTTGAAACAGATGCTATGCTAAATGGTCTCCGTGGCGACCACTTTTTCTCTTCATCTTAACCTAGTATATATGAAAAAAAAGTCCTGCTTGTGTGATTCTTCCAGTCATAATTTATCCTTAAAAAGGTATTATTAATAAAAATGTGTTGATTTATCTATAATATTGTTGACCTTTTTTCTGAGCTCAACAAAGTGGTGACCCCGACGTGATTCTTTTCTCAAAATCTAGAAAAGAACTAATTATACTGTTGTGTGAAGTTATGAGTCTATCTCTGGTTATGGCTTTTGCTGATATCAGAGACTCAGTTGTTGGTTATGGCTTTTGCTAATACCACCTTGGATTTTGGTTATGCTTTTGCGAAGACCATGGATTTTGAACGGTTATGGCTTTTGCTAATACCACCTTGGATTTTGGTTATGCTTTTGCGAATACCATGGATTTTGAACGGTTATGGCTTTTGCTGATACCGGATGGATCGTTTTAAAGGTTATGGCTTTTGCTGATACCTCGGATCCTTTGAGGATTTCACAGTGTTGATATCCTCTAGACTGGCCAGTCAAAACTTTTGTTGTATGGCTTTTGCTGACACAACTATTGGCTGCATTGCATGCCTTTTCTTTTGTTGTATGGCTTTTGCTGACACAACTATTGGCTGCATTGCATGCCTTTTCTTTTGTTGTATGGCTTTTGCTGACACAACTATTGGCTGCATTGCATGCCTTTTCTTTTGTTGTATGGCTTTTGCTGACACAACTATTGGCTGCATTGCATGCCTTTTCTTTTGTTGTATGGCTTTTGCTGACACAACTATTGGCTGCATTGCATGCCTTTTCTTTTGTTGTATGGCTTTTGCTGACACAACTATTGGCTGCACTGCATGCCTTTTCTTCTGTTGTATGGCTTTTGCTGACACAACTATTGGCTGCACTGCATGCCTTTTCTTTTGTTGTATGGCTTTTGCTGACACAACTATTGGCTGCACTGCATGCCTTTTCTTCTGTTGTATGGCTTTTGCTGACACAACTATTGGCTGCACTGCATGCCTTTTCTATTGATATGTCTTTTGCTGATCCAATTATTCGTTGCATTGCATGCTATATATGCTGTTCTTTCTTCCTCTAGGTTCCTAGAGTTTTTCGCTTAATTTGTCAACGAGCATGGAGATGACTACTAGATTAGAAGCCCTGCTGTCTACTAAAGAACAACTGATTTTCCAGCTACAATGCTTCGAGTCTGTGGTAACAGAAACCAGCGTTTCATCATCAAGCCCCAATTTCGAAGGAATTGAAGCTCGATGCAATAACTTGAGTCACTTCATGGATCAAATTGCACGAGTAGCGCACGACATCAAGCGAATCAATCCAGACCTTTTTGATCAGCAAGAATTGATGCAAATCGAACAAAGATACTATTCCAACATTGGCAAAGCAAAGACAATGCTGAGATCAAGACCCGAAAATGCTGACACCGATTTGCTAAGTATGGCAGCGCAGCAGAATGCAGTTACAACTGTGGATTTGATTAAAGCTTCAAAATTTAAGGTCCCAGATCTGCCCAAATTCGAAGGCCGGTACAGTGATTGGACAGCATTTAAGCAGATGTTTGACTCTCTCATTCATAACAACACCGCAATACCTACAATTTTGAAATTCCATCATTTGAAATGTGCATTGGGCGCCAAACCTGCACTACTGATTAAGAATTTAGATTTCACAGAGCCTAACTATGAAATTGCGCTGACAGCATTGACAGAACGTTATGAAGACAAGCATTTAACCATAATAAGGCAAGTGGAAATCCTTATGAATATGAGCATGACCACAGTCTGTAAATGCAAGAAGTCAACAAAATTGACTGCAAAGGATTTGGAGTCCATGTACAACTGTGTAAATCAAACCATACAAACTTTACGAGCTATGGAAGTGGATACTGATAGTTGGGACCCCATAATATGCCATGCAGTCACTTCAAGATTCGATGAAAGTACAATTACAGCATGGGGCAACAAGATGAAACCTAAAACTACTCCAACGAAAGAGCAAATATTAGCATTCTTGGACAAAGAAGGAGAGTTCTAGAATCACTGGAGAGCTCAAAGAATAAGGATTCTGAGTCGAGTGGTTTTAGGTTTGAATCAAAAAACGAACGCAAAAAAGTTGAAGTAAAGAGGAAGGCTCCTCACCAAACAATTCATGGATTTGTGCAGCATCAAAAGAAAATATCGAACATTAAAAAGTGCATCTACTGCTCCGGGAGTCATTACATAAGTTCTTGCCTTAATTTTCGGAAGTTGACCCTGCCTGATAGGTACACGATTATCAAATCAGAAAATCTCTGTCATTCATGCATGAGGCAAAAACATTCCAACGGTGAGCAGTGCAAAGGCTATCCTTGTAAAACTTGTGGAAAAAATCATCATATCGCGCTTCATCAAGACAAAGAAATGTCTGGACACGTTGGGAAGGAGTCAAGCTCGGGTGCTCGTACCTCCGACATATGACTAGCAACGGTACAATTAGAAGTATTGAACAAGTTTGGAAAATTAATCAGTGCTCGAGCGTTGCTGGACTGTGGGGCACAGTCAAATTTTGTCTCAGAACAGCTTGTGAACGAGTTACAAAATACTACTGACAATGTGCAATGCACCGTATCAGGCATTGGTTCAGCCTTTGTGTCAAAAATAGCCAAAATAGAATTCTGCGCTGTTCAAAATAAGTGTCTTCAAAAGAAGCACTTTCTAGTTATAAACAGTTTGCCAATTTCGTTGCCCAAAGTGGATGTCAATCCATGTATAAAGTCCGCTATTTCAGATGAGCCCTTAGCGGACCCAACCTGCTTCTCGAATAACAAAATCCATATAATTTTGGGTGAAAACTTGCCTTGGAAAATTTTAAAATCTGGACGGAAGATGTTCCCAGAGTCAAAAATATTGCTTCAAGAAACAACTTTAGGATGGATTGTGGTAAATTATAATGATACTAAGAACATGTTTGACGTTGATGCGCCTCAAGTACTTGCGTTTTCAAAGGTAAAGGAAGTATACTTTGATCTACGGCAATTCTGGGAAGTAGAAGAATGCAATCCTCCTGAAAACATTGGGACGCATGTCTGCGAAATTTTATTTGCTGAGACGACGTACACAAATCCTGATAATTATTTTGTTGTGAAGCTTCCCATCAAAGAGGATCCTAAAGTTCTTGGGAATTCTAAACGTTTAGCGTTGAAACGCCTGTTTGCGATGGAGAAAAAACTAAATAACAATGATAAACTAAAAACCATGTATACAGAATTCATGAGAGAATACCAAGCATTGGGACATATGAGTGAAGTGTCGCACGAAAATGAGCATGCCCCATCATACTATATACCTCACCTAGGAGTGTTAAGAGAGAACAGCTTGACCACGAAACTACGGGTAGTATTCGACGCGTCAGCAAAGAGCAGTTCAGGAAAAAGTTTGAATGATATATTACACGTTGGACCTACAATTCAAGACACGCTTTTTGATATTATTTTAAGATTCAGAGAATATCCGTTTGTAATAACAGCAGACATAACGAAAATGTATAGAATGATATTAATCGCACCTGAAGATAGAAGCTTGCAAAGAATATTATGGAGAGAAAATCCTAACGATTCAGTTAAGGTTTTTGAGTTGAACACTGTAACATACGGTACAGGTCCTGCTCCTTTCCTCGCTATCAGGGCATTGCAAGAATCAGCAAATATTCAAGAAGAGAACTTGCCCATAGGAGCCTATCATGTCAAAAAATCGTTTTATGTTGACGATTTTTTGGGGGGAGCAGATACGGTAGAAGAAGCAAGACAAGTTAAGAAAGAGGTTGAAGCAGTCACATCCTCAAATAATTTCCTTTTAAGAAAATGGGCGTCTAATGACTCCACAATTCTGAAGACAGGAGCTCAGCAAACCGAGCCTTTATATTTCAACGACAACAGAGATATTAAAGTGCTTGGGATAGAGTGGCATCCGGCAACAGACATTTTCTGTTTCTCAGCAAGACACAAAGCAACTAGTGTGGTCACTAAGCGAATATTATTATCTGAAATCTCCAAATTATTCGATCCACTAGGAATAGTCGGCCCAATACTGGTAAGAGCGAAAATGCTGATTCAAGATTTATGGAAACTAAAACTAAATTGGGATGAACCTGTACCTGATGTTATTAAAAAGAAATGGATGGAACTAGCAGACGATCTAGCGATGTTAACAGAATTTTCAGTTCCAAGACATGTGCAAATCTCCAGGAGAACGAAAAAATTAGTATTTCATGGATTTGGTGATGCGTCCAAAGGAGCATATGGAGCATGCATTTATGTTGTAAGTTACAACGCTGACTCGCCAACATCTATATTACTCTGTTCAAAATCACGAGTTGCCCCTTTGAAGTTGCTGACGATACCTCGATTAGAGCTATTAGCAGCACTTTTATTGGCAAGATTAATGAAAAGAGTGTTGTCGGCTGTAAACAATCATCCGCATGCAATTTTCTTATGGTCAGATTCTATGGATGTTCTGTATTGGTTGCAAAAACCGCCAGACACCTGGCAGACGTTCGTGGCCAATCGTGTCTCAGAAATCGAAGCCTTTACAACTGAAGTACATGCATCCTGGAAGTATGTTCCAACCAAAGAAAATCCAGCTGATCTAATATCAAGAGGTGTTTCTTCAGCGATGCTTAAAAAGTCTGATCTTTGGAAATCAGGCCCACACTGGCTTACGAGTGATTCAAGGTTTTGGCCTAAGCAGTCCATAAATCCTCCATCAAATGGTCAAAGCGAAGAGAAAGTTGTACGAGTCTTTCTTGGAATTCAGTCATTTTTCTCAAGTTTAAATGTCTTGCTGGATAGAGTCTCTTCACTGTCAAAGCTGTTGCGAATAGTGGCATATGTTTTAAGATTTGTCAATAATGTTGGTCGAAAAAATACAAAAAATACATCTCAGATATTATTACCAGAGGAATTGGATAACGCTCAAGATGTATGTACAAAATCAATTCAGCATCAAGTTTTCAATCAAGATATCCATGATTTAATGAGCCCACAAGGTGAACTGAGAGGCTCAAGCAGCATAAAAACTTTAAATCCGTTTATGGACTCTAAAGGACTCCTGAGAGTTGGAGGAAGATTGAAGAACTCTAATCTGCCTCTAGGAGAAAAACATCCTGTTCTATTGCCAGCACGTCATAAATTAACGGAACTTATAATTCGTGAGAAACATGAACGATTAGGCCACGCTGCGCCTCAAGCATTGTTAGCAAGTGTTAGACAGAGTTTCTGGCCGTTACAAGGGAAGCAAATGGCACAAAAAATTGCCGCAAGATGCATGACCTGTATAAGGGCTAAACCCAAGCTGTCCTCCCAAATGATGGGTCAATTGCCTTTAGAAAGGGTGGTTCCTGCGCCAGCGTTTACATCAGTAGGTGTCGATTTTGCTGGGCCAATTAAGTTAAGATCGTCACGTACTGCTAAAACGTCAAACAAAAAGGCATATCTGACACTGTTCGTCTGTTTTGTTACAAAAGCAGTGCACTTAGAACTTTGTCCTGACCTATCCGCTGCAGGTTTTATAGATACGTTCAAAAGATTCATCTCCAGAAGAGGAATACCCAGTCTCGTGTTCTCCGACAATGCTAAAACCTTCGTTGCAGCTGATTCTCACGTGCAAAGTTGTTTTGATCAATTTTTCAAAGATTCAAGGGTATTGAACTATCTAGCTGTAGAGCGCATAAAATGGAGGTTTTCGCCACCATACTCTCCTCACCATGGTGGTCTCCATGAAGCAGCAATCAAGAGCTTTAAGTACCATTTCAGAAGAATTGTTTCCAACCGCTTGCTAACGTATGATGAGGCTCAAACTATTGTAACTCAAATTGAGGCCATATTAAACTCAAGGCCACTAACTCCACTGTCATCAAATCCAAATGATCTATCAGTCCTGACTCCGGGGCACTTCATAATTGGTAGACCATTGACCAGCTTTCTTAGTAATGCTAATTCTGCGTCACTGTCAGACACGGAATTAGTCAAGAAGTATTCTCAGCTCGGAAGAACATTACAATCATTTTGGAACCGATGGTCCACAGAATATTTGCAAAAGTTGCAAGTTTTTCCAAAATGGTACAAGAAAGAGAAACGTATAATGCCTGGATCCCTTGTGCTAGTCAAGGTCAAGAACTTGCCCCCGCTGTGTTGGCCGTTTGCCAGAGTCCATAAAGTGCATCCAGGAAAAGATGGGATACCACGAGTGGTAACGCTTCGCACAAGCCAAGGAGACATGATTAGAGGAATAACGGAACTATGTGTCGTTCCTACTTTTGAGGATACCTCAAAGGGGGGAGTGTGTTGAAACAGATGCTATGCTAAATGGTCTCCGTGGCGACCACTTTTTCTCTTCATCTTAACCTAGTATATATGAAAAAAAAGTCCTGCTTGTGTGATTCTTCCAGTCATAATTTATCCTTAAAAAGGTATTATTAATAAAAATGTGTTGATTTATCTATAATATTGTTGACCTTTTTTCTGAGCTCAACAGCGACTAAGCAGCCTGGCGATAAAGTGTATGCTAAACGTTACTAATTACGGATGCTAGGACTTAGTGAGCTTTTGGACTACCGCTCTCTTTTTGGGCCGCAGTATCTTGATTTAATTTGTGAGGAAAGCTCCGTTCTTTTGAAGGATGCCTGACATTCTTAATATGTTGGAGCGCCTTTAATTTTGTATGATACTGTGCAATACCCCTGGTGTGAAATAGTTGCTTCCAGCGCCGCGGTACGCTGCGGCGCAGCGCGGCGGGGCAGCGCAGCCAGCGCTGAACGCGCATTGGCGCCTGCAAACCTAACAGGGATACTTCACGCATTGCGCAATGCGTGAAGTATCCCTGTTAGGTTTGTAGGCGCCGGTGCGCCGCCGCTCCGCTTTGTGTTAGGCTCTAATATTTAATCTCGCGGAGTCAGCGTTTTTCAACTCATGACTTTGAAATGTTTGCACACTCTGTATGGATTATTCTCATTTTAATTGATGAAAAAAAAAATATGTAGTAAAGGAAAATATAATGTGCGTTTTGTAAATATTAAGGTGATTTCGCACAAACTTAAGGGTTTACAAAGCACACGAATTTCTACTCAATTTCTCCGGCCAGGCGATAAAGTGTAAAGCCCGGCAATAGGAACTATATCCCGGCTGTATAATTTTTTATCGCTTCGTGTAGCCCGGCCGTATAATTTTTTCCACTTTCTACAGCCAGCTATATGATTTTCTATCGCCCTCTTCAGTCGGCTATAAGAACTTCTATGGTATTTTGAAACGCAGCTCCTATCGCCAATTTTTACCAGGGGAGTCAAGAAAATAAGAGCGAGACTATGTGGGAGGAGGGCCTTTCAAGAAATACGCAAGAATTTTTGGCCGACTTATTGACCCTTCCTCCCTCCCTCCCTTGTACAGCACCCAAAAGACAACCTCTCACCCTCTCTTTTGATTTCAAGCAGAGATAAATCACACATTGTCCTGAAAAATACACATTATGAGGGTTTCATGGTGGCTCTTTAAGATACGTGACCATACTTTCTTTTCAATTTTTTCCTGCAAGAAAATCGTGAATATATTCGGATAAGCATGCCCTCGCTGAAAAAAGTCTCTCGCATCGTCTCGAAATCTATTGCTTGCTAGGAAGTATGCCCCCTAGCCTAGCCGCTACACGGACTAACCCCAGAGGACGCTTCGCGCACTCTTTAGGGCTCACTCTACGGGCCGCCATGAGTTCATTTATATAGAACGGGCTTATCTATAGATTATACTCTATCAAAAGCCGTCAAGTAAATCTTCAGCACGAACTTTGAAAAAAAAATCAGCTTTTAGGAGAGAATTCCCAAATTTATCACGTTCAATGAAAAAACCTGTGACATTTTTCCAAAATATGAACAGAGCGGGCTCATTTAGGACTATTTCGTGTCGATAGCCGCAATGAGAATGATGACCCGCAAAAAGGCAGGACAAATTGACAAAAGCTGGAATATACCATACAATATTATAAGGGATATTCTGGAAGCTTAGAATAAACGATATATTAACACACAGCCAACCGCCCCCGATGTAATGCCCTCAGGCGGTCCCGGGGTCTTACCAATTAAGTACACTGAAAAAAACACTCCGGCCGTGGAAGCCGTACTTACGGGCTGTATAGAGATACCGTCCGTGTTCCGGGCTCAGAGGCCGAAAGTGCCGGGCGTAGCACCCGGAGCACTTCGACTGCTCCGGGTGCTACGCTCGGAACTTTCGGCCTCTGAGCCCGGAACACGGACGCTATCTCTATATAGCCCGTAAGTACGGCTTCCACGGCCGGAGTGTTTTTTTCAGTGTATTGTTACCTTTAATGTATCTTTTAATAATTATGTCAACATGTAAATCTGAATATGACTTAATAAATACACTTAAAAAAACTGATAAAAAATGTAAGTTTAAGGGGTCAGAGTAAAAATATAAGGGGGGGGGGGGGGGTATTGCATTTAGGAGGTTATATGTATGCAGTATAATGATAAGTAGTTATGTTATCTGACGTAAGGGCGTATCTCAATTGCGACATGAGCCCTTGAAAGCATGAACTTATATGGACAACAGGGCTCACGTGGAAATCGAGATACGCCCTTACATCAGAGGAGCTACGATATGGCGCTATCGCACCATCCCTTAACGCGGCACGGCAGTAGGAGCCGTGCTAGGTAAGAACGCAATATGTGCCATCAGGCGTCACCAAAGTTCCTTCAACAAATCACGAATTTTCAAGAATATTTGTGAATATTCTTGCTCCAATTTTCCCGAGAATTTCCTCTGTAATTTGATCTAAAAAGTCTGAAAATTTCAAGGAAACATACTCACAACTTTCTTCAAGAATAAATATTTTCAAAGAAAAAATTTGGCAACATCCGAATGCTTATAGGGCGTTTTTACTTAGCACGGGCAACGGCAGTGCAGTGGGTCTACTGGTAGTTACTTTATGAAACTTATACTGGTGTTAGCATTTTAGCCTGACCTCGATATTGAAGGCGCCTCATTTGATCGTCCGTTTCCCGCGCGCGGCTTCCAAGTCGAAACAATGCTTTCACCAGGTTCGGTTCAGCCCTCAACGTTGAAAGACCGACATCCATATTCTATGACCTATCGCACTCATTCCTTCGCGATTTTTTTTTTTAAATAGACCATGTTCTAATCATTTTTCACTGATGAAAGGAATTCAATATTTTTCAAAACTGTCGGATGGTCGGTGTACATACTGATGCCCCCTCCAATATCAGGGTATTCAGTGCCTTTCTTTTCTCTTTTAGTGCGCTCGTTTTCTAAACCTGTTTATCGGCATGATTTTTTTTCTTTTCGACCACTCTATAAATACAAATAAACAATATAGTAAAAATCAGCGTCTTTCTCTGCGCCTAATATTTTAAGACCTATGTCGGGAGCTGCTATGTAATGAACTCTGGCTTTGAAGCGGCCGTCCATTCTAATTGAACGTACTTATGCTAAAAAGAACTACGTTGCATGAAAATAACATAAGTAGTACTTTTTAGCGTAAATGCGTCCAATTTGATAAAATAAAGAGATGCGGATTCACTGCGGAGTAATTATATCTTCAAAGAGGCTTCCATGGCTCTCTCAAAATTTTAGACATGAGGCTCTAGAATTAGTTAGTCTTAAGATCTAGACAACATAGTTTTGTAGGTTAAGTTACGAATACATGTTTTAAACGGGTCCAATACACGTCAAAGAACACTGTTAATGGGGACATTTAATAGAGTAAATGCAGCTTTGCTATGATCCTGCGGTGAAAAATAGTTTTGTTGCCCGCGCTCCGTGTCTAAAAAGATGGGTAAATTGTTAGCGATTTTACCTATTTTCCAGCAGACATACGAGGGCTGTCCCAAAAGAAACTGGACTTTTGTCATAGAAGGCGAACCGAGCGTCGCAATGAAGTTTTCTTGAGCTTGTTTGAAAGCTGATAAGCTACTGGACATGCTTGTTTTTACAGAATGCAAAAATTCGTCTTGGTAAGGAAACTACACGCTTCGGAATAAAGGAAAGTCAAACTCGAGTTGCGATTTTTGTCTTTATTTCAAGAAAAATTTAGATAAAACTTAAAAAAAACCCAGGTTTTAAGTTAAAAACTTCGTTGCTCTCTTATTCAATGCTTAGAAATAAGGAAATTAACATTTTAAGCAGCCCACCAAGTCATCACCTATCCCCTTCAAAATACTCGCCAGCTTTGTCGATGCATTTTCGCCACCGTTTCTTCAATTGGGAGAAACACTGTTTGAAATCCTCAGGTTTGAATGATCGCAATTCCTTCAAGGTGTTCTCTTGAATTTCCGGAATGGTTTGAAAACGTCGACCTTTCAAGGTAGATTTAAGTCGTGGAAATAAGAAAAAATCACATGGAGCCAGGTCAGGTGAATAAGGGGGGTGAGTGAGGACACTCATGGCATTCTTTGCACAAAATTCGCCAATTTGGAGGGATGCATGGGCAGGTGCATTATCGTGATGCAGAAACAAGGAATTCTCTCTCCAAAGCTCGGCCCTTTTTCTGAGGACATTTTCACGTAATCGTCTCAGAACACTATTGTAATATTCGCGATTAACAGTTTCACCTTGAAGGAATTGCGATCATTCAAACCTGAGGATTTCAAACAGTGTTTCTCCCAATTGAAGAAACGGTGGCGAAAATGCATCGACAAAGCTGGCGAGTATTTTGAAGGGGATAGGTGATGACTTGGTGGGCTGCTTAAAATGTTAATTTCCTTATTTCTAAGCATTTGAATAAGAGAGCAACGAAGTTTTTAACTTAAAACCTGGTTTTTTTTTAAGTTTTATCTAAATTTTTCTTGAAATAAAGACAAAAATCGCAACTCGAGTTTGACTTTCCTTTATTCCGAAGCGTGTAGTTTCCTTACCAAGACGAATTTTTGCATTCTGTAAAAACAAGCATGTTCAGTAGCTTATCAGCTTTCAAACAAGCTCAAGAAAACTTCATTGCGACGCTCGGTTCGCCTTCTATGACAAAAGTCCGGTTTCTTTTGGGACAGCCCTCGTACTACTACTGTCTGAAGCTGGGTTCTAGACCATGCAGGGTTGTCATCGACCGAGAACTATATGTTTTAACATGATTAGGTTCAACCATATTGCCCACATTCTTAGGCGATAAAGCACTGAACTGTTTTGTCCGTGTGAATTATTTTAGATTCCCATTCCCTGTGAGCTATAGGTACCACACAAAAATAACATTAAATGCCAGCAAATAATGATTATTTCTTCATTCTACAAGTTTTTTTTAGATGTCAAGTGGGTGCAAAAATTATCAACAATCTTCAATGAGGCAGCTCAATGGGAATGGGAATGGGAATCTAAAACAACCTACAAGGACAATACAGGTAAGTGCTGTCACCAAAGCACGTGTGCAATTTGGCTCAACCTGGACAGTTCGTTTGGTCAATGATGCGCATTCTGGTATTTCAACTCAACTAAACAGAAATTACTCTTCTCTAATATTTATCTTAGCAAACTTGTATTACTCAGTCAACGCGCGTAAAATTAAGACAATCGATTTACAGACGATATTTATACGGATAAATTCGATATGGCGACGAGCGTTGAAAGAGGCGCACACGTTTGGATGCAACAATTCGTGCTCGTAATGAACATGCGTGTTGCATCCAGACCTATTTGAAGGCGCTATAACTTTTTTAACCGTCTCAGCAGTCCATGCAACGGCGCAGCAAGAGACCGACCGATCCTCTTGCCTCGATCTATTATCAAGGGCTAAGAAACATACCGCCCAACTGACAATTTTGCGAAAATGAGTTAGCGCATGGTGTCTACTAAAACAGGCTGACCAAAAGTCAGTACTTTTACAGTGCTTTCTCAGTATTTTTACAGCACTTTCTCAGTACTTTTCCAAGAAATGCAGTACCTCCTCTGTAAGAAAATTCAGCACTTTTTCAGTGTCTCCAATTGACGATGTTCACAAAATTTCAAGAATTTGAATTTCTCGCCCGAATTGCGACAAATATGACAGAGAGATGAAAAAATTCCGGACCTACTTGCGGAATTTCCACACTTTTTCAGTACTTTCGGACCGTTATTAAAAAAGCAGTACTATTTCCGGACTTGTAGACACCTTGTAGTGACTTCGCCGTATTCTTCAGTATTAAATACGCAAGCTCAAAAGACGCTGTAATGTATAAAAAAATTGCAAATGTAACCACAAAATTTCAAAAATGGCGAAGTTCCTGGTTTGCCCTGAAAATTCGTCAGTTTCCAGCCAGGCGGTATTGCAGGCAATTGCGATGCAGTTGTCCAATAGGGGTCGAGGATTGACTACACTCACGATCGGACCACGGTCGATCCCCGATCGCTGTTGGACGATTGCGTCGTGATCGCCTGCAAGCTGTATGGAAACAAGCGCCAAATTAGCTGACGACACCTATAAGCAATTGGAAGGACCAAATCGGGTCTTTTTCAATCTATCTAGAAAAGAATCGTTTGAAAAAAGCCTTCGCTACCAGTGGAACAAACTCTCGAACTTTTCATAAGCCATGCGGAATGAATGTTTTCTGTATAAAAATTTACGCTCTTCAGAGGGTGTTTTCAGATGTAATTTTGTGAAACTATGCTATTTTAATTTCTTTTCATAACTCATTAATATGTATTTAACTTATTTATATAACCAGGATATTACACATCCCGGGTCCAAATGATAATCAACTTAGATTTTTTTATCATACGTTCTTACCATTGACCCTATTTATATTATATATTTAAAGTAAGCTGATGAAACCTTATTGTAATAGGTAGTAGTAGCAATTCGAATAAATTATGTGTTTTAAAACAAAAATATGCTATTCTGCCATGCTGAAAAAAACGCCGTATGAGCATTCAAAATTTGCCAAATTCTCGATCATAAAATATTTAAATTTTGAAGAAAGTTTTAAATGTCTGTCCTCAAAATATTCAGACTTTTTGGATCAAATTACGAACGAAATCGTTCTCTGAAAAATGTGAAGAAAAATGTCCACAATTTTTCTGGTAATTCCAAATTTGTCTAAAGAGATTTGGAAACACCTAATGGCTCGAACGGCGGCGCCTTCCCTCAGCGCGGCAGTATTTTACTTGGTATTTTTTGAAATTGAGATAAGTATAACTCTCAACAGCCGTGGTATTGAAATACCATAGGGGAAAAAATGTTCGGCACATTCTGAACACCGAACTTTTTTCGGTTTAGGTGAACGAAATTTTCGATCACAGAAACCAATATTTGGGCCAGTTCACCAAAATTTTATTCTATGATCTAACATTCACATTATTTGACCCGAAAAACACAAAAATACACATGCAAGTATATTTCAAATGAAATGGTAGCGCAATTTGCCTAGGTGATTAGCGTTTCGCATTAAGCGTTACGGCAACAGTGCCGTGGCCAGTCGGGAGGCCTGGCTAACGGCCGGTCCCCGTGTACGTGCAATGATAATATTAAATAAATAGTTGCCTGTATTTTATTTTTTTCCGGGAAGCAGACGCTATTTAAAACACGAAAGCTGGGCGTATAAATATGAAATGTTATTCTTTCTGTTATCTCAGGCCGCTGTCAACGGTGGCTTCGTGGACTTATCATAACGGACCACATTATGCGCTATTCCCACGTTTCACCCCTCTCCACTCCGAATATAAACCCGACCTCGGTTTTGTGACCGAAATCATCCCTCCCGCAACTCCCGTCAATTTTATTGCAACCAGTGACCTTCACACGTGCAAACCAGATTTTCTTGAGGTATCCTACGTATCGAAGAGTAGAGTACCTTTATAGACAGAGTATGGCCATTCGTACCTTCGGTCAAATTTCCTCCGATGAAAAGTTTATTTTTGAGGAGAGTTATGAATATTTTTCCTTGAGATGTTCAGACTTTTTGGATCAAGTTACAAACAAAATTATCTGAGAAATTGGAAGAAATTTATTCACATATGTTCCTAAGAAATTAATGATTTGTGAAAGGAAATTTGGCAACGCTAAGAGGCTCATGCGGCGTTTTTCCTTAGCACGGCAACTTGGCGATACTCTCTCTTTCAGGTTACTCTAATGATAAAAAATAATTAAGGTAAATGGGGTAAGGTATGGGTTAAGGTATGAGGTAATTCTTGCCTTGCTCAAGAAAGTTGGTGTTTGGGAAAAACTGGGACCGTTCAATTGTTACTGAAGGGATTTAGGCACTTAACAGAAACTTTCAATACGATTTCAAATTTAAATCTCCCTCGGTGGGCGATGAAAAATCAATTTCGAAGGACTGAAATAGGATAGGGGAACTTAACCCCTGGGCCTTGAGTCCACTTTTTACCGACTCCGTCGCAAATTAAACTATAGGCACACCTCTCCCTGCTGCCGCGCGCACCTGTATTGCAACAACCACGTCCACTCCCCCTCCCCTAAACCCGAATCGAACAATCACAAAAAGCTCTCAATTACAACACCGTCGCTTTTATTGATACCCTGAAATGAGCGAACCGCGCATAATAATCCCTCCTCCTCGCTGGGGGAGGGGGTTGTTAAAAATGAAACACACCGTTCCGCGAAGCGAACCGCCGCCGACCAGACGCATTTACGGACCGATTCGATTGCACGAGGCGGAAAAGTCGTCAAGGGGGAGGGGGGAGGGATTGCGGCTTGAAACGATTCCAAAATAGTGGCGGGAAAAGGGAAATCCCGGGGGGCGCGGGGGAGGGGGTAGTTTTTTTTACGAGCGCGGGGGTGGGTATTTTTACTGGCTGATAAGTTGCATTAATGACACGACTCAACCTGACACTCGCTATTAACGCTGAAATAGTGCGGGGCTCTGTCGATAAACATGATTTTTAATTCACCGGCCGCCGGAGAGCCGGAGATGTGTATGATAAATACACGGCCAGGGCGAGGGGCGAGGGGGCGAGGGAAAAAATGTAAAAATCGGTCCGGGCATAGTTATACCGGGCCGCTCCTCCCCAATTCCTTGCACCTCTGACGTAACGGCGTATCTGGACTGCAACGTGAGCCCTGTTGTTCATACAAACCCATGCTTTCTGGGGCTCATCGGGAAATCGAGATACGCTTCTACGTCAGAGGAGCGACGAATCTTCTCCGATTCCGGACAATGACGGGGGGCGCCGCGCTCTCCGGTGCTTTATGCTTGCCTGTTTTTGCATTTTTCCCCGGATAACTTCGCGTCCGAGCGGTGTTTTGCAAGAACCGCCTATCTGCGTAGGAATTGCGTAGGGTTTAACGTGGTTCTTACTCAGGGCCGCGGTTCACCTCTCCCTATCGCATACATCCCGATTAACTGCGAGAGTTCTCTCTCCCTTTCGGTTCGACGTTACTCCCCCCCCCCCTTCTCCCACCGCATTTTTTGTTGTTGTTGTTGCTGCTTCGAATCATATTTAATAACCCTGCACGATGAGCCCTGGGAGGAACTGCGCGGACAAAGCTGTGACGGGAGCGCAATGATAGTATCGAATAGATTTTTCTGTCTTTTTCATGATTTTAGAGTGATTGGGCACGAAATCTGACACGGCGTGCGATATATCGCATCGATTGAGGTAAAATCTTGGTCTACCTTTTATTTTTAGCCTAGAAAAGGACGACAGCCCCTAGGTATGAGCTTAAAAAATAATCCTCAATAAAAAAAGTCGCAAATTTCAGAAAAATGAAGACAAGATTCTATATGGAAACAACCTCACATTCAATGCACTATTCAACTTCTGTATCGGTTGCGAGATTTTTCTTCTTTTTATTTTTTTTTCAAAATATATTCTTGCCTTCATTTTTGAGTGATATTTTTAATTTTTTATTTTTTTTTTTTTACTGTAATTCGTCGACTTTTATCCTATAGATTGTTATGCAGAAAATTATGCATCGTCTGTGCTGCCAACGCATACACTGCAGGAAACCCACGTTTAGGAGGAGAGAAAAGGGTTGCGTTGAATTCGAATTAATCATCAATGCCTTCATTATGACATGAAAGTACGGAGTTGTATTGCCCATTGATGAGGAGGAGTAAAGTAATTGGGCCTCTATTCTGGCGTACAACGCAATAATACATTGCGCAGAGGAGTTAAAAATGAGACATTCCTCAAAGGATGGTCGAGCACTGATTCAGACCGATAAAGAGGGACATTTTCGCTTGGAGAATCATGGTATTATACCAAATATCGACGACGAAACTCCCAAACCAAGTATCTCGATCGTGGTGTTTAAAAATTAAATCAACATCATTCCTTGAAGTGCTCTCAGAATTTGCTTCGGAGAGAGACGAAAAATCATGGAAGTTCTTAATAATTGTAGGTCTCTATTTAAAAAATCAAGTATAGTATAACAGGAAGTCTGCAACGTCGAAAAGCGAGATACGTGGATTGGGAGTTTTACCATCAATGTGTAAAATTGTAAACATTTATGAAATTAGAAAGTTAAAATTTTAAGTTTCTTTCAGCGTTTAGGTAAACGTGAAATTTTGGCAAGGCTCATGCCAACAAAAGTAATAATCTAGAATTGCAATAGAAATAAGTTTTCTTGCGTATAATGCTGCTATAAATACAACTCCCCCCCCCCCCGTTCTGTTAAAAATCAAGCTCTTACCGAGACTGTAATGCTAAGTGAAAACCACAGCCGTGGGATGTACCCTTCATCAGTCAGTGGCGAAGCATGAATGATCGATTATCGATATTCCCCCATTGAAAGCTATGGTAAAGAATCGATCATTAAGGTGTTCGTTGCGAGCACCCTGTTTATCGATCCTTTTCCATAGGTTCAAATGGCAGATCAATCGATAGATCGCAAAGCGTGCCACGCCACGATACTGATGCATTCACAGTGTTCCACGCGTTATATTCCACGAGTTTTCTTCACCTCCCTTTGTAACGTAGGCATTGACAGATTTACAATCCCTCAAAAAAGTTCAATCCCTCCCACAAATTAGCGGTTCGTGATGCAGAATGTCTACTACTGTAGTCCAGGATTGCACAAAAGATCTAAGAAAGTATATGAGGATTGCGCGAAAGTGGCACAAGGATTGCGCGAATAGAAACCTCAAAATCTGCTACAGGAATGCGCGTGAATTTGAAATGAAGTTAACTTAAGGTAGAAGTCTAGCAAAACAGGAAACAGTTAGGAAAGATACGCACTTTTATGTTGACGCCAGTTTATATTAGTTTGTTGACAAGTCATGGATGTCTTACCTCCTGATGATAAATGAAGTGAAAAGATTGAATACTGGTTGTGGGTATAAAAAACTTTCCCAGCTTTTCTCAGAAAAAATATAAAATAGTCAGAAAGGAGGCAACGTTAGAATGCTCATACGGCATAGAAACACAACATAGACCTTTTAAGCTGCATTATTCAATACCGCGATTATTCTAACGCGAGTTCGAATAATCGCGCCAAACACAGTGCGGCCGGTGTTAAACGTGTATTAGCGCCTGCAAGACTGCAGAAATACTTCTCGCATTGCGCCAAACAGTGCGGGCGGCGTCAAGTCCATATTAGCGCCTACAAGACTGCATGAATACTTCTCGCATTGCATCAAACGCAGTACTGTCGGTCAGTTGGCAGCGTGAAACGCATATTAGCGCCCACAAGACTGTAGGAATGCTGGAGGACTGCGCGCCATCATTTTTGAATTTCTGCTCCAGATTTTATCATAGTGAAAGGGAAAATATGCATCCTCATTGATATGATTCAGAGACTCAGATGATATTTTTTTTTGTTACATTAAAAGAAAATAGAACATACGCAAATATCGCGTCGAAATTTTCGATACTTTTATTTAATATCATTCAGGCTGTTAATGCGCGGAAATTTTTCAGAAAAATTGTATGTAGCTTTTTAAGAACATGTATAAAAATAAATCATAAAAGTGGTGCATAACGTTGCAAACAGAGATAAATATACGCTTTTTTTTTTCAGATGCACCCGTCGGGTTTTGAATCCATTCATCTCTCAGAGAACTTGAACATGGTTGTTCTACGATTTTTCACGTGTAGTTTTTTCAGTGATTGGCGGCCGCGTAGTAGCCACAGGCCCCTACTTCACTTTCTATATATCTGTGAAAGCTCTCTGGGACATTCGTGCTGCGAGGGCTATCCGTCGAAGAAAGACATGCCCGTAAGTGAGGAGGGAATGAACAATTTTCCGCGATGAAGTTATTTGCCACAAACTACCAAGGTTGCTAGATTAACGCTGCCTCGTTGAATATTGAATATTTGCGCAAACATGTGAGTTTTCCGTACCAGAAAAATTCGCGCAATCCTGTGCATCTCCAAAGAGGTAAAAAAGAGGGCATTCGTGGAATCCTACTTCAGCCGTCTACTACAGCAGGCTGGACAAAAATCAGTACTTTTACAGTACATTCCCACTGCAGAAAATTCAGTACTTTTTCAGTACCTTTATTTTTAAAAAATCGGAAAATTTCGAAAATTTGAAATCTTCGCTCAAATTGCGACCAAAATAATACGTCATTATATTTTAAAAAAAAATTAAATTAATGAATATAGAAAAGATATTCAATAAACATTAGCAGAGTAGAGATATAGAAGAACATATTTGATAATATTTAAAAGATGCACTAATGAAATACATAACGTGCCTACGGACACGATTTTTCATTGGTAGCTTGAAGATTAATTGGATTACATTTTGCAAAAAGGAACCAAGAGCATTCCAATGTCGCTAAGATTGTGCAAATTTGTTTACCTTGCAAATATCAACTGATCATCCAAACAAGTCTCATCATTTGTCTCAATAATCTATAAATTCAAGGCAAAATTTACCATTGTAAATTTAATTTCTTGCGTGCTTTCAGAAATTTTATTTCACAGAATGTATGTTGCACAATCTTAGCTACATTGGAATACTCTTGGTTCCTTTTAGCAAAATGCAATCCAATTGACGACACAAATCGCGATATCGCGGGCAAATACTACTCTAAGAATAAACGCGGAGGGGATTGCATTCTTCCCAAGCTTTATTAAAAAACCACGCGTGGTACGAAGGAAAAAACTCCGGACCTTCTTGCGGAATTTCCGCACTTTTTCAGCACTTCCGGACCGCCCTTAAAAAATAAGCACCATTTCCGGTTTTTCCGGACTCGTAGACACCCTGATTATAAGTAACCCTCGGAGTGGGATCCTCAGTGCAATTTAGGGGTGCACTGTGCGGTGGGCGGCGTGGTGGGGGGTGGGGGATGGTTCGGAGCGGAGCGGCTCCTTGCCGGCTGGCCGGAAGATGCCGAAGTCGAACGAAGCTGGCGGGCCCGCGGAGACCCAGCTACATACGTCTCGCGGCGCGGGTTCAGTGATTCAGTGACCACTGACTGCGCTCTCGCTCCAGCGACCCCCGGCCGGCGCCTCATTCATAATTCATAACTCACATCCTCGCATTCCGCCAATGTTGACCGTGGTCACGACTACCCCCAAACTCGCCCGGTAAACATTCCAGCCAGTGTTCCAAATCGTCGTCTCGCACGTGTTTTCCTATCGGTTGATTTCCGATCGAACTTTCTTGCGTGAAAAAGATTCATTGAAACGGTGCGTTTTTGAGAGTTTTTAAGTATCCCGCGATGGGACGCACGTTTGATTTTGAGGGTGTGCTCCTGGTCGAGTGATAAACGTTCATGGGTGTGCATCGGTTGCTCCTCTCGCATGGTTCTTTTTAAAGCTTTGAAATTCCTGGTTGTTGGGGATTATTGCTGACTCACTTTTGCGGTGTTGTACATAGAAATCTTGATTATCAGGTAAGGTGGAGTCGCTTGTTTTCTTAAAATTGAATTTGAGTAGAATTCGATTTTCAGTCAATTTTGTCGATTTATTAGACCACGAGCTTGAATCCATGCACGTGTTGAATGATTCGTTAAAGGCAGATTTGTTGACTAAAAATTACGGTATCTATAAAATATGTTTTGGGTTTTCAAATCTTGAATATTATCTTTCATTACTTTCATTAATGCTATGTTCTCACTATTACGTGATCAAACGTTTCGCTCGTGAATTGCTTGTATCTGTATTCGTGACAGGGTCTGTGAAAAGGGACCTAATCCTCCAGAAGAAAATTTTCCTTAACTTTTTGCAAAAGCTCAAGCCAAATTTTTCTAAAAGCTAAGAATTTTTGTTCTGGAACCACACGATTCGTATCTCCTTCAATTCTTGAGATTTTTTTGTCAAACTTGCGACAAATTTGCCGATTTTCTTTCATCATGGATTTGTAAAAAGTCAAAGAGAATGTTCTCACGGAATATAATTAAGGCCCCTTTTCACACAGCAATTTTCATCTAGTTCCTTGAAAATTTGGAAACCCAATTCTCGTATAAAAGTTTTTCATGACTTTAGGCTAAACATTGATCAAAAAGTGGAGGTTTTATGCTTTGATATTATCTTCTTTTCCTCTTTTTTATTTATTGATGCATGAATACCTATTCTCAATGTATGTACTACTTGCAGCCATACCGTGCCTTATTTTAAACTTTAAGTTTAGGTATTTTCGCAAGCAAGAATTGTGTCCATAGTTTTCGAACAGTTGAGCGAGATCAATTTTCGAGCCGACTAGCCTCTACAAATTCATAAACAAAAGGTGCAGTCAAAAGATAAATGAGGACATAAAAAAAATACTCTCGAACCCTTGAAAAAGCCTTTGGCATACAGCTTATTCTTTAAAACTAGAATTGATCGCATCAAAACAAATGTGTGTACATTACTAGTTTTGCACAAACTTTAATCTCGTACGATGAAAAAAGTAAACCCTGAGAGGTCTATTTTAAGGCTAACGCTTGGAAAAAATCATAAGTTAGAGTCTAATTCACTCAAGAGCAGTGTCGCTCACTTTTCTTATATTCCATTCTTGGATCAGTTTATGAGAAGCTTTGAATTAAGTCATGGGCCCAATAAAGTTAAGAGGGAGCACTTGCAAGACCTATTTTTAAATACAAATAAAAACATATTTCAAATAAAAAGCATATGGTCCCAACGATATAATCTCATCAGAATAAATAGCATTCGCAAAATGAACTCAGATTATGGTAGGGTTTTAGTTTAACATGTGTTTAAAACACTAAGCTGTCTTAAACGGTATCAAGTTCACGTTTTCAAGTTAGTTTTATCATATGAGAGTTTCAATACTTATTGGCTACTCTTCGAAAAACCATCCTCTGTGATTGATTATGTGTTCTTCAGTGTCTGCCAATTGTGGTAATGCCGAAAATTTAACCCATAGAGCAGGTTAATCTGAAGGAAGGAGATTACATTATTGTGATTCCGAAATGAGCGCGTTTGAAGTTGAACATTTTCGTTGATCTCAATGAAACATTACCTTTAAATTTGAATATTGATGCGGAGTATTAAAATTTCGTGTTCATTCGGAAAATTTAGTCTTTGAAGATACTACGGAATCATTTGCAACCAGAGTATTTTCTAAGATTTTTTTTACTGAAAGTAGTGTCCGACCTTTTTTAAATATATGTATTTATTTATTTTAAATCGACTTTACTGAAACTTTTAGCCTCCCTTAATGTAAAAATCTGCATTTTTGTTTAAGCACCCATCTTTCAAATTCTTTGTAAAGTCGTCAATAATAGCCTAAGATGCTGAATATCTATAAAAAAATGAACTAACTAACTTTACATATACGTGCCACCCCTCGAATGGATTTCCATCCATTACTGGCGTTTATCCTACGAACACGATGTGTCATCAATTTATCACAGAAAAGCCAACTCCTCTGCTTATCGATGACATTATTTTCATGAAAAAAATAACGATGCAATTGTTATCCATTTCATTGATAGGACATTTCCTTCCGAGAGGATAATTAAGTATGCAAAAATGCAGCCGAGTTGATGAATTTGCAATTTCTCCTCTGGAAACGGTCCAGAGGTGGATTGCATAATCATGCAATTTTTTTCAATTTGATCACCGAAAGTCACGTTGAGCGGTTTGAACTTGCTACGATTTCGTAGCCTCGCAAGTATCTCCTAATATTTTTAAACATGGCGGGGACAATTTCGAGTGAACAGTGTATGCACCCGACAAAACGTCACTCCTCTGACGTCAGGACGTTTCTCGATTTCCGCATGAGCCCTAGAAAGCATGGACTTATATGTAAAACAGGGCTCACGTGAAACGCCAGTTACGCCTTTACGTCAGAAGAGCGACGAAAAGGGAGGGAGCGGAGGAAAGCGGGTTCGTAGAGACGGAGCGAAATTTCAAACCTGGGAGAGCTCGGCGGGTTGACAACTCCCGCCATTTGTCCGGCCAATCAACGTCGAGCTCAGCTTTGATCCCGCCTCTTTTGGTGCACCCGCGGTTTTGCTTATTAAAGTCATGGTAGGAAGCTCCTTTTTATCCCCATTTTCATTGTTTTTCACTTTTCGCAACCTAATTTAGAAGGGGGGTGGGGGTGCCGTGCTTGGTAAAAGTGCCCCACGTGATTCACACGAATATCCTCCGAGCGAGAATATGGTAGTCTGTGTTATGGAAGATTTGAAATAAAAAGTCTCTTCGATGACTCATAGTTTAATCGCAGGTTTGGGCCAATTTCTTATGAAGCTTTGCTCTATGTTTCCGATGCAGCCAGTGTTCGAAACTCACAGGCGCCAACGCGCCAATTGCTCCTAAAAAATCGGCCATGGCGCCTAAAAAACGAAGGTTCTGCGCCAACGTGGCCCCTTAAAATTGCCCCCCCCCCCCTAAGTTACAGCTACATGTTCTTTAACTAAAACATCTTGCGCCTGACTTTTCACTAAATGCTTGCAAAAAGTCAATTTGGCCCCTTAAATATCTTCTATGGCCCCTAAAAATCGAGCTTAATGCGCCACAGGGCGCCTTAGACTCAAAGGTAAGTTTCGAACACTGGATGCAACGATGATGCAATGGAATAATTTTAGGCTTTAGATTTCAATATTTATTTATACACATAGGAAAAAAACTAAATTCATCCCTTCACAAATAGCTAGTTAATGAATTTGTCTTCTTCTTTTTTTCTGATGGTTTATGTAAGACAGCTATCGCGGATCAATCGTTGTATTAAAACGTATCGTTGATGTTAAAATTTCAAAATCCGATTGGAACAAATCAATAAAATTGTTTGAAATTTCACAGGAAGTTTCTCGCACAGAATAGAAAATTTGTGGAAAATTCCATGGACTAACATATAAAATAATGCAGATAGTTTTTAATTCAACTGTTCGCGGAAAAGAGACCCCAGGAAAGAAAATTCGACTAGAGAATCCTAGGGTTCTGTATTATTTTTCACAAAACATCCTCGTTTGAATTGAAAATAATCATTTCTCCAGTGGGCCTGATACAGTTTTTCACGATCTTGAGTGTCAATTGGGGGACTTTCTGGAGGGCAATCTAACTAGAAAACTTAACTAAAGGCGACAATTCACCACCTTCAATCATTCATTTTTAACCGACCCTTCAAGCCAATAGATCGCTATTGCTAACAGGATCACTCATCACGACCAACCTTTCATGCAAGATCAAATTTTACTTGAAAATGTGATATTGACCCGAGCATTGTGTAAATGAGAACAATGCAATTCTGGAAAGCACGCTTTCTGATTAAAAAAAAAAAAAAAAAAAAAAAAGGGCGCGCAAATTGATACTTCTTCTCCAGACGATGGACAGTAATCTGGCGAAAACGACCATGCTGTAACTAAACATAGAAAATATCTACGGTGAAATTGTCAGACCACGTATCTCGATTTGCGGCGTTGTAGACTTCCTGTCATACTTTATTTTTTAAATGGAAAACTAGTCAACGTCAATTCTCGAAATTTTCCGTTTTTCTCCCCCTTTATACGAAGAAAACTCTGTGAAAATGTCAAGAAATGATATTGATTTGTTCTCCTTCAAGAAAATAAATTGGGGGCAAAAATTTTTAAACGCCGGAAACGAGATACATGATCTGGTACTTTCACCGTTGTTACATAGTTCACAACCTCAAAGAAATGACGAATTCTCTCGCCTTTATAGGGACGAGGTATACTGGCGTGCTGAGGAAAAACACCGTATGTACATCCGAGAGTTGCCAAATTTCCCATCTTAAAATGTCAATTTTTGAAACGCATAATGAATATTTTATCTATTTGAAATTCTCTGATACTTAAGATTACATTGCGAAGAAAATCCTCTGGAAAATCGGACGGAAAATTCATACGGCGTTCTTCCTTAGCACGGCAGTATAGCGACCCATTATGCCGTATAATCGAGGTTTTACTACAATTGGACCGCGTTAAACAGAAAGAAACCAAGCCACATCAGCGATTGCCAAATTTAATTAGGCACTTTAATTTTTTACATGAAAACTGTTGTGCGGATTTTTGTGCAAATTTTAGTGAGTTTTCTCTATAATACAAAGCAAATTCCATACATTTTTCCAAGGAATCTGCACAGACGTTCTCTCGTAAAAAATGAACTTTCCCTGTTAAATTTGGTAATATCTGATGTGGCTTGGTTCCTTTCTGTTTAACGCGGTCCAATTAAAAATAAATTAAAAATGAACATTTTATCGAATCATTCCGTCAGCTGGACAATCACTCCCGATGAACGAAAAACTTGCGATCGGCTCTTAGCCTGGAGGTCATTGCGAGGGAGGGACAAGGACAGGGGCGTTGAAGAGGAAGGGGTGACAAGAGGGATAAGGCGCCGTGGCGGCACACGAGCGGCTAATGCTCAAGGTGCACGTGAAATTTAAATATCAGACATGCCGCAAGCCGCCTCACGGCCTGGCGCGCGCCGAAGGAGGCATAAAAAGAACCGAGCTCCGGGAGGGGAACCGCGAGCAGTTCCGGAGCCCCCCCCCCCCCTCCCGTCGCTTCCACCGGGTCCCCGTTCCTGAGAATTTCATTCATAAAAAAAAACCCGTACTATTCTTACTACGACCGTCAATGAAACGGGGAGGGAGGAGTAAGGAAATATTTCCATCTCTTCAAAGCGCCGTCCTCGACGCGGGGAAAGTAAACAGGCGGAGGAAGCGGTGGAGCCGCGCCCGGAAAATCGCGGCTTTTCACTCCGGAAGAATGATGACGCTATTGGCTGTGACGTCACTGTGGAAGCTGTCGGTCGTTGAAACGTCAGGGACCATCCCTATATACCAGTGTTCGAAACTCACAGGCGCCAACGCGCCAAATGCGTCGAAAAAATTGGCCATGGCGCCTAGAAAATGAAGGCTCTGCGCCAACGTGGCCCCTAAAAATTGCACCCTAAAAATCTGAATTTTCATATTAGGTGATTATTCGAAATTTTAAGCACCACAAGTTGAAGATTTTTCTATTCTTCACGATTTCATCATTTGTGCTTTTGTCTTCCTCAAGTTCCAGCTACTTACTAGTTCTGTTACGAAAACATCTTGCGTCCACCGGACAAAAACCGCATTTGATCCAGTGTCCAGACTCTTGAAAACATTGACAAGAAAAAGGACCTTTGATTCAATCAGATTTTAGCTTAAATCAAAAAGAAATCCGCTCAAATTAAGAGGCTTGGTTCTTGATTTAAGCTTAAATCTAATTGAATCAAGAGTATTTTTTCTTGTCGATGTTTTTATGAGTCTAGATTCTAGATCCAATGTGTTTTTTTCCAGTGTCTAACTTTTCACTAAATGCGCCGTCTTACATAGACGAAAAGTCAATTTGGTCCCTAAAAAATCTCAATATGGCGCCTAAAAATCGCTTTGATGCGCCACATGGCTCCTAAAACTCAGAGGTGAGTTTTGAACACTGGTCCCTACATTAGGTAACACTCTAAAGGGGAGGAAGGGGAGTCAAAATGCCGAGAAAAGGCGCTACGTAATTTGGGGACGGCCCCCCTATCAGCCGCAATATTACCAGAGTTATTTTCCCATGATCAAAACAAGCTGAAAAAGAGAGAAAAATGCTGCCGTGATGGCGAAGAGAGTAGTAAGTGCAAAATTGAAGTTTTGAGAAAACGGGCTCAAAAACGTCGGATCGGGAAATTTTATTGAAAGATATATGCCACCGTTCTTCGTAAAATTGCCACTAATCATCCGAAAGACTCCTAGAAATCGTTTGAATAATTAAAATTCGACCGATTTTATTTTAATTACATAAAAAGGGTATTTTTCGTTTTCATGCTAGGATATCGTTAGGCAAGACAGCCGTAAGTGCTATCTTCTGCATACTTTAATGGTTGTGTTTCGGACACACAACAAACACCAACGTTTAATTATCATTCTATAAATGTACGATATCAGCTGGCACACTCGCACATTCGTTACGTGAAATCAGTGACTTCAGTTGGGTTTGATTCGGATAGGCAACTAAACTAATTCTCTGGCAAGGCGGGGCGTATCAGCTGGGTCTGAAGGCGCTCCCAGCCGAAGCCGTGACGTTGAAGTTTTTGCCGATGAAATTTTCACCATTTTGATGCGACCAATTGTAATTTGACGATTAAACACGCATACCGCTTGATAATTGCTGGCAATTGACTGCCTCCGACTGATACATAGGTACTATGCTATTTTATACCTTAAGAACATCTTTTGCAATTTTTTTAGAATGACGTCCGATAGCATGGACCTTCCATTTTCATCCCAGAAACGGCGAGAGCTTTTATTTTCAGGGACTCAACGTTTCGTCATGAATAAATATATTCATCATAGCTTTTTGAATTTCTTCTTATGATGTTGAGTCGCGGGTTTTAGTAATTTGTGCGACACGTTCACCGATAAAACAGGAAACAAGAAAAACGTAGACGCGTTCGACCGTCCCGACGTGAAAAGGAGGAGAAAGGTGACGTTTTTCCTTCCAAAAAACCCAGAAACAATAGAAACCCTCTACTAGTACCCAGGAATGGTAAACAATTTTATTTTCGGAGATTCAAAATTTCCCGATGACTAGCATCAGTCATCATCCCCTCTAACTGGCTGTTAAGTTCGGGTGAAACAGTTTCCCCGATGCAGAACCAAACAGCAGTTTAGCTCTGTTTCCACGATCAAAATGAGGGGCTCAACCTAAAATGTCAATGAGATTATGTCGAGTGTTGACAATCGAAATCAGTCGGTCTTCAGATCAATATAAACCACGAAGGAACATAGAAAGAGACATACATCGAATACTCACGTTGGCATTTATGTTGATAAGAAAAGACAAGTTTCTCTATTATGATCGGCAACGCTAAACAATCACGTCGATGATCTATTAAGAGATCTCCACTTGGCGAATTTTGGCAAGTGGATTTGGTTGACTTTTTCGATCAAATTCTGATGAAAAACGCTTTTTTCAATCCAACTTAATCCACTGGTCTGTTGAGCTCATCAGCAACGGGAGTCTGAACCAAATTCAAAATTTCTCGACCCACCTCCGGAGGTAGGTCGAAAAGTGGACAGGAGTGAACGGTTTCACCAGAAACCTCGTAGGGCAATCAATTTTTGTAAAATGCCGGTCTTCTGTGACAAGAACAAAAACTGAGCAACAACAACCGCGGTGAGGTGATGGTGATGAAGTAAAGTGTAAAAATGCACAAATTTTTGCACATTTCTATTATAATATGTGGGATATTTTATATAATAGGTTGAGTCGTGTCGCATTGACCAATTGGCGCGCTTTTTTGAACCTAATCCGGGTTGTGTCCCGTTTTCTTCAGGATTTGGTTGAAAATTAGATACTCGATTCTGATTGGTCCAAATTCCAACAGTGATACAACAGTCCTTTATCCAAAAAGTAAACCGAATCCGTGTGCGAAAATGCTACCTTCCTAGAGGTCCATTTCGATTGATGAAGTTTTGAAGAAAACTACATCTTCCAAAAAAAAAAAAAATTTAAATTTTTCTACAAAATTTCGGCCCAATCCAAAAAAACTCACTAGGTACCTATTAAAAACGAAATAATAATAAAATGAGACATCCAAAACATGTGATGGCGGCACCGTTGGGATTCATCATTTAAAAGTAATACCTTTCTAGAGGTCCATTTCGATTGACGAAGTTTTGAAGAAAACTACGTACATTTCGGTGGTGGTACAACAGAGTGGTCCATTGTTTTTCTCCGGAGGGTGCACAGAATATCTTGGTGCAATCTATCTTGGTGTAGTTGCGCAGGAATTGGAAGTCGCACTGGAAGCTGCGGTGAGTCAGGAGATGATTGGAGCTTAGTATGCTTAAATGCAACTTATAAATAGGTACATAAAGACCTTAATGCATAAAAGCTTGAGCATAGGCTAGGGCCGTGGCGTAATTGGAGACTCATTGAGGGAGACTGACAGGACATCATTAGAAGTAAATTACTAGCATCCTGGCCCGACCCGGCCCGCTCCCCATATAAGCCTCATAATCAATCCTTCCAAGCTCCACTAACTCGAGGCCCGGCTCCGCTGTTGGTAGATCGTCCCCGAAAAATAATCCCGAGTCCTCAATGACGTCACATTCCCAGTGACAAATCTCATCACGGTAAAAGAAAACCAGGCTACGTAGCTTGGCTACAGTTTGAAATTTCTATAACACACTGGAAAAAAATTCTTGGCGTTTTTACGAAGGTCCGTTGGTACCTTTACCACCTCACTTTTTTTACCAATTATTGTTAATTTTACCAAGACAGACTGGTAAGCTTACCTAAAAACCGGTATTTTTACTGTTTTTCTCAGGTAAGGATGCCACTTTTATTGGTAATCAATACCCGGTAACTTTGCCATTTTATCTCGGTAATTCTACCATAGTCGATAAAAAATATTGGCGTTTTTACCGGGGTCCAGTAAAATTACCGAGAAAGTCAATAATTCCAGTAAAATTACCGAGATTTCTCGGTAAAATTGCCAATTCCATAAATGGTAATTTTACCAAGAAAAAACTGGGATCAAATAAAACCCTGAATTCTTGGTAATTTTACCCTTTTCTTAGTAAAAACAGAGAGATTTTTTTTTTCAGTGCATGCACAAACAGAGTGCCGAAATATCCTAGATGGTCCACAGAAATCGTTTCTAATTATCAGCCGGTCTCTTGTGATGTAGTGGTTGTAACGCTGGTCCTATGATCAGGAGGTCCTGGGTTCGATTCTCGGCAAGGCGACCTGAGTTTGATGGTCTCAGGCGATGGTCACCTGGGGCTGGTGGTAAGCTGGGATGAACCAAAAGGCTATTATTTGAGGCTTGATAAAGAAAGAAAAAAAAATGCAAAAAAAAATATCAATGTAGTCCACATAATTGGCAAGTATCTGGAAAATTATCCGCATCAAATATCGTCATTTCGAAGGGTTCCCATTCTAATGGTTGTAAAATTGACTCAAACAATCTACTCCGTCACGAGAATATTGCTGTGCTAATTTTGTTCAAAATATTACTGATTTTGTGTCGCGTCAGAAGAAAACTTTTTTTCTCTCGTCTCAAATTCCCTATTGTTTCTATTTACGAGGAGTAGAAAGACATTCGACAGAAGTCGTGGAACCCCGTGTTCGCTTCTGATTGATGCCGGATGACATCTCTCTGTCTACGCCAGAGCGAGGCGTTTCAAATTTCCGGAGAAGTTGCGCTTTTTGAACTGCGCATTTCTCGGTTTCTGAGTTACTTTTTCACGTTTTTAATGTGCGTCGTGTTTTATGCGTCATTTGCCTTCAGAAATGTGAATTGACAAGTCAAAATTCGTTCATGGTTTAGTGAACTATTCTGCTGCACTGGTAACTTAATGGGAGGAATTTCACTATTCCAATCCTTCTACAATCGAAAAAGTTGGACCGTATTTCTGCTTGTGCGGTCTGTGAATTGTAGGTTTTCATGGTAGCCCCTACGCTACGCTCAGAGTTTTCGACCGAGGTGAGCAAACGAGATGACAGTACAGTTCGAGACAGAGTTTATTATGTTATCATAAACAGGGGATCCGGTATTTAAAAAAAAAAAAATTGTCTGATTAATTTTTGACCTTTTTGCATATTTTAGTTCACGAGAAGGTTGATACAACCCCGAAACGCTCGAAGTATTTTGCTATTTGTTTTAGCTTACTTTACCCTTTTTTGTGTTTGATTAAGTAGATTGGATTCATACTGATCCTCATATTTTGAGTAATTAATGATATGATGGCGTGACATTGATAACAGGTCAAAGAGGAAATAAGATATTTGCAGAAATTTCCATCAAGAACGCTTGTATATCTATTGATACGATTTCTGATTGCATACTCTGCTCTATTTTCCCTTAAAGCCATTAGACGCTAGCCAAATAACTCGTCATTTCCCGGACAAAGGAACGGAACTCAATTCGAAGGTTGCAAAATTGACTTAAACAATTCAATTTATTACACGAATGTACCTGTACAGTTTTTGTTAAAAAATTGTCCGATTTTAACATGACATTATGAGAGGAAAAACCAGTGGAATTTTCAATTGGAAAGTCCCAAAATTCTCCTGGTTCAAGTGCGATTTTTTCAAGTTTCAAGTGAAATTTGGCAACATTGAAATGGAGTTACATTCTTTTGTGGGAGAACGACGAATTGACTCATCGGAGAATTGTCAATATCTCTCCAAAATCCGGCGTGATGGTGAATTCTTGCAGAAGAGTTAATTGGACGGAGTTAAACAGAAAGGAACCAAGCCACATCGGAATCGAACCGAGAAAAAGAGGTTTGAAGTTCAGCTTCTGCATAAGACTCAATGTAAAAGATAAACTTCAAGTTCAATTTCTGCAAAATTTGCTCCAACAAAAACTTTGAATTTTTGGCGATAGATAGTAGAGCAGTGGTTGAGTTCAAAACCACTCACAACTCAATTTTTTCCAAAATGTGGGTTGGCTCCTTTCTGCTTAACTCAGTCCAATTGACTCTCGGCGCTTCATGCGTGGGAGGGTGAGAATAGTCGGATGAAGATTGTCGCAATTTTCTCCCTTAAAAAATTTAGTGGACAGACCCTTTGCATTGAAGCACAATTTGTTCAAATTTTGATTTTTTGATGTCATCAATTGATTTTTTGTTTGTTTTGGATTCCTGATTGCAGGCGAAGATGGAGCGGCATGGCTGAAGAATTGTCGAAAACAGGCGAAGATATGCTAGCGACTGTAACAGCGTCGATTCATAAACCTGTACTCAGCCCCGGACAACCTCATCTCCTTAAATCAGAGGTTAGTTCCATTCCTTAGTTTAAATCGCATGCTTCGGAATAGGATAAATGGGGGACTTGGAGGACAAGAAGCATGAGTGCAGTTTTTGCTATTTCGAGGAATACGTGTTTGAAGTTCCAAAATTACATGGATCCTTATGGCGAAAAGAAAGTTCAAACTGACTTTTTGATGCCTTGGAATTGGAATTGGGAGCTATTTTCTCACAGAATATGTATTAAGACTAGTTGTACTCGAAATCAGTAATATCTCAATTTTTCAAAAGCTGCGCTTATGCGTATTTGTCCTCCAAGCAGTCAAAACCCCTCAAATAAAAGGATAACAAATTATTGATCAGGCGAGCAGAAAGTTCCAAGGCCTTTCTTCGCTCATTCAGTCAACCTCCCCCATTACTGACCAATACTCATGATCGCCTCCCCGCAGCTTGAACCGGTGAACCCCAGTTGCAGTTTTCCCCGCGAAATTTTGTGGACCCAGTACCATTTCTCCATCTTGTTACATGCAGTTCGGGCCATTTCTTAATGTTTTTTCCCCCCCTCTCTCTCTCTCGTGGAGGTTACTTTATTTTCTACTTTCCCTAACACATAACATAATTTATCTTGTGTTTTCCGTGGTAACAGGTTGGCTGCCCTTTTGGGCTCTATAGGAACTCCATATTCCGATACGCCCATACTCTCCTCATATAGGTGCTCTGCTAAAGTCTATGAAACCACCTGAACGGATGATCTTATTCTGCGCGTTACTTGGTGGCTTAGCAAAGTGACGTAAGGGAGACTGGGCCACTGAGCTGTGAAGGCTAATAAAATGACGATAACAAGACGACAAGAAATGCAACTAGCAACTACTAAGTGGGTAACTAGAGAAATAAATGACCAAGAGTGCACGAGCGGCTGAAGAGTGGTGATTTCCTGCAACCTCTTCCTTCAACTAGGCTAAACTCACTGCCACTCGCCGATTCAATTTTACCCTGTAACTCCTCAATTTAACCTCTTTTGTCGAGCCTCGCACTCCCGTCTACCGTCAAGTATTTGCCCCATCGTCATCATCATCTATTTCTCTAAATTCCAATTTATTCTTGTAGTTATACCTACACTAAGATCTACATAAATGGACACTATGGCAGCCCGAAAACATAGATATAAAATAGGTCGGGAAAAAGCTGGGACGAGGCTGAAAAACACAAAAATTTACACAACACGGGACGTTTCGACCGGTCTTCCGGTCATTATCAACCGCTGAAAAAGAAATAATTAAAAAAATTTAAAAAAAAAACCAATGTTATACCGATCCCTGGTCATGGCAGCGAGAAGACGAGTTGTAATGACCAGGGATCGGTAGCATTGTTTTTTTTAGATTTTTTTAATTTTTTCTTTTTCGACGGCTGATAATGACTGGGAGATAAATGATAATGATAAATGAAATGATTAATTCGAAAAATGTCGGAAATTTGAAATTCTCGTTCGAATTGCGAAAAAATGACGTCGACACAAAATTTCATGGGTGGGTTGAAGATTGACTGCATGACTGCACAATCGCGATCTCGCTAGCAAACACCACTTTAAAAATCAATGCGCAGGTGAATTGCATACTTTCTAGGCGTTATTTAAAACACGCAGGGTATAAAGGAAAAAACTCCAGATCCTCTCGTAGAATTTCCGCACTCTTTCGGGACTTCCGGACTGCCCTCTCAAAATCCGTAATATTTCCGGACTTCCCGGAAATTCCGGGCTAGTAAATACCCTGATCACGTTTTCATTGTTTGATCAATTCATACACTTGTTATTCGATTGACTCATGTCGATCGAATCCATACCCTTCAAGGTAGCTGATGATTTTTTAGTACAATGATTTTTTTTTTGGAGACCACCTCGGGCAATAAGAGCGAAAGACGACGGGAAGAACAAAGCTCAGCGAATAGAGCGGGGGTTGGCCGGGCAGTTGCTCAAGATAGAGACTCGCAATTGCGCGAGTTTAAAACGGGCTGATATAATTAATGTCCCGGTCTCGCGGGTGGGGCAGCGCAGCGCTCGGGAAGGGTGGGGGTGTAATCAAAGCAGCCTTGATAAGACTGGTGTAAGGGGGTGGCCATTGGAAGGGACGCAAGTCATCCCTGCTGCCCGTATCGATCAGCGGCATTGTTGAGTGGCCACTGGCGGAGTTTCGCTTGGACCGGACCTTACTTCATTAGCACCTCTGGATGCTGCGCGCCGCCCGGGGAGAGGCGGGGGGAGGGGGACAGAGAAAGGGTGGAAACAGAGAGAGACGGCATAACTCGGCGTGTGAGGGAGGGGGCACGCGGGCGCCCAAGGGAGGGGTGCTCCTTGGATTTCACCGTGTTAACAAACGTAATGGTGCCCTCTCATTCCAAGAGTGGAAATGCAAAACATCTTAAGCGTTCCTACCATGTGATGAGAATTTTCTCCACGCGTGGGGCGCCACCGAAACATTTTGAATTGGGTGATCACTCTTATGAGTGAATATTTGGGTAGGTCAGATCCACCATTAAAAATAGTTCAATCTCGACAATTAATCAGACAGCTTTTAGCAGTAGGGAACCAAGCCACATCAACTGTTGCCAAATTTAAGTAGGCAATTTGGACTGCATTCTGCAATTTGGACCTATGAATTCTGGCTCTTCTGGAAAAACACTCATGTGCATAGAGAAACTAATGGCACATGCGTTGTTTTTAAACCGGGCTAAAATCTATAGATCCAAATTGCAGAATGCAGTCCATTTAATGTTATACATGAAAACGGTTGTGCAGATTTTATTTTTTTGCAAATCTGAATGAATTCTCTGCATCTTCAGGAGCAAATTTCTTAAAATTTTCAAAGGAGCCCGCACAAAAATTCTCCTTTAAAAATTTAATTTGCCTTTTTAAATTTAGCATTAGCTGATGTGGCTTAGTTCCCATCTGCTAAACGCGGTTTGACTATCGTTCAGTAAATCAATAGTTCTGTCTGTGAGCAGTTTCCTTTCTCCTCTACTATTCGCTATCTGTAGTCTAATCAAGAAAAATTCTGCAGTTCTTAAAAGCATTATTTCTTAGTAAGGCATACAACTAAATCTGTGTCACATTTTCTTCAGGTAGGTTAGCGGTGATTTTTTTTTTTTATGTCTGGCGAGCGGGAAGTTTGAATTTAAGAACACGGAAAACTCTAAAGAGTTTATTGTAAATCTAGAAATTCAAGATATGTCTGCTCAATGGTTGGACAGCAAAAATGCGTATTTCGGTTGCGGTGTTTTAAAATCTCCGCTATTTCACTGTTGAGGAGAAGACCAAACCCGACATCATCCCTTAAAATTTTCACAGAATATTCTTCAAATAGAGACGAAAAGTCACCGGAGTTTTTGAAAAATGACGTTGATTAATTTTCGAGGTAGGACGGTAAGCATGACAGGATGTCTGCGACGCCGTAAATCGATGTATTGTATTTGGAAAGTGCTATACCTCACTGTGACATTCATGAAAAGTATTGGATCTGTGAAGTGGTGCAATATTAACCCCGAAAATGGCAAAACTACGGATAAAATATACGAATAATTTTAACGAGGAGGCAAAGATTTTCTTACGAAATAGGTTTGTAACAGCCTTACCTCAACATGGAAAATACTTGAGGACGTGGCATGCGCTCATTTACTTCCATCCATAACAGTTGGTATATTTAAGATTAATTCCATAATTATCTTACTCGTATCTTCTAAGGACGAAAGCACCCGGCTCTTGCTATTTTTTCCTCATTTTGCGTCATGAAAATCAGCACGCAGGATTGTTTAGAATGTATGTTTACAATATATTTATCAATCTTTTCCCCCAAAATCGACATCGTAAAATATCTCGATGTACCTTTTAAAGAAAAATAATTCGATGGCATTTTGATGAGTTAAAGTTTAGCAGAGACGAACCATGGTTATTTGGGAGCAGGCAGTAAGCGCAATACTGTTGGCTGGTTAGTTTGTAAGAAAATTGTAACGAAAATAAATGTAAAACCAAACTTCATTAAAAAATTTGCATTATAGTAGCACCATCATATTTGTCCCAGCTCGTCGTGGAAGGTATTTAATTTGCTTTAAAAACAATTTTGAGTGTTAGGTATACATCAAGAAAAAAGAAAACAAAAAATAAAACAGACTATTTTTTTAGGGCGGACGTATCTCACTACGGAGCGAATCTGCCAAACTTGCTCTTTAGATGTCTTTTTTAACATTTGAATATCTGCATCAGTGGTAAAACCGCTGAAGTTCCGAGCCACTTCCTCCAGCGCAGGGTGCTTCCTAATGATAAAACCCACGAGAAAGGCACAAGCTATAATTTTTAAAATTGTCAAAAAATACGCATGCTACTTGATTGTCTGACAGTAACCGCGGTTTCAAAGATGGCACAGAACATTGGCTAATTTTTCGAACAGAAATCTAAGAGGCTTGGAAGAGGGCGCATGAGGAGCTGTTCAGTTATTACGTAACGAACTTTTTCCGATTTTTTGAACTCCCCCCCCCCCCCGCCCATTGTAACGCACTCGTAACGCAGCCTTACACTCCTCCCCCCTTATGGATTATGTAACGCTGACCTGACCCCTACCCCATCACTTTTCACAGAGTATATTTTGAGATTAGTTTTAATTGGAATGGTTAATATCCCAATTTTCTAAAACTGCACTAGTGCGCAAGGTAGCAAAATTTCACTTGGAATCGTTCCGAAAAAGTCAAAAATTAATGAAATAAGTCATTTATAATTAAGAATTGGGTACCAAAGATTAAGGTATCAGGTTTCCTCTAGGCATTTAAGTGCGGGCCACATACCTAGCCCCCAAAGAATGCGTCTCAATAATGTCATAAATTTCATAAGTTTCACAGCCCCATGAAATCTCTGGAAATATTTCACGAAAATCTCCTATGTTTCTTATAATTTTCACATTTCACGCCACATTACTCATGCACCTTGTCCTCAAGCACCTCACATGGATAATGATTGGACTGCACTTTGCAATACCTAAAGAACTACAATTTCTAGCTCATCCATAGATGTACCTATCTGCATAGGAAAATTAATGCCACCATCGCTGTTTCTAAAATGAGCTGAATACTACAGCTCCTGATCGAAAACTGTAGTCCGCTTGTCGAAGAAATCACGTTTTTTTAAGTTCCTTGAAACTTGACATTTGGTGGTTACGCCACTCGTCAAATCAGCCGTTATTTTCACATCACGTTCGTTTCGAGCCGCTGTTTCAATTTGGAAACAAATTTTATCAATATAGGTCAGTTGCGCTGGTCTCAGAATCGTGTTTCGGTGCTTGATGTTTATAGATTCCCTGGTAAAAATTGGCGATAGGAGCTGCGTTTCAAAATACCATAGGAGTTCTTATAGCCGACGAAAGAAGGCTATTGAAAATCATATAACTGGCTGTAGAAAGTGGAGCAAATCATATAGCCGGGCTATACGAAGCTATAAAAAAGTATACAGTCGGGCTATAGTACCTATCGCCGGGCTTTACGCTTTATCGCCGTTGGCTATAAAAGGCTATGAGAAATTGTGTAGAAATTCGTGTGCTTTGCAAATCATTAAGTTTGATACGGAACTATCTGAATATTTACAAAAAACACATTATATTTTCCCTAAAATTTTTTTTTTCATCAATTAAAATGAGAATAGTCCATACAGAGTGTGCAAGCATTTCAAAATCATGAGTTGAAAAACGCTGACTCCGCGAGATTAAATATTAGAGCCTCACACAAAGCGGAGTGGCGACGCACTGGCGCCTACAAACCTAACAGGGATACTTCACGCATTGCGCAATGCGTGAAGTATCCCTGTTAGGTTTGTAGGCGCCAGTGCGCGTTTCGCACTCTCTGTCCGCCCGCCGCGCCGCAGCGTGCCACGGCGTCTGAAGCAACTATTTCACACCAGAGGTATTGCACAGTATCATAAGAAATTGAAGGCGCTCCAACATATTAAGAATGACAGGCATCGGCATCCTTCAAAAGTACGGAGCTTTCCTCGCAAAATAAATCAAGACACTACGGCACAAAAAGAGAGCGGTAGTCCAAAAACTAACTAAGTCCTGGTATCCGTATTTAGTAACGTTTAGTATGAACTTTATCGTCTGGCTGTTGCTTAATCGCCATCGGCTTTAAAAGGATATAAGAAATTGTACAGCCGGCTACAGAAGCTATTGGAAATCTTACAGCCGGCTTTAGGGCTATGGTATTTTGGAACACAGATTCTACTGCCAATTTTTACCAGGGTTAGCTAAAACTAATAAGATCCGTCCAAACCGCAACTTTCCACAGAAAAAAAAAAAAATTAACAGAGATATCGCCCTTCACTGGAAAAAAAAGTCGCTTTGATCTAGAGTCCAGACTCTTGAAAACAATGACTAGAAAAAATACTCTTGATTCAATCGGATATTTGCTTGAATCGAGAACCAATCCTCTTAATTTAAGCGGATTTCCTTTCGATCCAAGCAAAAATCCGATTGAATCAAGAGTATCTTTTCTTGTCATTGTTTTATAGAGTCTGGACTCTAGATCCAAGCGACTTTTTTCCTGTGTTTGAAAAGTCGGATTTTTTACGTCATCCACCGGAAGAAACACCCTTGGTTTATATTCCAACTTGCTTTCATCAGTCTGTGACGCACCGTGTTACTGGTTTCTCAACGTGAAACTTTGTCAAAAGGAAGGTGGAAGAAACGAAAGGTGTCATTTCCGCGGTGGATGACGTCAAAAACCTGACTTTTCAAAGGGCGATATCTCGGTTCACATTGAACGTAGAAGGTTGCGGTTTGGACGGATCTTATTATTTTTAGCTAATTAATCTACAAAAATCAAGAATCAAAACACGATTCTGAGACCAGCGCAACTGACTCATTCCCAGAGTCCCTGCAAAAAGACAACATTTAAGGCCTAGATACACATGGCGATTAATCGCCGCAATAATTGAAAGACGGAAGCCAATGAAGAGCCTTGATTTTGATCCATTGACGTCGATATATCGAAATCAAGGCTCTCCGTTGGCTTCCGTCTTTCAATCGCAGCGATTAATCGCCGTGTGTATTTAGGCCTTCAGGGATGCGCTTTGGAAGCGAGACTCGATTTCGGCAACTTGGAGTTGCTTCGACTTGTCCCGGTTGGCTCTCGGGAGAGATTCCAGGAACGTCTCACTTACCGCGTCACGGAGGGCCGACGCGATGTGTGACGTCGGATGAGTAACGAGGCGGGAGAGTGAATGAGAGGCGCGCGGGGCGCCGAGCTGGCTCCTGACGGCGGCGTCGCGTCGGGATTTGACAGGGGGCGTCGGGCGTCGCGGCGCTGCACCGGGACGCTCGGCTAATTTCACGGTGGCATGCTCCCTCACTCGCCACCCGCTCCAGTGTCCCCGCTGCTTGGCCCTCCCCGTATCATGGACACCCCAACCCACCCAACCTCGTATGCCCCATTCAAACCCCGGCTCTTGTTCCGACTGTGGAGCAATTCAACGGGCTCTTTATAGGAGGGCGTGACTGCCCAAAGTCAAGTTTTCTGGATACGTGCGAAAAATTGATTTCTTCGGCAGTTCTTCGTGGCTGAGGGACATGGAGGAAAAGGCGCATAAGTGCGGTTTTTGCCATTTCGAGAAATACCTGGTTGAAGTTTTTAAATTGCATGGATCCTCATGGCGGAAAGACAGTTCAAACTGGCTTTTTGATGCTTCAAAGTAGAAATTTGGAAGCAAATTTTTCACAGATTATGCATTAAGACTAGTTTTACGGGAAATCGTCAATATTTTCTCAATTTTTTCAAAATCTGCACTTATGCGCCTCGTCCTCCAAGCCTCTTATTTTTTCTCGAAAATATTAAGGAATGCTCTATACGTGCCATCTTTGATAAGACAACGGTGACGCGAAGAGGCTCTGAGAAATCGGGTAGGATTGTAGAAAATGAAAAAATGTATAATACGGATGCAGCTCCCCGCCATAGAACTAAAATTGACTGCTATCTGTAACAGAGCTATGGGCAGGGCTAGAGATATTGGACAAGAATACATTTATTTAAATTTTTGTGGACACGCCTTTCTTCCACAAAACTGTCATTTTCAGCAGTATGGTGACAGTCAAATAGCATGCGTTTTCGATGACGATTTTAAAAATCATGGTTAGTGCCCTGATTCAGTGTTTATTTCATTAGGAAGCACCCTTAGAGAGCAGAGGTGGCGCGGAACTGGCGCCTTTTTTTCACGGAAGCAGACATTCAAAGTTTGAAAAACGACAATTCAAGAGCAATTACGGTAGAATCGCTCGGTAATAAGATGCATATACCTACTTTTGAAGGGTCGTACTCCGTCAAAAACTCAATTTCAAAAAATTGTGCGATTTTTCTCGAATATAAATAAATGAACCGTTCAATTCCTTGAAATGTAGAAATTGACGATTACTGAAAAAATTCTGTTCACGAGAGAGCAAAAATAACAGATCCCAGCAGAGCCTCTACCTTCCGTTGTCTGTTTTAAAGAATTATCAGCTCGGAGTACGTAAGTTGGAGTGGATACCTGAAGAAATTTAATGTCTTATACCGTGATTATGGCTTGGCAACCTAATTAGGGGCAGCGCTTGCCAAATTGCGCCGAAAATCCGCACTTTTTTCGTTGTTACCATTTACCGATGTGAAGAAAGTAACTTTTAACCCTTAATTTTACCATATTGGTAGCTGTCACGGCGTTTTTCTTCTCAACCGAATGTTGGCATAGCGTTGCGGCGAATCAAAGTCTTAGGCTCACTCAATATTTCCGTTATTTTCTGGAAAATTCAGTATAATTTCCAGAAATCCGCATTGCCGCCAGTTTGTATGGCGTCTGATTTTCCCACGCTAAGGCTCACTGAAATTTACTGCATTCATAACACTTCACAAAATGATATGGAATGAAGTTTTATGAAATTTTGATGTGATAGCTCCGTACTAATAGTTTTTCGCAATTTGGAGGAGAGAGGCGGGAACATTATCCTGAGCAGAGCTTCGAAATAGTGTTTTTTTTGTTGCGAGTTGCATACTCACCCACCCAAAATTCAGTTGAATATGACCGTCCTCTGGAAAGGGAATCCAAGTCCACCAGTCCATCTTGGCAACATACAAGGTCTTCAGATAGTTCAGCTCCCCCGTGCGAACTTTTCAATGATACATGTGTCAAAAATGGGGAGGTGCCATTTGAAAATTTCGATTTGGGACCCACCTAGGCGCCCCCGAATTTTTGACATGCCAAAAAGTAGACCCCATTGATCTAGGAATACCTATAGTTTAGTACTTCTGGGTGCGACCGTTCAATACTTATCGCGCGAGGGGGGGGGGGGGGGGGGGGAGTCGAGACTCTGTATTCAGTAGAGTCATTGTCTTGAGTTGAGTCGAAAAAATTGAATCGTGGGATGCAGACGAACAATTAGATTACATTTTGCAATTAGGAACTACAATTTCGGCTTGTCTGAAAAACACTTTTTGCATAGGAAAACTAAAGGTGCGGACGTTGTTTCTTCACTGAACCAGTATTTGTAGTTCTATGTAATTCTATGTTCTATGTAGCTCTATGCAATTCTATGTTCTATGTAGTTCTATGCAATTCTATGTTCTATGTAGTTCTATGCAATTCTATGTCCTAAGTAGTTCTAATGCAAAATGTAGTCGAACTATTTCCAGTGGCTCTCATGATACAGCACATTTTTATGTCTTCGCAGCCTGGTAAAGCTGCATGAAATATTCCACCGTTTCATTTTCAGACTTGAAATATTTCAGTAAGAGAGTGTTCGGGAGTCACACGCCACAATGAGCCTAGTGTGCAAGGAATGGTGGCGTCGCGTATGGCGTCGTCGTGGACTGAAGTCGTGAGTCGACATGCGAATTGACCGGGTGTTGATAGTCTCCGCTTTTGTGTGTCGACCGTGTCTCAGCTCATCAGCATAATTGAAGTCATTATCGTTAATTACCACCGCTAATGATAATTGCCTCTTCAGAGCAGCATCGTTAAGATCTACATGTTTCCTACCTCGCCCCCTTCTCTGCGCCTACCTCCCCCCGATCCCCACCGAGCCGTGCTCGTCTTGCCCCCCCTTCCCCCCTTCTTACTCTTCAGCTCGCTTCCTAATTCCAGTGACAAATTTTTATTGGCCGTCAATAGAATCAGGCACCCGGCCAGGATTATCCTCTGGCCTGAGGTACACTCGCGCAACTTGGGGGGAATTTTAACTATTCTACTCTGCCGTTCTTGAGAGCAACACTGTATGAGCCTATGGACGTTGCCAAATTTCATTCGATAAAACACGAATTCTCCGTGAAACTGGCACTTTTCTAAAAATTTACAGTGCAAATTGATCAGGAGAATCTAAAGATTTCACGGAGAACGTACTGAGGAGCAACACCGTGTGAGCTTGTGGAAGTTGCCAAATTTCCTTCGTTAAAACATGATATTTCTGTGGAGCTTTCGATTTTCTAAAAATTTACAGTGCAAATTGATCAGGAGAATCTGAAGATTTCACGAAAAATCCGTACTAAGGAGCAATAGGTACCGTATGAGCTGGTGGAAGTTGCCAAATTTCCTTCGTTAAAACACGAATTCTCTATGGAACTTCCAATTTTCTAAAAATAAACATTGCGAATTGATCAGGAGAATCTGAAAATTTCAAGGAAAAATCTGTACTGAGGAGCAATACTGTATGAGATAGTGGAAGTTGCCAAAGTTCCTTCGATAAAACACGAACTCTCTGTCAAACTTGCGATTTTCAAAGAATTTTCATTGTGAATCGATCATAAAAAATCTGGGAATCTCAAAGGAAAATAATAACGATTTTCCTCAATGGTAAATGTGCCAGAAATTTTGAAAAGGGATCTCATCTTTTAGGAGGAAATTGTCCACGAGAACCTAATTTAGGGGAAAAGGTAAAAATTGGCGACTTCGAGTTTCCGACGGAAAACGCTCTCTAGAGGCCTTGGAAATAAGCTGCTTGCGGTTCTAGTTTAATTTTTTTACTATAAAGGGCGCTATGTGCTCCTTTTCTGTATACATGTTAGAATTCCCGATATACCTAAAACTTGAACCTAGAAATGTGATAAAGCTTGAACATTTTTGTCTTGGAACTTCAGGACTTCATATCAGACGTCAGGACGTTATGTACATTTTTTCTTGATATTTTCAGATATTTTAAATTGAATTGCGAACTGTAGTATCTGAAAAATTGGACGAAAAATATTTTACCTTTCCCGTTATTTCCGTATCTCATCAAAGGAAATTAGGCAACGCCGGACGGTCCATACGGCGTTTTTCCTTGGTGCGACAGAGGAGGACGAGAAAAAGGCTCCAAAACGGAGGGGGAAAAAATATTGTTGCAAAACCAAATGAATCGTTTGTTGAATTGACTGCCGTAGGTATAGAATAAAATATGGGGATACATTCCTATATATCAAAAAGTATGCTCGAGGCTCATAAAGGGCTACCTCTGATTATTATAGGACGCGGGGCTCGTATTATATTTTATTATTTTCTTCTTTAATTATATCATTATTTATTTGTGTATTGTGCGTGGACCTCAAAAATAATGGACAGTTATTATATCCGAGCGGAGCTCCCGGTAAAAAAGTAATTCATGGGGAGGGCTTTCCCAGATTCTACGATATTATTAAATGACGCCGGTGATGATGAAATATAACCAGATTATGCATGAAAAATGATAAAAGTATGCTTCAGATAATTGCAATTAATAAAATTCATACCGAATTTTGAGTTATGACTCTTTTTCCATTGACCTCGTAATGGGGCTTCCATTTCGCTATTAATTTCCATGCTTTTCCCCGTCCTCACACCCCCTAATAGGGAGGGTGGACCCATGTTTCTGTATCAAATCAATAGGAAATTAATAGCATGAAAAAGTTTTATTTACGGTTGGTTGACGCATTTGCCATTTCTGCTAATTCTCTTCATCTATACTGAGGTATACTCCGATCCTACCGGAGAAAGAGTTCTGCTGGAGTTGCACAGCAAGGTTAGAAAAATTAGGGAATCTTTCACATTTTGAGGAAATAATTTAAAATATTTACACATTTCTCAAAAAAACTGTACATCGACGGTAAAACTACCAAACCATACGTTTTTCGTTTGCTGCATGTGTTTTCAAAAAAAACTCCGCTCCCATTTAATTTTTTTGAAGAAAAACAAATCAGTATATTCCATGAAGTTTTGTTATCACTTTTTTGCAAGGTACGGACAAAAAAGAGAAAGTGATTAAGTCCCTACTATTGGATGATATGGACATTTCCAATTAATTGTGGTAGTGCCTTAATTAACTGCGGTAGTGCCCCGATAAATTAGGTTACTAACCCAAATCGACGGTGAAACTACCAAACCACGTATCTCGTTTGCGGTGTTTAAAAATCTACGCATTTTATTTTTTTGAGGTAGACCAAATCAATATCATTCCTTGAAATTTTCACAGAATTTTCTCCGCACGAAGAGGAAAAATCACAGAAATTTTCAAGACTGGACGTTAAGTAGTTTTTCATTTAAAAAATAAAGTATGACAGGAAGTCTGCGACGTCGCAAACCGAGATACGTGGTTTGGTAGTTTCACCGTCGAAATACTGTGGTGCTACCCAAACTCGAGTTACGGTACTATCAAAATTAATCTGAAATGTCCATATTATCCAACAAATGGAGAATTTGCATGCAAATTTTGTATCGCTTCATCTGAAAGTGCTTAATAAGCTGAGTGCGCAGTATTTTTTATAATTGTTTTCTGACATGGGAAATTGGAGAAAAATTGATTGAAAAGTGAGAAAATTTGCCACCTTGTGACGTCATCTGGCGGCATTTTCCATTAAAACACATGTATTTTAGCAGATTAGGTTATTTTGCCATTTTTTCTCCAATAATTGTTCAATTTAAAAACCAAGGATATCCTCGCACATAGTTTTCCTAGCAGTTTCATTTTGGACATGATATTCACAAATTTAAGGCACATACAAATTCTCCATTGGGCCACAATTTTAGGGGATATTTTCCCGTAGGGGGTGAAAGTTTGGCGATATGATTGGGATTTAGAGTAAAATTGAATAAAAAACTAGAAAAAGCGCCGAACCCGTAAAAATCGTTTTATTAATATGCAAAGAGAGTAGAACGGTACAGGGGCCACTTTGCGTTGACACATGTGAAAGTTCCCAAGATCGTAATAATTTTCATATTTTTATGATTCTGACGGTGGACTTCGGGCGCTGAAAGGCGGGAGGTAGGTATGAGTGTTTTGTCCGGAGATACGGTGGGCGCGGCTCTATATTGTGTCTGCATAATGCGCGATACTGTGAAATGCACTTATTTAATTTAAAAATTAAAATCGAAGGGCGGGGAGTACATAACGATGTAAGTGCCGAAAAACATTGAGCCTTGGGGTTTTCGCTGGCGCAGGAGCGGCGGCGACCATGCGTTTTTGGCGTTTACACAATTTCTACTCCTCTCTTTCAATTATTTTTATGAACTGCAAAATGTGCAGTGCATCTCATACATTTATTTTCCATTAAATTGTCAACTTGCTTTTTTCCGACTTTTCTGCGTCCGGGGTTTTTTTTTCCTACATTTTTCCCGAGGCTCGCATTTTGTTTATCTGTTGCTTTTATTTATATTTAAATTGAGCATGCGGCTGACGTCACTTTTGCAGTGCTCGATCACACCCCTGCGACGGGAAATTGAACTATTACAAAATCGGTGGTTTGCGTTTGCGACGACCATCGCAGGTTTTTCGCCGGTCAATTGAGAATGGTGCAAAAAATTACTATAAATAGTTTTAAAGGTTTATTTTTTATTTCCTTTTACTCCTGCCGTAAAAACTGCGTCTTTCTCCTTTGGTTGATTCAAGTTAGTTTTCTAAGCCACTTTGGAGTTAAGGATTAATGGTAGAGGCGTTTGACCAATCAAATACCGGTGCCTCATGACTTCGGTGTTTCGTGGTCGATTGAGACTGTCCCCTGAGTTCCCTATTTTATATGTATACTCACAAATTTTCCAATTTGTTCTTTCATTCCTAATCGTCCATGTGAACAAACTTGCTATCTAAACGTCACCAAACGGTAATCTCATCTTTTCCAAAACATCCCTGCTACACTTTACTTTTTTGAAGGAAAAGTTGACACAAGTATTCAAAGTTTTTTCTTGTTCTAATTCCTTCACAAAAAAGTAAAATACGAAAATGTCTACGATCGTTACTGAAAGTAAAGGCATCATTCATCGTGATGTAACTTTGTATAAAACTTGAGTTTAAATCTCACGTCCAACTGTTCTAAATAAATTAATTTCGTCGTTTTATTTTTTTCGCCAAAACTTTGCTGTATATTTCATTCTTAATTGAACTTAATTTTACAATTATGAGCTACAATTTCTGACTCATTTTTCAAAGCACTTATCTTCATACGAAAACTAGCGACATATACGTTGTTTCTTAAAGTGAGCGGGAAATTTTTGTTCCTAGCTGCATATTGCTGTCTTATTACCATTCGTGAAGTTTTATTAGGACTAAATCTTAAAATCTAATCATGCCCTCTCGGAAAAATTTCTCCACCATGCATCTAAAAAAGAAAATCCTGAGAGGTTCTTTTTTGAAAATTCAACTGAAATCACGAAGAGGCGTAGGAGGGAGAGGGCAAGCGGCCGGACAAATCGGACAATGGAATGAAATATGAATTATTCACGAGTCAATCCAACTAGTGAAACAATAAAAGAAAAAAAAGGAAAATAAAATGACGAAGAATAAAAAAAGGAATCGATTGAAAAAGGAAGAATATATGGCGTTCGGTTTTCCCTCCAACTTTTTTTCCCTTTTAATTATAATTAATTATTCCACCCCCATCTGGCCACGTTCAATTTCCTCTTGAATTTACTACAAAACAATAGCGACCAATAGCAAGCCGCGGAACACATTTATAATTAAACTTAGGCATTAAAACTAAAAATAAAAGTAAAAAAAAAAGGAGGAGGGGGTTGAAGAGGAATAATGAAAGGCTGACTCTCAGCTACAATGAATGTATAAAAATTGAACGGACGGAGGGGAAGAGGGGTGCAAGTGATTTAAAAAATAATCAGATTTTCATGTATAGAATTCGCTCTCTTTTTGTGACTCTTCTCGCTGCTTCACTCTTGGCTCTTCGGTTTGCATTCGTTTTTTTTTTTTTTTTTTTTTTGCTTCCCTCGCTTTTTAGCCACTGTCCAATATGATTTTCCTCTCTTTCTCTCCCCTCTTGCCCGCCATCCCTCTCTGCATCCCCTCTTCACCCTTGCTCAATATCTCCCTACACTTTTTTCCATCGTTCATTTCCCCTCCATTTTAGCCAAGTCCAGTGCTTTTCAATACTGTTCTTGTTCGATATTCCCTTAATGAACCTCATCGCCACACCCAATATGAAGCTTTTATCATCTACTGACTTTTGTTTTCGGTCTTAAGGTGAATTTTCAGCTTTTGTGCAATGCATTTCGGGTACGATCGATGTAATTACAATTTTAACCTTTAGGTAGACTATTTTTGGATAATCGTAATTTCCGTCAATTGATCAATAATTAGGCGATGCTCGTGCCGAAAATCATCCTCCAAGATCTCAAAACAAATTCAAAAGCACTCTTTCCGTGAAACCATCGATATCGAGAGCAAACCGTACTTTTGACTTAATTTCCAGATTTTAGAGGGTGACTTCCAGCACGAACATTTTTCAATGATAGGTCTATAGACTGAAATTTTGATTATTCCCTAATAATCCTCCAAAATGGCTAAAATTTTAAATGTATCGATCCGATCGCACCCAGACGCCATCGCGCAAAAGTTGTACATCCACCTCAAGACATCGGAATTAGCAAACGCTTTGATTAACGGTCAGAAGAAAATTATCGCTTACATTACAGCCCTCCCGTACGGACTTGGGAAAAATACAAACACCAACTTGCGTTTTTTGTAGTGTGGAATACGGCAAAGTGACCAACTCATCTTCGCCAAAATTGTCAGTTACCTAGGCGGTAGTGTTCCCTCCTTCGCCCTCGATATGTGTCGTAGTTTCCTTATGCTGCAGCCCAATTGATGAAATTTTTGTGGGCACGACAAGAATCGAAAATCGATATATTACACGGCGCAGATAGGGCTATGTCTTGTCCATGGCCGGATTAAGGGGGTGGCCACATGGGCCGCGGCCCATGGCGGCTTTAGGGGGCGGCAAATGTTGTAATTTTTTCAAATGTAGGTATCAAGAAAAAAATCTGATTCAGAAAAAAAATCACAAATGAGGAAAGGCGAAAAAATCTATCATATCCTGAGAGTTAAAGTATAGTAATTTCTAATTTGTTCGTCCTTCGGTGATATAAGAGACAGCGCCTTTCATTAGTCTAGTTGAAAGAGAAACCAAACATGCAATTTGGCCTGGAGCGGCACGGCGGCGCAGAGAGCAATGATGCCGAGAACTTGAGATGGAAAGGAGAAGCCCTATCGGCGCACCGGTCAGCATGAAACACATATTTGCGCCTACAAGACTGCATGAATACTTCGCGCGTAACGTAGTGCGGTCAGCAGCGGTTAGCGTGAAACTCATAGTGCCTACAAGACTGCATGAATACTTCACGCATTGCGTCAAAAACAGTGCGGTCACTTGGTCAACAGCGCTTAGCGTGAAACGCATAGCGCCTACAAGACTGTAGGGATACTTCACGCATTGCGCCAAACACAGTGCGGTTGGCGTGGTGGCGGAAATTAAGATCATTAGACCACATTCATGTTTATTCTTATTCATAATTTTTTCGTTCTTTTCTTATAAATGAAAGGCATCGTCCACACAGAGATAGGTCTACGGAACTTAATTCTCGAGCAAAGTTCCGTGAACTTTTGCTAGCGTTGATAGGGCTTACACAAAAAATGTGCTAAACGCGAGTAAACGCGTCTTATGTACCCCTTCTCCTCCGGCACGTTTACCTAATGGTTTCTAAGGATGTTTCAAAACGAATGAGAAAGGGCGGCAAAATACAGGCGGCCCATGGGCGGCAAGAAGGTAAATCCGGCCCTGGTCTTGTCTCATCTTGCCGAAATAGCCAGTAAAAGTTTGAACAATCAGGCTGGAGGTACGTGTTTTCATCGATGAGCCAGAATCGTAGTTCCTCATTGCAAAATTCAGTCCAATTATTGTATTAACGGGTCTGATCGATTTGATATTACGTTTTCCACTCAGATCCACCCTGAGCGAGCATTCGGCGCGCATACCACTGACAAATCCATTCTCCGGTGGTGCTGCGACCATTATTGCGTTCATCGACGCTTCCCTCTCACTCCGCCTGGTTTAAGATCTAATGACGTCTCGTCGAACACTACCCCATCGCGGCTTTCATCCGCGAAAAAGTTCAGAAAGTTCGTTATCATGAGAATCACCGTCCTCCACCTTCCGAATGCATGGCATCCTTACCCGCATTTCTCACTATCACTACCCTTTCTCCAACATTGCCGCGCGGTGCTGAAAATCGGAATTTTCCCCTATTCGAATCAATGTGAAATCTCGAAATTTTATCACCCAATCTAGCAATCTTGCTCCTCTCTCTCCACACGCTTACGAGGGTCCTGGTACATCCTCATCTCGCTTCATTGATGGATTCCTGGAAGTTTCTCAATGCAACTAGTTGTGAGGAAATTATTCGGTGTACGTTAATGAAGAAATAGAGGGAAGATTTCGAAAAGAAATGGGCCCTGCAGCATGCCTTTTAAGAAACGAGGAACTTATGAATGAGTATATGTGTGATCTAATAAGCGCCGATCACAAATTGATATCGATGGCCAACGTACAAAACCACGTATCTCCATTGCGGTGTTTCAAAATTTCTGTTCTTATTTTATTTTTCCGGAGAGAAACAAGCCAACTTTCTGGCGTGGCATTTTCACAGAATACTCTGCCAATGGAGAGAGAAAATCAAGGAAATTTTTCAAAGGTAAAATAAAATATGACGTGCAGTTTGAAACGTCGCAAACTTCGATGCGTGGTTTTGCACTTTGTCCATCAAATTTTACAGTCAAATAAAAATTATGATTTAGTCCTAGATGCAACACGCACAAGCATAGTTGCATCCAGGCGCTGATATCAAAGATGCCATATAACATTAACCAGTACGTATGCATGCCAATCGTTGGCATTTTTCCCTCGCCGACTGATCCTTAGCGAGACAAAGTTAAAAAGGGGGGATTGGTTCCAAGGTTGCAAAGTTGCCTCAAGCAGTTCAATTTTTTACGAGATGCAATAACTGCCCAAAATTCTTTTGTTTTTCGAGATAAGAAGAGAAATCAGTGAAATTTTCATGAGGAAATGCCCAATTTTCACCTGAAAAGGCAATAAGCGAGGGGGAATTTGGCAACATCGAAATGAAGTCACGTTCTTGGCGCCGAATTGAGGCGCTGGGTGCAGAAACAGCATTTCTTGGTTGCGGCATCTCAGAATCTTTGCAGGTAACGTTTAAACCATTATAATTGAAGCAAATGAGTGGAATTCGTTGAAACCTTTACTGAATAATCTTAATTATTTTGCAATGCTGAAAACGAAAACCTTCAGAAAATTCACCCAATATTTTCATCTCAAAATATAGATCATTGGTGGAGATTCTGAAACACCGTAATCATTGAGAAATGCCCTTCCTGCACCCAGCTTCTCAATTGTTGTCGCACGGTGAATCGAGTCACTGGGAGAAATTGGACACAATTTGGAAACTTTAAACGCCGTTTACACAAAAATTTGAGGTTCTAAAAGTGGTTTCAATGGTTTATTCGGGAATGGATTGATCAAAGATTACAGCAAACGTCCGATTTGTGTAATATTTATTCCCGTTTCTGACATCCGTAAAATTTTCATCTGACAGGCACCCCGGCCATAAAATTTAAAATTTGAGGAAATAAACATCAAAATTTGCAGTTTTAATCAAAAAATTTATGTCCGACCTCTCTGATTGACTCGATCCACTGTGTGTCGGCTAAATTAGATTTTTCCCAGAGCCTTTATATATATTTGGACCGCGTTAAATAGAGAGGAACCAAGCCACATCAGCCATTGCCAAATATACTTGGGCAATTTAATTTTTGACACGAATACTATTGTGTGGACTTTTGTGCAAATTTCAGTGAATTTTCTCCATAGTACGAAGCGAATTTCTTAAACATTTCAAAGAAACCCGCCTAAACGTACTCGCGCAAAAAATTAAATTTCCCAGTTAAATTTGGCAACAGCTGATATGGCTTGGTTCCTTCCTGTTAAACGCGGTCCATTTCTTGTTCTTCTCTTTCTTGTCCGTCTTTATCCTCATCATCTTCTTCTTATTCTTCTCCTTTTTCTCTTCTTCTTCTTTTTTCTTCTTCTTCTTTTTCTTCTTCTTCTTCTTCTTTTTCTTCTTTTTCTTCTTCTTCTTTTTCTTCTTCTTCTTTTCCTTCTTCTTCTTCTTCTTCTTCTTCTTCTTCTTCTTCTTTTTCTTCTTCTTTTTCTTCTTCTTCTTTTTCTTCTACTTCTTTTCTTCTTCTTCTTTTTCTTCTTCTTCTTTTTCTTTTTTTTAAAAAAAATATTTACGGTAAAAGCCGAAAGTTGACCTCCTCGGACCTGCATGGCGGAGTCGGCAAATGAGCTCTTCGGGTGTGTAGGGGGGCGGGGGGGGGGGGTGAGGTAGGGTAGGTGTCTTGGAATCCCCGATCCCTCTACGACTTTCGACGACGGCAATAAGCGGGTGGAGGGCGGCGGGACGACGGGCGACGGGGTAGGGGGAAGGGGGGTGGGAGCCCCGCGAGCCGAACGCAGATGCAACCTGCGGTGCGGATCCCCCCGCGACCCCCGCCCGCGGTTCGATACTCCGCATCTGAAATTTCTTTTCAGACTCGGTTTTTTTTTCACCCTCCTTCATTCATATTTTCCGTCTTGAGTGTCGCGTTACGTTCATTCAGGCTTTCCTCGGCCTGGCCCATTCATGAGCCGCGCTTCGCCCCTCCGTTCATTCATCTGCGCGGGCTTCGGGACGCTCCGGCGTGTCGCCGCAGAATCCAGGCCCCGAGCCTGGGTGGTTTTTTTTTTGTTTGTTTTTTTCCCCTTGAGACAGTTTTCAATTCTGCGCTGGAAAAAAAAAAAAACACATTAGATCTAGAGTCCAGACTTTTAGAAACATCGACAAGAAAAAGTACTCTTGATTCAATCAGAATCTAGCTTAAATCAAGAACCAAGCCTCTTAATTTAGGCGGATTTCGTTTTGATTCAAGCAAAAATCCGATTGAATCAAGGGTATTTTTTCTTGTCAATATTTTCAAGAGTTTGGACTCTAGATCCAATGTGTATTTTTTTTTTTTTTTTTTTTTTTTTTCTTTTTCCCATTGTGACGTGATAGCAAAGAGAGCCGAATTTTAGGAATCGAGTTTCCTTCGTAATCTCTTTCAGACGTCATCGCTGAAAACAACGGAGAATGCCTGAAAAAAAACCTGAAAAATCTTTTTTTGGGAAAAAATAATTTTGTTGAAAAAGCAGGAGACTAGGCTTGACCCCCCTCCCCTTTCGAAAAACCCTGTAAAACAAACTCGGACCCCCTCCCTTCCTTAAGCAGCTTACGCAATACTCGAACTACTCCCTGTATTGTTGAGCGGCGTGTTCAGTCGATGGCGAGGCGTGAATGATCGATTTCCGATATTTCGCCCATTTAAACCTATGGTAAAGAATCGATTATTAAGGTGTTCGTTGCGAAAACCCTGTTCATCGATCCTTTTCCATGGGTGTAATTGGCAGATCAATCGATATATTGCAAAGCACGCCACGCCACTGTGTTCAAAAATTCACTTAACAGACAAGCTGATGTTGGATTTTACCAGACGCTCTGCTTAGTCCGAAGAACAGCTTAACTGCCAACAAGAGGATAGCAAACACAAAATAATAAAGTGCTGAACATCTAACGACGAGATGGTTTATGGTTGTCGCCCAGTTGCTGTCCACAAAGAAACGCGCTGAGACCCCGAAAGAAAAAGTTTCCACCTATCGCTAAGAGGTCAGAAATCTGGTCTGGGTCTCTACTCTGTTTGCTAAGTAAAAAAGCCGTAGAAGCATTCGAATGTTGCCAAATTTTCTCTCAGAAAATATTTATTTTTAAAGATAAGTATGAATATTTTCCGTGAAATTTTTAGACCTAATATTAGATCAAATTACGAATGAAATCCTTTGAAAAATTGAAAGAGAAATACTCACAAATTTTCCTAGGGTTTCGTGATCCGTCGAAGAAAATTTGGCAACGTCTGATGGCTTGTACGGCTTTTTTCTATAGCACGACAGTATTTGTCTCCGGTTACCCATGAGACTTAGTCGATGAACTTAATAAATGAACTTTCACCACCACAAAATATTCCGTTCCTATTCAAGATTGCAGAGTTTGGATAATATAAAAATCTGAACAAACTTGAAAAATAACAGTGAAAGAAAAAAAATTCTAGGGTGACATTGAGACGGGCACAATTTGGGCACAGTGTACTACGCAAGGCCAACCAAATGAAAAGCCTGGCAGTCCCGTGCCGCGCGCGAGCTGATCGACATAATTCGTCTCCCCATTGACGTAAGGGCGTATCTCAATTTTCACGTGAGCCTGGTTTACATACAAAACTATGCTTTCTGGGGCTCATGTACAAATCGAGATACGCCCCTGCGCTGGAGGGCGACGACTTGTCCGTGCTTGGCACTGTTCAACTGCGATGATCGATACTTCCGCGTCTCTGTTTTGGCCGATTGGAGCTGCCCCATCGGCACTTTTTCCCTCCAAGCGGGTTCCTCGTGAAAAACACCGTAGAAAGTACAGGTAAATTAATCAGTTTAGGGATTTGAAATTTAAAACATTTTTTTTTTTTTTCACTGACCAACATTTTTCCGTAAATGTTTATAGAGAAAGCCCAAAGTAGTTCCCTGTGTCCTTCAGGCAATATGAACTATGCGAAGTCGGTATGCGTAACCTCTTGGCTTCAATCATCGAATTCCAAAATTCTGTTCAATTTTTAAGCTAGTTTAAGTGCCCTAGTGCCAACAAGAGCCCTACAAACAAAATTAAAGAGAGGATATGGATAGATGAAGAGAAAGAAAGCTACCGTCCATGCCCCTACAAAAAGATAAGATGTTGGACCGTGTTTAGCAGAAAGGAATCAAGCCACATCAACTATTGCCAAATTTAACTGAGCTGTGTAATTTTTTTACATGGGGACGTTAGTACGGATACTGTGTAGAAAATTACCTACAATTTGCACACTCAACTGCACAACCGCCTCCATGTAAAACTATAATTAAATTTGGCAATAGCTGATGTGGCTTGGTTCCTTTCGGCTTAACGCGATCCAATTTTTTTCATTCTGGTCGAGATTCGAACTCGGGACCTCTGGGTCAGTAATCAGTTGCGAATGCCAGAATTAATGTGCAAAAATCAAAGTCGTCCGCTGAAGAGTCCGCTTACAGTCGGAGATGGAACAATGGCAAAAAATTGCGTAGGTAGGTATTGGTATCGAGAGAAGGGTAGCGGAGGAGGAACTAGGGGGAGAGTGCCTATAGGGAGAAGGTTCAGAGCTTAAAGGGAGAAAGAAACTCAATAATATTAGAGGGTAGTCGTTGCTCAGAACAATAGGTCTTAATTACTGCCTAAGTGAGTCAGTCACACCACTACCACCTCGCTCAAGTTGAATCGGCTGCGATTCCACCCCGCAACAGAAATGGCGGCTACTCCTCTACTCACATCTCTTCTCAATTTGCACTTCTAAAGCTCCGATGCGTATTCAACTTCTCAGATATGTGTGGTTATTTTAAGCTACTAATTTTTTAAGAGGCACGCATGGTTCACATTGATTTAAAGGAAGCGCTCATAAAATACGCAATGCATTTTTTGGCATTGACGCTCCGTAATGCACCTCCGGACCCCCTTTGATAATCACGTAACGCTTGATGGACTCCTTCCCGCATTTGAACTCCCAAAAATGGGTCAATGGAGAATTTGCAAGGATCTAAAATTTGATGACTTTCGTGTTTAAGTGAAATTTACTGAGTGAACTGAACATAGAGATACCCTATTCATTCATAAATTGAGCAATTATTAGAGGATATATGACAAAATAACAGATTCTGCTAAAATTCATGTATTTAAATGGGAAATGCCGCATCAGATGACGTCGCTCGGCGGTACATTCTGTCACTTTTAAATATATTTTTGTACTATTTCCCACATCGGAAAAAAATAATAAAAAGGACTGTGAAATCAGCTCTTTAAGCACTTTCAGATGAATTATTTACATAATGATGATTTACGTAACGCTGGCACTGATCTCCCCCCCCCCTCCCTTCATAACGCAGTGTAAAGGCGATAAACTACATTTTTAAGCTTTATTCATAATTCTTTGGTATATTTTCGATTTTCATGATGCTAGAAATCGTTGTAGCTCTCTGAAAGCTTTAACTCGAGCGGGTATTCTGCGTTGGATTTCACTTTAAGTTCAAACTAATCGTATATGTTCTCCGTTTTTGTGTCCTGGTCACCTTGAACCTTTTTTGATGAAAGAATGAACGATAATCAGCCCTCCTGGAGAGAGGCATCGTTCAAAGGATATACCCACGAATACGGCAATTTCCGAGATTGATACAACCATTAAACGCCAAATCACCAAACATTTTGCTGAATAAAATTTGGCAACCCACTGAGCAATCTAAAGCTTTGGATAGGGTAAAATCAACCCTTTCAGTCGAGGCATGGGAATAATTTATTCTCCATCTAAGACCTGAGGTTGCCAAGTGAGGCGCAAAAAGTTCGGTTTTACGAACCGAGCTATGAGGGATCGGAAGGGTTTTTCAGACGATCGGGTGGGTGATGCTAAACCTTTTTTACACCCCCTTCCATCCATGATGCAGAAAATCCTCATCTAATCATCGTTCATTAAAGGGGCGCCGTCGATGTAAATGAGATGACGTCACCACCACGAACAATACCCGCGCCGGAGGGGTGGAGGGGTGGGGGGACCTTATCGGTCGGGCTTCGGTTGTACTTCGTAATTAAAAGCTATATTAAAATTAGACCCGACTCCGATGTAGCAGTTTTAATTTTGAATAATTCCGTTTTATTTGACCATCCACTCTCATTTATCTCCCGCCCCCTTGAGCCGTCTTTATGATTGTCTGGCTTTGGTGACGTCATAACTAGGGTTTTTTTTTCTCGGTGGGCGCAATCAACTTTCTCTGTTGAAAGAGCCTTAGGGGCTATCCATGAATGACGTAACACGATTTTTTCGATTTTTTGATCCCCACCCACCCTTTACATTGCGATCGCAACGCTATAGTGCAGACACCCCCAAATAGCCTAACATTTGCATCGACACCCTTCTCCTTTGTTTCAAGAATGGGGAAAAACCTCGAAAGAAGCATTTGTTTGCATGACTTCCACAAATTGGCACGGCTAATAAATTAAATTCAATTAAGTATGATTGGAAAAATGAGTATTTGAAGCACTATGAATTGAGGAAATATATGCGTCGAGGAAAAAATAGTTGGAAAAAATCTTTTAGAAAATACAAATGAAAAAATGAACACCATGGCCGACAAATGGTGGTGTGGAACTTCTAGAGAAATAAAAGTTGAAATCCAGTGTACATACTGACACGTGATGCTGATCCTGACCCTCTCCCAAACCTTGTCACCCTCAATTAAAATCAAAAAGACCCACACTGTCGTGCTAAGGAAAAGCGCCGTATGAGCCTTTAGACGTTGTCTTGCCTTTGACAAATCACGAATTTTCTGTAGAATTAATAAATAATTTTCTTTCAATTTTTCAGGAAATTTTGATCGTGATTTCATCTAAAGTGTCTGAAAACTTTAAAGGCAAATTTGCATAACTGACTTACAGAATATTCATTACAACCAGTATTCATTGCTGTCTAATTTTGATATTAAATTAAATACTGACTTACCAACTGGAATTAAGTTATTATAACATATTTTAAGAACATGTGCCACGCTTTTAAATTCTCATACCTCAAATCAACAAGAAGAGCTGTGGGGTGGTACAGGTTGAATGGCTCTTGGTGATTTTAAGCACTGTGGAGTCCATTAACCGTTTTCTGTCATCAAATGAAAGCTAAGAGGTGGTTGACACACCAATTCTGTCGACGTCTCTGATTTTTGACGATGCCTTAATTTCCTTTTTTTAATACTCAATTTTAAATAATCGTGCGGTCGTTTTCTGTTTCAGGTATGCTTGCTGAAATAATTTAAGCTTTGCGAACGCTCAATGGTAAATACCGTACCTTCATCTTTAAATTTCGATATTTAAAGTTCTACATAATTAATAGGAAAGATACTTGCAATATACTTTTGTCACTCCTTAGATTTGATTGAATTTGTTGGTTTTACGACGATTTGGGGACTCTTAAGTACAAATTACATAAAACATTTTGAAACACTTTTAAAACATTTTTTACATAAAACATGAACTTTTTAATCCATTCCCTCGTAAGACCCTATAAAGGAAGGTCACACCCCATCTCCATTTAAAAGCGTTACGTCATAAATGAATGACCCCCTACTTATGCTTAATTCCATTCCTTTCACGATCACTTAACAAATTTTATTTGCCGAGAATGTAGTTCTTGTTGTCTGTGAAAGTATCAAATCCCAAACCATTGATACCTCTGTCGTAGTTAAATTCCGAATCCTGGTCACATCGCGATGAGACTGAGTGGTCAAATCGCGCGATCCAATGATTTCAGTGGCTTGACCAACACTAGTTTGGACAAGTTAGGTTTTAGGTTAGTTTTTTCTTGAGGTGGGAATAAGCTTTTTCCCTGATGGGAGACCGAAGTTCTCTCACACTTTCAGGGGGGAAAACTAAATAATTCTCCGGAGTTCCAGTTATGAAAATCGATTTTTTTTTCATCTTTGACCCGATTCTTTGATGCCCATTCCACATACCGATTTCAAAAGTGTGAAAGCTCTTCCATTATTCTGTTGATTTGAGGATCCAAATATGTCATTCAATAGGTCAGTAATGGCGGCTCAGGAGCAAACACAAGCCAAAAAACAATAGATAGTTACAATTTCCGAAAAATTTTAAAACAAAAAGGTTTCTAGGCGGTAGGTAGAGGAAGCGATTCCCGGTTTCTGGAATAGATTCCCGTAGATTTCACCGCGTGAATGTTTCATCCCTGATGAATCCCGGATTTTTCTAGCTTTTCCCGGTCAAGACATCACGGCTTAGTGGGCGATGTTTTCACTGTTTTCAACGGTTTTCAATGGGGCAGGGTGTCTACTATATGTAAAACAGGCTGGCAAAAAATCGGTACTTTTAAAGTACTTTTTCAGTACACCTCAAAAGAAAAACTCAGTGTTTTTTCAGTACACCTCAATAGAGAAATTCAGTACTTTTTCAGAATCTGAATTTGACGAAATTCAAAAAAATTAAAACATTTGCAAGTTTGCTCGAATTGCGCCAAAAACGACTGAGACACAAAATTTTATTGATGGCTTGAAGATTAACTAACCAGGAAAAATTCGCACTTTTTCAGTACTTTTGGACCGCCCTTAAAAAATCAGTACCCTTCCCGGACTAGTAGACGCGGTAAGGTTTGGTTAGCCTAAATTTGAATTTTCTCTTTGGTTTCTGGGATTTGACTAGGATTCGCGGTACGACTAGAACAACTCTATTTCCGAAAAAAGGGGCGATTTCCATTCAACGGGTCGAACGTGGGCGATGATTTAAGGATCCGCATTTCGAGGAACCCGGCTCAGATGATGCGAACCGGACCGGACCGGAGGACCAATATCTGCAGAGTGTATAATCGAGAACCGAGGCCCAAAGGCGAGGCGAGGCGAGGCTCTTAATTATTGCAAAAGGGTGGAGAGGGGATGATGGCGGTCTCCGGGAGGGAGGGGGCGGAGGGGAGGCAAACCGAGTTGTAAGGGTGCCCGAGCGGCGAAGACGGAGGGGGGTGGCGGGGGCGGGGACGGCGAAGGGGGTAAAACTAATTATGATAATTATAATTGAGGCCGAAGAGCCGAAGCGGGAGAGAAAAGTGACCGGCGGCCTCTCGCTCGCTCCCGCGGGGGGATCCCTTAGCGGCGTCTCTCTCGCGCTTCTAATCAAGGGACCCTCACACCCTGATAAAGTGGCCAGTTGTGCTGCCCGCCCTGTCTCGGCGACGCGACGCCCGCCTTACAGTGGGATCCATAGCTACCATATTTTCACCGCGTGTAGGTTTTCAACCCCCCTCCCCCCCCTCTACCGGATGCTCCAGCATATATTAAAAAATCTCCGTGGTTTTCGAGCAGAATGTTAAAATTTATGCATTTATTATTTTTTTACATTTTGTTTTTCTAAAATCATATTTCAGAAGCGTAGAAAAAAATCAAACAGGAAAAAAAAACACTAGGAAACGTGGCCCGAACTGAATGTTACAAGGTGGTAAAATAGTGCTGGGTGCGCACTATTTTGCGGGGAAAATTTGGAAATTTTTTTTAAAAAAATAAAATAAAAACACTATTTTACCGCTTTGAAAAGATCAAAGACAGAGGTGGGATGGGGGTTCTAAGACCGAAAGGTCTTTACGGTTAAGTACGGGGGGAGGGGGGGGTGGTAAGGTCGAGTGGACCCTCAGCAACCAAAGTGACGTTAGAGGCTCCCCTTGATTCACGTGGTCGACGTCAACTTAAAATCAATACAGTTTATTTCTTTTAAATTTTTTTGGTGTGTGTTTGTGGTTTTCTCGTTTATTTTTGTTTTAATCTTATTCCCTGCATTTTATTTTTTAAGTATATCATCAAAATGTACCAATCTCTAATTTTTTGTTATACTTACAAATGGCTCCAATGAAGGTGCACCGCGTAACTGTAAATCGACGCAAGAAACAAAAATTGAAATTGATCCTGACGCGTTAGGGCGTACCCTCATTATTCCTCGGCTCAATTAAATTTCTGCATCTGCGAGGACACCCGTCATATTTTTCTATACGATTTTTGTTTCTTTGCATTTGTAATTTACTTTTTGCAATTGCTACAAACATTATAGAGAGAAAAGAGGATAAGAAGAAAAAAAGCATTGGTAGACGTGGAAGCTGAGTTTTTCTCGCAACATCGCTCAAAGAATATGTCCTACTTTCATTTTGGTAATATCAGTCATCATTCTCTTGAGAAACTAACAACTGAGTGGGCACTGTGAAACAACAAGTGGCTTGTGGCTCGCCAACAAGAATTCAGACCATTTTAAATGTAGTTTTAGAGCGGGAAATATGCATTGGATCTTTAAACAAGAATGCCTGAATTACCGTTTGGATCAATTGGGACATCCAATGAATACATCTCCCACCTTGCTCAAACATCCCTTTAATTTTGTATAGAGAAAAAAAACCTATTTATTTTGAAAAAAAAAATTCACTAAATTTTTTTTTACCTTTAATGGTTAGTCTTTGAATCAAAGAAATTCATGTTTCAATTGTGAGAAAATGATTTTCGACAATTTTTTAAGTAGGTGACAACGGGCGAGGTCTCGGTCCAGATTTCTCGGGCGTGGAATCCAGTGTGTGGCTGAATGGCCGGGCCGGCTTTCAGTGACGGGGGCCAAGCTGGAGACCGAGACCCTTCTCCAACTTTACTATTAAAACTCGGAGCTTTGTTCCTTCTGCCCAGCGCGAACCCCAACCTCAGCCCGCGCCCGATCCCACCCCGCGACTCCAACCCCAACCCCAACCCCGGGCCCGACTCCGAGCCGGCGCGGCGGCCGATCTCTTATTATCCTTTATAATTATTTCGGAAAATTTGATTATTATCGGTTAATTACATTCTTCGAGGAGAGCACGGCTAAGTTGGAGTCGCGTCATTTTAATATCCGGCGACTTAATGAAACGGCGCTGTCCCCGTTGTCAGACCGGCCCGCCCGGAGCCCGGACCCTTCCGATCCAAGCTCGAATCCACTCCGGTCCGTCCGATCGGAAATCATCACAAGACAATTAATTTTAGTGATGATCCCGTCCATCGTATTTGCTTCGGGGTGCTCGCTCCTTTAAAAATAAGGCGCGATCGTCGCCCCTTGATTGGCCTCAGATTGCTCCCTGCTTCGGCTAATTAGAGTAATTCTACGGTGAGAAATTTTCGAACCAATTAGGGTATCCATATGGGGAGCATACGGACAAGTCAGTAATTTTGGAGGTTTGATCATGGAGCTTTTACAGGGACATGAGACCCTCCATCCCTATCTTGGCAGTGGTGGAGGCTTTTACTTTCGGTACTCCAACACTCAACTGTCGACTTACCTACTGGGTGGATGGTCAAAAACGTGTTAAGAAGCTCGTTTTACAAATAAACCGAAGTTTGGCAAAACTTGTTCGGCTCATTACGTCATCCAAAGCTCATCATTCACCTGGAAGATAAGATGACTGTTGCTCCCTTATATTTGTCCATACTGAAGTGTTGAATCCCTGGGAATAAAAGCTTCCATCGGCAAGAGGCCAGTGGATGGTCTCTTATCTATGCCAAAAGGAAAGCGAACCTATGAACTCAAATTATCTAGAGTAATTTATTATCACAATGGAGAGTTTAGAGGTTTCTGAAATTTTGTGAATTTCATGTTGAAGAGGAAACTACTATGCAAACTGAGCATGAGAATATCCTTGGTCTCTAAAATGAACAATCACTAAAGATATAACCATTGACTAAATGGATCAAGTTTAACAGAAAGGAACCAACCCACATAAAGTTGAAACTGAGAAACAGAGGTTTGAGGTTTTACTTCTCCCTAAGGCTCAAAGTAGAAAATAAATTTTAGCCCCTCCTAACGCAGACCAATTTTTTCCCTCGACTTTGAGTTTTTGGAAGGGGAATATATACGACTCGTGGAACTTAAAAACATTCTTAACTCAATTTTTTCGAAACTGTGGGTTGGTTCCTTTCTGATGAACTCGGTCCAAATGACATGATCTGCTAAAATGCATGTGTTCAAATGGAAAATGCCGCTTGATGACGTCACAAGACGGCAGATTTTCTCACTTTAATAGCTACTGGTCTACAATTCCCATACCAAATGAAAATTGAGAAAAAACTGCGAACGCAGCTCGTTAGAAGTACTCTCAAATGCAGCTATAAACTTTTCGTGCAAATTCTACAATGTTACGACCTATCATTTTTGACTTAGGTTTTGTACAAATATACTCATTTTTGCGGAAGAACGCTCATTATTTTATGAGCATTCTTGGCTATCTTGGTTAGTTATTGGAATCAAAATATCGGCAGCGACATTTTTCTAGTGTTTTTCGTGAAGGAAGGTTGGCTGCCCTTTTGGGCCCTCTCAACTTCATTTTTTGACAATTCCTTACCCTCCCCACAGAGATACTCTAGCCAATATGGCGAGAAGGAATTGTTCGAGGAACGACGTGTTGACGGGCGTTTTTTCAAAGTACAACTTGCTTGTAATATTTTAAGATTAAATTGTGAATTAGCTAACATTCCATAATGAACATTGGTTTGAGCATAAACGTTAGCAAGTGAAGTGATTTTTTAGAATGATCCTCGGAGCGGGTTGTGTAAGACTGGCAAGGTTCAAGAAGGAGATAATGTTGGTAGTGACTCATACTTAAGAAATCCCCCGCGAAGACGGAGCTGGTGGCGGGTAAAATTGGAGCGGGCGGTAATCACACGCGAAGCGGAAAAAACGAAATATAAATTACGAGAGGAAGGACAGACTTATACTTTCCATCAGAATTAACTTCAATATTTAAAAAAGGTAATTGGTCTTAATCCCGGCAGAGCGGGCTAGTTACATATCCAAGTGCACCACCAAACTGATCGTTAGAGCCATTAATAAGCAAGTGGATTGCGGCGGTAATAAGAATTGTTCTTCATCGATTTATGTTTGGAAACTATAATAACACGTACAACATAACCTACCGATTCGTAATTTGAACGGCGGGCCGGGGGGAGGGGTGTTCTCACCGTAGAGGCCCTGTCAAACGTTTTTGATTTACGAATCTTTTACGAATATTGCCCGTTCCCGTTGGAATACCTAATTACCGCTGGAATCCGGTTTAAATCTTCGAGACAGTTTAATAGACTGGCTTACAGTGTATAATTACAGACTTATTCGATGAAGGCTCACGTTGGATGGGCTTCCTCAAACAAACCCTTGACTCCTCGGTTCAGTTCTGGGGTGGCAGTCGCCTAGCCCGAATTAATCTTCCTCGTAAATCGGACATGAACTGATCGCCAACCAGCGCTTCATCATCCAAAGCAACTATACATTGGCAAGTTCAGAATTCGGCCCTAACACACCGGCAACTTATACACGACCAAAGTGCGACACCACGTATCTCCATTGTGATGTTTCAAAATCTTCTTTCAAGAGAGACGAGCTAATTTTACGACTAGAAAATGCAGAATATTCTGCTGACGGAGAAGAAAAACCAAAGAATTTCTCAAGAATTTACGTCTAGTTTTTCTAATAAAAACTAAAGTAAGACAAGAGGCCTGTAATGTCCACTGGAAAACATGTCTCTTGGGTCCAGAGTCCAGACTCTCAAGAAAGACGAGAAAAAGTACTCTAATTCAATCGGATTTTCACTCGAATCAAAAGGAAATCCGCTTGGATTAATGGCTTGACTCGCCGATTAAATTAAGAGTGTTTTTTCTCGTCAAATTTTTTAAGAGTCTGGACTCTGAATCGAGGAGACTTTTTTCCCGTATCGCAAAGAAGATACGTGGTTTCTCACTTTTACCATTGCTATTCCTCTTCAGAATGCGAGTTTTTTTTTAAGTAGACGGAATGAATCTAGTGTAGAAAACCGATTTTCATACAATTAGAGCCGCATTGATGTTCTCACAATGTTGAAAAAATAAATAAAAAACGAAGTCATTGATAGCCCCAGCACAAGTGATGAAAATCGATGTGAATGGCTCATACGGCGTTTTTCTTTCGCACGACAGCATGGGAGTCCCGTCGTATGTGACACCTTTATCCCTAGCGACTCTTTACTTCTTTAGTCCGCCGGGGGAAGTTTCGTCGAGAACCAATTTTATGATCCCTGCATCCTGGAGTGCCTCAAGGTGCCGATTTCTCGAGTTGCGATAAATGCTAAACGCTGCAGTGATCACTCGCATGAAGTCTGCCCACCTGAAATTATAAGGCATCCAGACTTAGAAAGCTAATCAAGAGTCAAGTAGGTTGTGGAAGGAGGGGGGCTCTGCAGAAGATATGCGAGAGTCAACAATCAACATAAATTGAAACCGCGGCGGACCGACCGGGACAGAACGGACAGACGACTCGCAAATCCACCGAGTCATTTCTCCGGCTCGACACCCTCCGCGGTGTGGGCGCAGTTCTCACCCCCGCCCTCCCCCTCCCGCCCGCCGGCCCTTCGTTTATTCCGGACCGCGGGGTACATTGTTTTGCAAACAATCATAAATATGTGTATGAAAACGTTGGTTCGAAAAAACGGCGGACGAAGGCGAACGGTGGCTTCGGGAGTCATCAATAGTGGCTCTGATCAGGAGAGGGATTTGAGCCGCGGTCCCCGGGTCTCCTGCTTCCCATAAATCTGCCCCGCGTTTCGTTTCCCAGAGCCCCTCCCCTCCCCCCTTAGTTTTATTTTTCGAGCCTAACTCGCTCGGCTGGATGTATGCGCTTGCTCTTGCCTGTGATTCTTTATTTGTTTTTTTTTTTTTTGTTTTTTTTTTGTTTTTTTTTTTTTTTTTTTTTTTTTTTTGTTTTTTTTTGCATATTTGTTCTGATTCTTTTATTTCGGTCGCGCAAAACCACCGGTCGATTTCTTTTATTTCGGGAATTTGCATGCGCGCAGTTATGAATGGCAGGGTGCCTACCAGTTATGAAAAACCAAAATTAGGAGACTTTCGGGGACTTTTAGGGGAGTTTTTTCAAGAAAATCGGGGACTTTATTTCCCGAAATAGTAAGAGAAAGGGAGGTTGTTAGAGCGTTAAAAGGCGTATTTTATACGACTTATTTTATAAGTCATGTTGAACCGATAGAAACATCGAAAAACCAAGCAACACTTCAGTTTTTTTATCCTAGGTTATACCGCGCCGCCGTGGCTGAAGGGAAAATTAGAAAATGCCGGTGTTTAGGACGATTTTTGTCGTTTTTTGGGGACCTGAACAAGAGAATTGGGAGTTCCGGGAATATTGGGGACACCCTTCCAAAATCGGGGATAATCGGGGACATTGGGAACTTGAGGGGACCGGTAGACTCCCTGAATGGACAGTTTACTCTGAATTCTCATTCCTGAGTCTATGTTTTTCCGGCACCCAAAAAAAAGAAGAAAAAGGGGGAAAAATTTGAATTCAATTTCCTGAACTCAGCCCATGAAGGTATTTCAGATGAAGCAGTAAAATTTGACTACCTTCTGCAATTGGGGCTTAAAAATTCCCCTGGTAAAAATTGGCAGTAGAATCTGTGATCCAAAATACCATAGACCTACAGCCGGCTGTAAGATTCCCAATAGCTTCTACAGCCGGCAACACAATTTCTTATAGCCTTTATAGCCGATGGCGATTAAGCAACAGCCTGGCGATAAAGTGTATGCTAAACGTCACTAATTACGAATGTTAGGACTTAGTGAGATTTTGGACTACCGCTCTCTTTTTGGGCCGTAGTATCTTGATTTATTTTGCGAGGAAAGTTCCGTACTTTCGAAGGACGCCTTCAATTTCGTAAGATACTGTGCAATACCTCTGGTGTGAAATAGTTGCTTCAAGCGCCGTGGTACGCTGCGGCGCGGCGGGCGGGCAGCCAGCGCGAAACGCGCATGGGATACTTCACGCATTGCGCAATGCGTGAAGTATCCCTGTTAGGTTTGTAGGCGCCAGTGCGCCGCCGCTCCGCTTTGTGTTAGGCTCTAATATTTAACTTCCGCTTGTGTTAGGCTCTAATATTTAATCTCGTGGAGTCAGCGTTTTTCAACTCATGACTTTGAACTGTTTGCACACTCTGTATGGATTATTCGCATTGTAATTGATGAAAAAAAATATGTAGTAAAGGAAAATATAATGTGCGTTTTGTAAATATTAAGGTGATTCCGTACAAACTTAAGGATTTACAAAGCTCACGAATTTCTACACAATTTCTTAATCTTCGCCTCTTATAGCCGATGGCGAAGAAGCAACAGCCAGGTGACAAAGTGTAAAGCCCGGTGATAGGAACTATAGCACGGCTGTATAATTTTTTATCGCTTCGTGTAGCCCGGCCGTATGATTTTTCCCACTTTCTACAGCCAGCTATATGATTTTCTATCGCCTTCTTCAGTCGGCTATAAGAGCTCCTATGATATTTTGAAACGCAGCTCCTATCGCCAATTTTTACCAGGGTCTGGGTTTTCCAGAAAAGAAAAAAAAATACTTATATACATGTAAGGAAACTAATAGTACATACATTGTTTCTAAACTGAGCCACAAATTTAGATCCGAATGGGCCACTAGACAAAGTCTGAAGTAGAAAAAAGCGTCACATGCTTTTTCTTCAAAATCTTACGTAAAGAGCAATACAGATAACGGGAGGTTTTGAAATCAACTCCTGAACGTAACATGTATTTTAAACACAGATCAAATTAAAGTTCGATCATACAAATGACTTCATTTATATTTTCGCCATTTAATCAATGTTATATCTTGTTCCGAAGTTAATTTTCAGACCTCCCTTTGTGTGAATTGTTTTCCTTGTGGAATTTTGAAGAGGAAGCAAATAGCGTTGTGTTTTGATTCGCGCCTTGTCTAGATGCCCATTACAAAATAGGATCCAATTGTCTGTACAAATTCTCCATTATGCAACATGCTATTTAACGAACACCATATAATGTGCAGTAGGGTAACGGCTTCTACTTACCATAAGTAAAAAGTATATTGATTTGCTCTAACCCAGATTTACGCATACTTTCATAATACATTGAATTTTTATTCATAAAGGACCACTAGAAACTTGTCGTTCCAAAAGATTCTATCAATTTTTATAAATTAATGAACTTCGACAATAAAATCAGCTATGGTTTTTGACTGACATGAGCAATCTCAACTAGGACGCGAGATTATCAATACGTATCTAAAGTAGTTTGTTCGAAGCAAAAACACCGCCCCCAAGACCCACGCATGTATCCGATATGATTAATGAGAGCAAAAGAAGAAACAAGCATGATGTTATACTGTTACATCTTTTGCCCTGCAACTGTCATTAACACCGACCGTTTATCCTGCACGGTATTTCCACGCTAGATCACGCTGGGCGACTGACAAATAGCATCCAAACGGACTCGCTGACATAGCCCTTGTTGTCAAACACATCAGCTTTAACGCTTGCGTATTCAGCGTGCATTCAAACGTAAAGAGATACGTCCATGCGAAACGCGTGGATTGGAATTTTCAATAAAAGACATATCTATTTAGGGATCGATTGAGTTTAAAATTTTCAGGTTAGAGGCTGGTTTGGTGGGAAGTTGATGCCGAATGATTCGATAGGTGGATACGTTGAATGAAAAACGATAGATGCTTGCAATCCATTTAAATCGTTTAACTTTGTTCATTTGTTTTTCACGTACCAAAACCGGAACAACTTCTTGAAGAGTCAGGAGGCAACCCGAGAAAGTCGAGGACCATTGCCCGATCCTAAATATTCGGGAACTTTCGCCAAACCCTGAAAAATCATTGTGCTGTAAAACCTTAAAATGATTTCCTTCAGCCAAAAACTTGCATTTTTTAAATTTCAAGAGACTTTGCGTTTAAATTTTTAGTGGAGCACTTTTGTGAGAACTATAACAGGATGTCTACAAAAATTTAATACTTTATTTTCTTGATACTTTCCTGATTTTTCCTGACATTCAAACCGAGATTTCCTGATTTTTCCGCGAATAATTAATGGACACTCATTTGATTTAAAAATAAATCAATATGAATTGAATGAAATGTTTAAAAACGCTCGAAGCGCTCGGAATTTCCGGATATTTTCCTAATTTTCCTGATAACATCGAATTTCCTGATATTTTCCGGTTCTTACGGACGGCAGAACGCCCTGAATTATGCCCAAAAAACCCAGAAAAGTCGGGAAATTTTGCGTGCATAATCCCTTCAGATTCAAAGAAAAATTAGGGAATTCTAAGATTAAAGAAATCGTTCACACTGTTAAAATGGTGGCAATGCTGTTTTGTGAGAGCAACATAATGTCCCTGAGACCCTGCACGATCGATTTGCCCTAAGGAAACAATGAGCATTTTAGTTCTAACGAGACGAGCTTGTTGTGGAAATATAGAGCGCACATTTTGGTACGGGGTTGACATTTAACGGATCTGTCGAGCTCCGAACTCAACATTTAAAGTTTTCATTATTCAACGACGCGCCACGACCTGGGAAGCGTGCGTTCGCTCAGCGCATCCTTTTTCGCGGGAATATTTCCTCGGGCGTCGTACATGCCGTACACCTACGTAAATTGCAGCTCGTCCCAGTGGCGCAGCTAGGAATTCTTTAAGGGGGGGGGGGGGGTCCATTCAAAAACGTGACGGTGAATTTACATTATTTTGTGTACGTCCCTGATAATATTTTATGTCTGCCCTCGAAAAGTAAAAAAAATGTACAATTAACGAGGCTACGGGAGGGGGGCATAGGCCCCATGGACCCCCCCCCCCCCCTTGTCTATACGCCACTGGCTCGTCCTTCTTTATACTCAGTGAAGTGATGTGTGTGTATTGTAGTGGTCCTTGGGGAGCAAAATCAGCGATTTCTTCGACATTTTTCCGCGCGCTGATTTTTTGGCATTCCTAATTTCAAAATTGGGATCGTTGAATTTTTTTTATTTATTTATTTTTTTTATTGATTATTGAGAAATTCTTACAAAATAACGATTTACGCGTTTCTTTGTTTTTACTCTAATTTAAGTCACTTCAAATCCATCCATTTTCAAGTTGAAAAATATAGCGCGCTAGCAGATTTGGATGTATTTGTGCTAAAAGGAAACTACGTTGCAAACGAACCCGATACACGTATAGTTCCTTTTAGCATAAATACTTTCATATCACAAGTCACATGATACTTACGAGTATCTTTACATGATTGCTGTTCAAGCTCAAGAACATTGCACCTTCAAAATTATGTAGTGGCACGACGGTGCAATTTGCACGGTTTACGACTTTCATGTCCATTTCATGCGACGTATTTTAAATAAATGAAGAGGGTTCATATTTCTTCAGAGAGATATCTCGAGCATAAACAAAAAAATATAAAATTGAGAATAAAACAAGACGAATGAAATTAACATGACTCCCGCTCATTCAGAGGCAAAATCAGACACGATTTTGTGAATTTTTCTCTCTTTCTTTTCCTTTTCTTGAAGTGAACGCAATTCGTTAGCGATAAAATAATTTTGATTTTCCTCGACGAATCAAATTTACAATTAGACAAGGCTATCGATCGATCGCGGGCGAGGAATTAATTGGCGGTCGCGAAGAAACCGGTCCTCCCCCTCCCTCATCAGCTCCCCCCCCCGGGGGGGGGGGGGAGGGCGGACCGGGGGCGGGTGCCTTTATTTATCGGAAAAGGAACGAAAAAAAATCGAGGGATTTAAAATAAAAGTTATAGTTTGTAACAACATTTAACATTCATTTTCAATTCTGAAGAGCACATTAGGAAAAGGGTTGGCGGGCGCGGTGGCGGAGGAGGCAGCGGCAGTGGCACATCGGGTCGGTGGGGAGGGGGAGGGGGGGCATCGAAGCATCGGAGCATCGGAGCACCCTCGCAGAATGAGAGTGCCGTGTAATCTTATTAAATTTACATATTAATCAACGGATTTTAATTATATCCCCCTCCGCAAGAGAGCGCGCTAGCATCGTCATTTACATTAATCCAATAATTGCACGGAGGTTTCCTTCCCTAATTAGCAATTCAAATGAGTTGCTACAGCTGCAGCCAGACTCCACCTAAATTATAAACTTTAATCAGCATAGAAATTCTCGGCGCGAAATTTTATAACTAAATACGGAACCAAGTTAAACAATAATTGCGCCATGCCACCCGCGCCCTACCGCCGCCACCGCCATCCCCGTCGAACTCTCTGCCTACTCTGCCCGAGTTCCACACTCGGCGGGCCCGGCGGATTCGGGTCCGGGCCACGTTGCCAGATTTCCCGGACTTCCGATTAATTGCACGGGGTCAAAGGGGTGAATCCTGGCACCGTCTGGCAACCGCGGGTCCGGGTCCGCGCCAAACCGATGAATGAATTTGTAGAGACGCGAGAGGCGGAGCCGCCGCCGCTGCTCTCTGATTGCCGCTCTTTTCCCGGGGAGAGGCGCGACCCCCCCCCCCCCCCCCCATTCGTCCGCTCTGGTGTACCGACACGGGGAAAGTGTATCCTCGCAGGTACTGATCTCTGATTGGTCGAGGCTCTCATGGGGACCCGTGTAGACCAACGAGGTTGTTAGAGGAGAAACGTAGTATTTGAAATACGGTCGTGTTAGCAGTTCGCCTGCAATTTTTAGTATAGGCAACGCGGGCACTGATCTGTGATTGGTCGAGGTTCATGGGGGCTCGTGTAGACCAACGCGGTTGTTAGAGGAGAAACGTAGTATTTGAAATACGGTCGTGTTAGCAGTTCGCCTGCAATTTTTAGTATAGGCAACGCGGGTTCTCATGTCGACGGTAGCACCGTGAAGCGGCATGCTTATTCCGAATACGGAAAAAATATTCTTTTATCGGACAGGATTTCGCGACTTTAACTGCGTATCAGTTCGCCTTCAACTTCTAGTGTAGGCAATATGGGTTATCACGTCGTCGAACTGTAGTATCATCGTGAATGTCATGCTTATCCAAAACAAGCAAAAAATATCCTTTCACCGGACGGGGATACGTGACTTTGAAGCCATCAGTTCACCTCAACATGGGCTTCCACGTGGTCGGATTGTGGTATCGCCGTTTATGTCATCCAAGCTTATTCAAAATACACACAAAATATCCTCTCACCGGCAAAGAGGAAGTGATCTTAACGCCATATCAGTTCGCCTTCAACTTTTAGTGTAGGCAACATGGGCTCCTACGTGGTCGAATAGTGGGATCACCGTAAATGTTATGCTTATTCGGAGCACACACGCCCTCACACACCTCTACCCTCCCTCACCCTCACATGCAAAAAATCTCTTTAACAAATCTTTAGGAAAAGCTCTCAACGCACTCTGCAAAGCCCTCAAAATTGGTTGTGAATAAACTTCAGAGGAAACCAAGAAATGACTAAGAAATCAGAGAAAATGTGGATACAAAATATCTTCCAATAGATGGATCATAAATATATATTTTAAATTACGATTGATCAGTATTCTTTATAATCCTTGCACTAGCGAGTAGGTGCAGGAAAAGAAATTAATAATAAAAATAAAATGATTAAAACTAATCAAACGAGAAGTCTTGAATATTCTTTATAAAAATAAATGGTTAGAAAGTAGTAAATCCCTCCCGCATGCAAGATCCTGTCCCTGAACCTCTTCTCTTCATTGATTATCAACGGCTCCAATACCCAAAACAAAACGCGCGTATATAACCAATTAGAAACCGGTTCAGTTTTTCTGCACTGACAAGATAAACATAACAATCCTTGCCTCGTGTAACAGGGTCAGATCCTAGTATCAGGCATCATCTGTAGGTTAAATCCCGCTTTTGAACCCTGTCTCTAATTTTGCTGTAGAATTTAAACCTTTCGTCATAAGATTCCGGCCAAACGGATACATGGTAAGAGACGCAATTATTCAAACGACGACGGGCCATGTGGCAACCTCTACTTTCAGCTACGAGGGAGATGCAGATGCTACCTCTGATTGGCTGACGGTCTCTGCCAATTTCCGCAATTGGCTACTGGGCCCGTAATGATTAGCTTTGACGGCAACCAATGAAGGGGTTCTTTCACGGTGAAACAACTTAAAAACTATAGACGAGAACTGTATATTTGTCAGGAGTTTTCTGAGGAAATTGCCGGTGGGTCAATCAGTGTCAATATTTATTTCCTAAAAAAAAAAAAAAAACAGTTCCTTCTTCAAAGTCCTCGAAATGGTAAACGGCCATCTACATTTACAGTCTCATCGCTGAAATTAAGTATACAGCCATTATACCCCATTTGATCCTGCGGCACGCAGGACAGGTTTCCTCTCAAATAAGTCTAAAGATAAACGGTGAGGTTGTGACCATGAAGCGAATTTTATTTTGAGCTTTGGAATTATCTTTCACACAGCTTCTCAGCTGCACACTTTATTTTGGTTCAAAAACTCGGCATCGGCAGTAGCGATTTTGCAGGTTGGCAACATTGTTTTTCTTCCATTTAAATACCTTAAAAGTATCGAATGTTTTGCCTCACCAAGAATCGATTGTTTTACATGCATTTACAACACATTTGGAGGTGAAACAGTGTTTCCAACTTTCAAGAATCATCGCCAGATACAGGGCCGGATTTTCCTACTTGCCGCCCCATTCTCATTAGTTTTGAAACATCAATAAAAACCATCAATAAACGTGCCAGCGGGGGAGGGGTACATAAGACACGTTTACTCGTGTTGAACACATTTTTTGGGAAAGCCCTGTCAACACTACTAGCAAAAGGTCACGGAACTTTGCGCGAAAGTCAAGTTTCGTAAACCTATCTCTTATGGACAAGGCCTTCCATCCATAAGAAATGAACGAAAATATTATGAAAGAACAAACACAAAAGGTTTAATGATTTTAACTTCCGCCGCCGCGCCGCGCCGACCGCACCGTGTTTGGCGCAATGCGTGAAGTATTCACGCAGTTTTGTAGGCGCCATGCGTTTCACGCTGACCGCACTGTGTTTGGCGCAATGCGTGAAGTATTCATGCATTCTTGTGGGCGCTATCCGTTTCACGCTGACCACAATAACCGCACTGTGTTCAATTAATACGTGAAGTATTCGTGCAGTCTTGTAGGCGCTAATATGTGTTACATGCCGATTGCCGCGCTGAGGGCTTCTCCTTTTCATCTCAAGTTCTCGTCATCATTTCTCCCTAGATCGCGCCGTTCCAGGCCAAATTGTGTGTTTGGTTTCTCTCTTAACTCGACTAATTAAAGGTGCTGTCTCTTGTATCACTGAAAGACTACAAAATTAGAAATTACTATACTCTCAGGAAATGAGAGATTTTGTAGCCTTCTCTCGTTTGTATTTTTTTTTTTCTAAATCCGATTTTTTTATATACCTACATTTAAAAAAATTGCAAAATTTGCCGCCCCCTAGATTTGCCGTCATGGGCCGCGGCCCATGTGGCCACCCCCTTAACCCAGCCCTGGACAGGTATCAATGATTCGGTGACTTAGAAACGCAACGTCTCAATGCGTTCCTGGTGAATTAATTTCGATCTACCTCGCAACGTCCCGAAAATGTCCCATGCCATCGGTATTAATCAAATTTGATCAATCTGACTGCTAAATTTCGGTCGATAATCGACGAGGAAAACCGCATATAACCTCGGAAAAATCGTGAGCCTCAAAGTACAACTTCGCTCATTGGCGGTGCGAGAAGATGAGGACACAATTCGTCGCTCCTCTGACGTAAGGGCGTATTTTTATTTCAACATGAGCCCCGAAAAGCATACAGTTATACGGAGAGAAGAGCTCATGTGGAAATCGAGATACACCCTTACGTCAGAGAAGCGACGAATTGGAAGGTGGAGTGATGACTCAACTCTTGATTCTAATTTAAAATAGGACGGTACTTATGCAATAAACATCTCAATGCATCTGCCAAGTTGAGGTTTGCGATCGCTTTAATAAAACTCGTTTTTTAACCATCGTTCTTTTTACGATGTTCCTAACGACCTGAAGAGAAAATAGTCAGATTAAAATGCGCTGTAGTATCAAATGGAATTGAAGGCGGTTTTACCTCTCAAGAAAATAATGCAGATTCGGAAGTGTTAGATTCCACGAAGCGCAGTAGATTTGAATTGAAGTATCTTCCTCCTCTTTTTCCCTAATTCGAAAGAATTTTTTATCTAAAACTTCTACTCATTCCAGCTGTTGTTACATTCGTATAGACGAATAGAGCATTCTAAAAAACATTGCATCGTATGATTGTTTTAAGCCTACGATCAAATACTACAGTAAAGTGACAATATTGTAAATTGGAATCGTCCTTTGCTTATCATTGCATTTGATGGATGAATTTTCTGATGCTGCTTTTATTGTCCAGCGCAACGTTCCTCTCACAATTATCACCGATTAATGAACATGCATGTTTCAATATATAGCTGAAATTGTATATCAATGCTTGTTTTTCAGACCAAATTGATTGCATTAATCAGGAGCGATCTGTCTATATTAACGGAGTTTTAAAAATAACGTACACACCATTTTATTCCTGTGAATCTGTGACAGGCGGAGGTTTTTCCATTAATCAAAAAAGATCTACACTGTTTTAACAATGATGCACAGTCATCTCTCATGTTATAATAGATACGAAAAAAAGTTTAGAAATACTATGTCATATGCGAGTGCATTGTCAACGTATTCATTTGAATTTTTTATTTTTAGTTTGGAGCTAGGGGGAAGGAAGGGGGACTCACTAGTTTTTTCCTGAATTTTTAGCTTGATAAAATAAATTCCTACAAAATGGGATGATTGCGGAGCATAGTGAGGAGTCGCCGTCAATCGTTTCACCCTTTCATTTTTCGATCGATTCATGTCGATCGAATCCATATCCTCCTTGATTGGAGCTACACCTGCTCCATAATTAAACACACTCCTAATTCCAATCCGAGGTTCTCGACAATGTTTGTTGCTGCTGGTGTTGTGAAACGGACTCAAATCTGCGCCCCCCACCCCTCTCCCTCCCTACCAAAAAACTAACAAAAAAAGTCCGACAGGAAAGCAGGCGGAAAATGCGGAAACCCCCCCCCCCCGGGTTCCGCTTCTGGGCGGGCGGAGCGGCGTGGCGGGGGCGACACGGGTTGGGGGTGGTGAGGGGGGTGGCGAAAAAAGGTGCGAAAAACAGAGCCGGTATCAATCACGGGGGCAATTTAAATTCAACCGCGGTGGCGCCGAAAAGCGAGAAATCCGCCAGCATACGGCGCGTCACATTGGCGGGCGGGGAGTCGCTCATTTTCATCTCGTGCGAGCGGATAATGAATTGAAATTGTTAATTATATCGAGAAATAATACGGCATACGGCGGATCGCGTAATAGGCGAGCCAACGCTTTTGTGCGAGCTTTAAACGGGCGTTTTTCGAGCGCGTGCATTTCGCATTTCGCTTGCTCCTGTTGCGAAAACACGGATTTCCACACCGCTATGAGCTCTAAAATACGCGGTTGTATACGAACGACAGGGTTTATCTCCAAATTCAGTTACGGTTTAGTGTCGGTTTGTGCAGCCGCATAGGGCGCAAGGTTTTTGTCAATGATGCGCCCCCCCCCCCCCCCCTCCACCCCCTGTGCCATCAATGAAGTGCAATTGAGAGCACAAATTGCCTCTTCAGTGTTTATTTTTACCCCTGATGATCACCTGGCATGTTTACCGTGACCGATTAACGGCCGAAATTTACCCCTCTATTTCACACGAAACCGGTGTGTAAGTGTGCCGTGGACCGGCATACCGCGATTCCGCAGGGTTTACCTGAGAAACAAACCCGGAAAAAGTGGGTTTTGACGGTAGAATGAACTAACTTGAAATATTAATATATTACCTGCCATAATATGTCACTCCTCTGACGTGTTGGGCATATGTTTCCACACTAAATCGTGGGGTTATGCAAAAATTAGGGCTCACGTGAAAATTGAGGTTCGTCATTACTTCAGAAAAGCGACGACTTGAATCGCGCGTTCTCAAAAAGACTTCAGCGCCAGAAATGAAAATATGATAAGAAAAAATTGACTATATCCCAAGAGTTTTCGATACTTTGTAGTGAATGGCCTATATTTCACAGAAACATTTGTTTTCACCATCATCACAAATTTTCAAAGCTAATGAGTGTGAGTATCGCTGAAGCTGAAACACAAAATGTTTCTGTAAAATGAACGTTATCGATCGAAAATATGGAGAAATCTCGGGATCCCGGGAGTGAGCCAAGTTTAAGCCTTGCCCGCGCCACACGGGCACATGAGTGAAGAGCTTTCAAAATGGGCACTAATTCTATCGTGCCCGAAGTAAGTGATTTAGTCGTGTTGCATTGGCGTGCTTTTTTACACCCAATCCGGGCTATGGCTCGTCTTCTTCAGAATTTGATTGAAAGTTAGATACTCGATTCTGATTGGTCCAAATTCCAACAGTGATGCGACAGTCGTCCATTCAAAAAATCCACCGAATGCAGTCACAAAAATTCTCCTCAAGTTCATCTGGCCGAAGATCTTTGAGAGGCTAACATTCGGCAAAGCCATCGATGAGCCTTTTTGAGGTTTTTCGACGAGGCTCTACTTTGACCGTGTGTTGCGGGCTTTAAAGCTACGCCTCCTTTTACACTCAAAAAGTTGCTTCTGAATCATCATCATCATCATCGGGCGAAAAAGTTGACCTCCGAATTCAACTTTTGCCTCACCCGTTTACATCGCTGGGGTCCGCGAAATATATCCTCTCCGGTCTCGGCAACGGCGAATTAACGAGGGAGTAAGGACAACGCTTGTCGCTTCGAGGAATTCGACTCCCGTAAAAATCCACGCGGAACATTCGCAACACTTTCGGTTCCTCCAGCGATCGTTACTCTCCGCGCGGGACAATGAAAATCCGATTGCAGCCAAGTTAACAGTGCATAATTAACGTCATTTAATGAAGAAAACTCGGGTTCAATTTCAGCGAGAAAGTAAACGTATCATTAATATACTCAGGTCAAGAGGAAATTCGGAAAGAGGGGGAGACCCCGGCGACGGGGGGGGGGGGGAGGGAGAGAAGAGAAACGCAGGAGACAAAACGAGAAAGAGGTGATCCGGAGAGACGGAGAGGGACGGACGGGGAGGGGGGGCTTGTAATTAGAAATGGCAGGCGGCAGTGCGAGGGTACATTAATATTGCAAAATGAAGCTCATTTACATTTAAATAAGGTTTAAGCCCCCCTGCCATCTCCCCTTAGGACCCCGAAGCCCGCCCGAGCCTTCGAACGAAATATTTCTCTCCGTTCATTAGACATGGCCCCCGCCCCCCCTCCCCGCCCCCTCCGCGGCACCGCCAAATACGCCAACTTCGTCGAGATTGTAGCACACAATGATGTTCAATATTATTATAATTTTATCTCGCTTTAATTAAAATTTATGTAATTTATATAATGTCTGCCCATGCCCCGGGTATTAATTATGGTTTCGGCCCGCGGCCCCCGGGGGGGGGGGGGCGGAGCGGGGGGGTACAACAACTAGCATGACATGTGTCAGATTACTTAGCCGCTCGGGTTTCTTTTTACGTGCAGCGTAATTAATTAGTAGGTAATTAGGTTTTGCTGATTAACTAGCGCTGCCATTCTTCCCGGCCGGAGATGGACACACCCAAGACCCGGGCGAGAGCGGTCAGGGCCTCTCGGAACGCACAAATCTTGCCTCCCCCCGCGACCCTCCCCACCCCGCCCTGCTCTTTCCAGTCCCTCGCATCGCATCGCATCCCTGCTCAACGTATTGATTACCGTAATTAGCAATCACGTTTCGTATGATCTGTCTCCTTCGGCGCGGCGTTACTAGATCGTGCGCCGCGCCGGCCGGAACCGCGTATCTTCCCGAGGGTTCCCGGTGGAGATGCGCGGTTCTTGCGCTGTGGCGCCGAGTGCTCCGGACTAACTGCGTCTGATCCGGAGATTGGTCGGTGGTCGGCCGATAAGATCTCATAATTCGACGGATACGTTTAGAGCCGATATTTTGCCTCCTCGCTCTTTCGCAACACTTGAGCGTCGTCGAGCAGAAGTGATCTATCTGCATTGAAGGATCTGAAAAAATGCGCATCGCTTAAGGTTTTTTTCAGTTTGATTATGTCATTTATTGTTGGTGTAAAAATACAGAGCGATTCAATGACTACGTGAAAGACTTAATTAATAGTGTTGGTCCAACACACGGCACACAGGCCATGCCTCAAGGAGGATGATACTCAAAAGAATCACTGCAGTGATAATTTTTCAGGTATAGCCCAACGCTATGATTGTAGCAGACTCACTGAAATATTGAGACTCTTCGCTTCAAAACTTGAATGAAAGTTCAATTTTTACGCATTTTTTAAACATGGCTCATAGTATAGGGGAAAAATGCGAAACCGCCGAATTTGCAACTTCTCGCGAAGTCGCTTTACTTATTTTAATTCCCGAGGTAGTGCCTGATACAGTCTTTATAGCCGTCCATTTGAACTTTTTTCCTTTTATCAGAAACTTTCACGGCAAAGCTCAGAGAGCAATTGGCCTTACGTGCAACTTTTGGTTTATTTCAAGAGCGGAGGAATGAATTTATACATCGAAAAGCTTAACATTTTAGTTCGATGTTAGTTGAAGTCAGTTTTTTTATCGCGCGAATCATGCTCTACGTAAAATCTTTATTAGAACACATGTGACAGATAGCTTAAATCCGTTCTTTTTCTAGTGGCCTGTTTAGTATTGAAGATGGAAGATCTCCAAACACAGCATTTGAAGTGTTGTCTTGTCGTGTAAGGAGGGGCTAGAACTGAACGTAGAAGTCGAGGGGCAAAAATGATGCGTGTCAAGGAGCCGCGCGCCGCGCCGCGATGGTAATGAATGATTATGAAAATGATGGGAAAAAAGTACAGCAAAACAGGATACAAATCAACGTGCTCCTGAGTCGAGAAATTGCCTATCTTGTGCAGTGTAGGCGACTTGTGAGCGTGCTGAGGACGCGACGCTGGCTACGCGGCGCCACGTCGCGGCAGTGTCCTAATAACGCAAAACGATCACCGGTGGAGGGTGCGTCGGTGCACGTTACTGTACAGCACTTAAATGGACCACATTTTTCGATAAGGAACTATAATTTTTGACTCAGTTTAGAAACAACGGATGTACCATTAATTTCCATTTCCACGTAAATATTTTGCCAGATGGAGCCTGAAATTTCAGTTCCAAATTGCAAAACGTAGTTCAAATTACGCTCATCTATTCATTGTCGTGGTTAAAAGGTTCGTAAGTAATACTCGAGTTGCTCTCAATGGACTACATTTCGCAACAAGCAGCCAAATTTGCCATACTTTTGTTTCCAGTGCACTGCAGCCTGATTGTTGAAATGTTGTGTTGGTCTGGTGGACATAGATGACTTAGGTTAAATAGCGAAGCGTGATTGGTCGATTATGTCGGTTGGAAAGGGACGGCAAACTAAAGGCACCTCTTGAGTATCCGACAGTATGTCGTCCATTCCACCTGACAAATGCACGACAAAGCAGCGATAAGACATAGCCGACCGATCACGCTCGGCCTTTTAACCTATATCATCTATGCCTACCCGATAAACACAAAATTTCAACCATCAGACTGCTGGTCTTGTTGTGTTGTACTGGAAAGGAAACACATGGGATCTAAAGTCACTCTAGATTCAATAGGATTTTTGCTTGAATCAAAACGAAATCCGCTTAAATTAAGAGGCTTGGTTCTTGATTGAAACTAGATTCTGATTGAATCAAGAGTACTTTTTCTTGTCGATGTTTTTGAGAGGCTGGACACTAGATCCAATGTGTTTTTTTCCAGTGTGTAGTTTTGCCTCTAATGCCAGTCTTCATTCGTTTAAATTCACCGAAATTCAGCTCGGATAGAATCATTTTTTCCAGTAAGCCGCACAAGAGACTACTTCACAAATTCTATTTTTCCCCCTATTGAGTTTTGATTACTATGCATCGGTCGGTTGACTATCGAAGAGGACGACCGCTCGCGAGTCGCGTTCTCAAAACCCCTTCAATTCTTGCCGCTGCAATTGGTCACACGCGGGCCAACGGTCCAAACCAAACCCGCGGGAAATACCTCGTGCGCACGGACAGGGAGATGGAGGACGGTCCGGTCGGAGCGCATTGACGTTCGACGGCGGACAATTGAAAGCTCTTGAAACGAAAATTAAATAAAAAAATGGGAAAAGGTTATTTTGATGGAATACGTTATATTTATTTCGAAGAATAATTAATTGAATTAAACGTATGGGAACGCGGGCGCGAACGTAGGCGTCGAAGCGTGCAAGCGCGAGCGCAGCTTAAACTCGAGCCCAGGCGCCGAATCTCCTCCATAAATACATAAATAAACGCGAATCCACACGTGATTTCCGATAGACGCGGCAACAGCGCTCATGCCAGAAACACGAGTTTCCACAATGATAAAACAAGACAGACGCGAGGGAAAAAAATTGAAAGTAAAATACATAATAAAAAAGCTGATAGTGGAAAGGTAAATAGGAAAAAAGAATTGTTTGGTATGGAGACGAGAAAAAATGTATTAAAAAGCCGAGCCTTACGTTGAATTGTGTTTGACACATGTTTTAATTAGTTTCGACGGCGATGCGTTTGACGGGCACCGCTCGGCTCTCAATAAAGGTGTTCATTTTTCAACGTGTACATTAAACAGTGACCCAAGAACCGTCCGGAGAGTTTTATTTCGTTTCGTTTCATTTCACTATTTTCCGCGCGCGCGCACGTAAAAAACCGCTCGAGTGGACCCCGAAACAATTAACATATCGGAATACGTCCTCTCATGCGTGTGCTTCTCGGGAATGAGTTGTTTGGACGAAAAATATTGAGTTGATAATTGATGTGAGTTTAATATGTCCATGACTGTAGTCGAAAAATCGTATGCCCACTGCAATGGTTCAAAATCTCAGATATTTTAATTTTTTTTTTTTTTTTTTTTTTTTTTTTTGCTGCAAAGAAATTAATGCCAACTATCGGACGGACCAGAATACTGCCATGCCAAGGAAGAACGCCGTATGAGCCTTCAGACGTTGCCAAATTTCCTTCGATAGAAACTGAATTTATTAGAAAAATTGTGGATATTTTATCCAAAATTGTCAGACAATTTTGCACGCAATTTGGTCTAAAATATCTGAAAAGTTCAAGTAAAAATATGCATGAATGTCATCAAAAATACATGTTTTATCAATGGAAATTTGGCAACTCTCCGATGATCATACGGCGTTCTTTCTTAGCACGGCAGAATATCTCTTGGATAATTTCGACGGACGTTTTTGAGTCGCATTGTGAAACATTTTGGAGCATTGACTATCACGGAGCGAACTGCACTCTTTTTGCAGAGAGTCATGCATTTTTAGGGTGCTAATTTCACTTCGCATTCGTGTCACTCGGGATTTTGGGGTGCTTCAGTGATTTTTCTTCTTTATGTGAAGAATATTCTGTGAAAATTTCAAGCCATGATGTTGGATCGGCCTCCTTTTAAAATATGAAATAAGAGCGGAGATTTTTAAACATTGCAACTTGTCCAGTGTCCACCTCCTGACGTGTGGTGGTTGTAGTGCTTGCTCTATGATCGGGAGGTTTCAGGTTAGATTCCCAGCCAGTTAACCCGAGTTTGATGGTCTCAATGCATGAACAACGGTTCATCTGAGACTGGCTTGATTAGGGACTGAATGGGTATGAAACTTTAGGTACTGCGAGTGTGGGGGTGACAGAATATTCTATACTTACATTGAGAAGAAAAATCATCGAAGTTTTTAAGAGATTACTCATCGGAGTTTTCCGTGTAAAAAATGAAGTATGACGGGAAGTCCGCAACGCCGCAAACCGAGATAAAAGTGATTTCTGCTGTTTTGCCATCGATTTATACAATACACATAACATGCCGCTTTCTTAGAGCATTTTGTATTCTCCACAGCCCCCAACCGCCACTCTCAACGATTTTTCTACAGTTGATAATTTAATTTCAAGAAAGTTACCATCAAATAATAGCATGAAAGTTTAATACTTACAAAGTCGTGATAAAAATCGCGGGGTATCGATATCAAGTTCAAGACAAGAGTAGGAACATGTTCAATGGGTTGAGCACAAGAGCATTGTTGAAAGGAACTTGATACCAAGTGCCACTTTTTGAAACGAAAAAATTTTAATGCATGCACGATTATTCAGAAAATATTCGAAATCCGTCCTGGAAGTACCAATTAAATTTACATCGCTTCGATGAGAAGGGGCTGATTTTGATGTCCCCCCAAAAAGAGACAGAAAACACGCAAGTATGGCTCACAAATAAAGCCACGTCAGAGAAGAGATATAAAGTTTCGAAACTCCAATGCAACCGATGAGGGTCGAGGCCCCCTCTCCCGCGAAAAATTTTAAAAAGAGGAAAAAAACTCGCAAAAGTGAAACAGTTATAAATATTAATAAATCGAGTTACGCCGCAAATGTGTGCATCCGGCGAAAGCAGAAAAAGGGTAAAATCAAAATATTGCGAACGGGATGAAAGGAGAAAAAAACTATTTTTTTCCCTTCTTTTTTTTAAGTTCAGTGTGACCTTAAACAAATGCAAAAATAGTCATTTTACATCTGTATTATTTTTATTTTAATGACCTACCGCACGAGCCTGCACAGGGGGTGGAGGGTGGGACAGCGGCCAACCTCGTCTCCGCGTGTTTTCAAAGACTACGAACGAATAATGAACCGAATCGGTTCGGGTCTCTAAAAAACCGGGTAGTGAAGGGATGACGCGATACAGAGGGAGGAGAAGGGGTTAATTTATATAATAATTCCCTGCAGCTAACAAATAAAAATACTGTCCATACGCACATAAATGGCTAAAGTCACAGGGCAGCTTGTTTTCACCGTTTTTTCCCCAAGCGATACGAATATTTGCCATTTGCTAGCCGCCCAGTTTTTTTCTGTTTTCATACCCACGGTCCTGTCATTAATTTCGCCGTAGGTGCTAATACAATACAGGCGGAAGTAAACTTCAAAATTCATACCTACATTGCCTACTTGCTGGACATTTATAGTTGAGAGCGTAGAGGGAGTATGCGAGCGAGATTATCAGTGGTTCAAAAATTGTTTAGAAAGCAAATGCGAAAACGGACGCTAAATTGACTCGGTGGAAACTATTGCGATCAGAGCTCAAGAGTTCATGGAAATTGTCGTATTCGAGGCCCACGGAATCCTGATCTCAAAGTTTCCTTCAAAATTCCAGTCTCAGGTACCTGAAAGGTCACTAGAGACCCCGAATTCCTAACTTTAAGGACCCCATGACCCCCGAAATGCTAGTTTCAGAACCACTTCAATCCTCAAAAATCTCCATCTCCAATCACGTTAGAAGTGAGGAAAAGAAGTCTAAAGTTCCATTATACCTCGAGACTCGATGCTAAAACCTAAGTTTAAAGACTAACTTCACGTTCAAAATATTTTTGGACCGGGGACAATTTTCGATGAGTTGAACTTAAAACTACTTACAACTCGTTTGTTTTGCAAAATGCGACTTGTCTAGTCTCTGTTAAGATTGCCGTGATATCAATGAGAGGAGGGCTGCGATAGGGTTGCGCGAATTTTTCTGGTGCTGGAAACTCACATGTTTGCGCGAATATTCAATATTTATCAAAGAAGCGTTAATCTGGCAACCCTGGTAGTTTGTGGTAGAAAACGACACCGCGGAAGACTGTTCATTCCTTCCTCATTTACGGGCATGTCTCTCTTCAATGGATAGCCCTCGCACTACAAATGGCCCAGAGAGCTTTCATAGACATGTAAAAAGTGAACTAGGAGCATGCGGTCGCTACGCGGCCACCAACCACTAGAAAACACTATCTACACGTAAAAAATCGTAGAACGACCAGGTACAAGTATTTTAAGAGATGAATGGATTCATAACCCGACGGATGCACCCGAGAGAAAGCGTATATTTATCTCTAATTTCAACGTTATGCACAGCTTTTATGTTTTATTTTTAATAAATGTTTTAAAACAACTACGAATAGTTTCTCTGATAAAGTTTCCGCGAATTTACCTGAATGATCTTAAATGAAATTATCGAAAATTTCGACGCAATATTTTCGTTTGTTCTATTTTCTTTCTTATAACCAATATAAAAATAAATATCATCCGAGTTTCTGAATCGTTACAATGAGCATACATATTTTCCCTTTAACTATGGTAAAATCTGGAGCAGCAAATCAAAAATGATGGCGCGCAGTCCTATAGCATTCCTACAGTCTTGTGAGCGCTGATCTGCGTTTCACGCTGCCAACTGACTGACAGCACTGCGTTTGGCGCAATGCGAGACGTATTCATGCAGCCTTGTAGGCGCTAATATGGGCTTGACGCCGCCCGCACTGTTTAGCGCAATGCGTGAAGTATTTCTACAGTCTTACAGGCGCTAATACACCTTTGACGCCGGGCGCACTGTGTTTGGCGCGATATTATTCGAACTCGCGTTAGAATAATCGTGGCATCGAATAATAAAACTTTAAGGCTCATGTTGTGTTTCGACGCCTATGAGCACTCCAACGTTGCCTCGTTTCCTCCGATTAAATACTTTTCCCGAGAAAAGATAGGAAAGTTCTTTATACCCGCAACCATTTTTCAATCTTTTCACTTCATTTATCATCAGAAGGTAAGACATCGATAAATTGTTAACAAACTAACCTAAACTAGCGTTAACATAAAAATGCGTTTCTTTTCGAACTGTTTCCTGTTTTGTCAGACTTCTACCTTAAATTAACTTCATTTTAAATTCGCGCGCATTCTTATAGCAGATGTTGAGATTTTTATTCGCGCAATCTTCTTATATTTTCTTAGACCTTTCGCGCTATCCTCATATATTTTCTTAGACCTTTCGCGCAATCCTAGATTACCGCCGAGCAATGGCGGTTCCCGCACTTTGGCAACACCGGATTTCCTCAATTTAAACCTATGTTAAATAATCGATTCTTTTAGGAGCACCTGGCCCCTCCAAGAATCGATACATTTCCATAAGTTTAAATGGAGAAAAGACAGTGTTGCCAGTTTGCTGCATCCGCCGATGCCAGCGAGGAGATCTATAACTCTCAATTTTTTTTTTTTTTTTTTTTTTTTTTTTTTTTTTTTTTTTTTGTTAGTGTTAATTTGTGTTACTTAATGTTAGTTTATTGTTCATGTTTCAGGAGAGCGACGAAGACTCGTGTAGCAGCAGTCGAAGTAGCTCAATCTCAGGAGCGGACTCAGTCTCAATGGGTGTCGCTCATACCGATTCTCCTTGTGCCAAAATCAAACTTCCTCCCCAGCTTCTGGGCGAGAATAAACATATCAACAGCAATTTATGTAAGTGAAAGTTACCCCTTATTTTCCCTTGAAGGTGTGGTGGATAGACGATCAAAAAACTCATCCAAAAGAGAGGAAGTGTGCCAGGATTTATTAGTCTTAAAATCATTACTTCGCATCATTTTCCACAAAAAAAAATAAAAAAAAAAAAAAAAAAAAAAAAAAAAAAAAAAACTATCGCAGAAAATTTTTCAACCAGAAATAAATTATGAATAGTAAGTGGCACTCCATTTTGATCAGAGTTGGACCAATTTGGTGTCCAATTTCGATCAATGTAGAATGTTGCATGGTAAACAACAGTCATCCGATGGTCAATTTTAATTTTAATGGGTCGCACTAAACCTTGGATTTTATTATGAATGTAAAAAATTCACAAAGAATTCCGATAAAAATTGTTGAAAGCCTTTTCTTTTTGAATGAATAAAATATGAATCGAGACTTACAACGTCGTAATCTAAGGCACGCATTTTTTTTAACGCAAGCCATCGATACATTCTCACAAAAAGTAACTTTTTATAAAAATATTTGAATCCATTCCTGTGTGAAAAAGTACCGATACCGAACAAAATTTATTACATCTTTTTCCGATTCCAGTGAGAAATAAAGTGAATGAAATCGAAACCCCTGGAATTGTTATGGTTCGGGTTCTTTGGAGAGTTTAATAAACTGCGATTTTATTCGATCCCTGAAAGAGCCTTAATCCGCAGCGGATCAACTTCACTCTGTAATTTGAATCGGTGTTGCGTGGGAGTCTTTTCATCGCTTTTCTCGAATGAATTACGACTTCATTTCGGGTGCTCTTTTGTGAAAATGATTTAATTACTCTTCGAAACAGTATTATTGGAATCCTCGAAATTATGCAGATCCAATGAGTGAACTGGCCAATCACTCGACTTCCTATAGGTAATAGATTCATATCGATCTGGTTTAATTATTTGAATCTATCGAATGATACATTTTTACTTTTTGAGGATTCAGATGTTCGCGTTGAGATCTTGCGATCGAGGGGCCGATGCATCGTCGTCTCTCTGCGGGCTGATTATTGAAATCGACAGACAAAGCAATAGACATGAGAGACAGAAGGAAAAATGAAGTGATCCTATGGGTTTAAATTGGTGAATGGAATGGACAAAGGAGGTGCGTAATAGACTGACTAACGGCAACCCACAAGAGACCCTACAGTTAGTCCATCCTTTCCCCCTTAGTCTATGAAGAGCACCCGTTTCAACCAAAAGGATCGCTCCATACTCCCTATGTCCTCTTTGTCTATGACTTTGTCTATCAATTTCAGTAATCAGCCCTCTGACGAAAGGCAAGACGTAAGAGCGAGCCTCATTTCCCACGTGAGCCCTGTTTTACATATAAATTCATGCTTTCTGGGGCTTATGCGAAATTCGTGATACGCGCTTTACTAGAATACTTACATAAGGAGAGTACGAACGTGTCAAAATGTGAAAATTTTACGGCCTAAAAGCGCAGCTGACTCTCTGACAGATTACGCTAGAAAATGTCGCTGCTGATCTCCAGATTCAAATACTAACAAGGCAAAATGACCAAGAATGTTTATAAATGAACTTCCATCCGCAAAAATGTCGGGGAAGATGCAAAAATGTCTAAATGTCTTAGACTTTAGCAAAAATATTGTTGAGGTACGTCCAATCCTGTATTTTAAGTATGGTTTTTATTATTTTTTTGTTGCAGTAGCTGGAATTGCAAACAATGTTTCAGCCACGAATCTACAGAGTCCTTTAATAAACACACCGCTGAATCTTAGTATTAACGCAAATGGTGAGAAATATTCGCAACTTTAGATTTAGAAAGACGATATTTAGGTATCCAGCGAGTCAATAAAGAGTCAGAATTCCTCTTTAATTGCCAAAGGTTTCACGGTGGTCTTTCAATGGAAACCCGAAACGATTAATTGATTTTAAAGAGATTGCAGCCTGAAATACTTAAGGAAACATTCGCATCAATTTTTCTGATACACCGACAGAGATAGTTAGATATATACCGCGTAGTGAAAACAAAAATACTCTACTTCATTAATTTTGAAACATCGCATTCGTTCAACTGATAAAGTGAATTTACAAAGTCGAGCAGAACTTTAGAGAAAAATTTCGGTTATTGTGAAGTTCTATTGAGCTACCGGTTGAGGTTGAAGATTTTTCCTTTCAAGTACTCATACAACTACTTAAAGTATCTTTCATGAAGTTGGGAATATGTTAAAAATTTCATTGTTGACGACACATATCTTTATTAATTGCATAATACAGTTTCATGAAATCATCAACTTCCATCATTTTTGGTAGTGTCCATTTCTTCTAATGTCTCAGAGTTAATAATTGAAAAAATAAAATAAATAAAGACACTGCACGTATATTGACACAAGCGGACTAATATCATCGATTGTTTGTCGGCCAGTGTGATGGGAACACGATTTGATAGGGGTTCATTCTTTACAGGGTCGACGGGAGCGGACACGAACCAAGGGATGACACCGCAGCTCCTTGCAACTCCGCAACCAGCCGCGATGCCTCAGTTTATTCTAGCTTCCGGGCAACTCGTCCAAGGCATCCAAGGGGCTCAACTTCTCATCCCCACAGCACAGGGTACACACTCAATAATTTCTCTAACGATAAAATTTAGAAATTTCACAATTACATAGGTCATTAGATTTCATTAAAAAGTATGAAAAGTTGTACATGTCGCAGGCGGTCAGCAATTGCCGTCAATTGGACTGCATTTTGCAATTTGGAACTATAAATTCTGGCTCTTCTGGAAAAACACTTATGTGCATAGGGAAACTAATGGCACATACGTTGTTTTTAAACCGGGTTAGAATTTATAGTTCCAAATTGCAAAATGAAGTCCAATTTGCAAGCGGCACCCACGAACAACGAACACTCGTTCAATTGCAAAAAATCACATCGATTTAAAAAAAAATTCAAATTTTATGACCGAAATTTAACCGTGATGCGTTCCGTAAAATGTAGACCTTCACGGAAAAAAAATTCTCGGCGTTTTTACCAAGGTCCGTTGGTAACTTTACCATCTCACTTTTTTTACCAATTATTGGTAATTTTACCAAGACAGACTGGTAAACTTACCTAAAAACCGGTATTTTTACTGGTTTTTTCAGGTAAGAATACCACTTTTATTGGTAATCAATTCCCGGTAACTTTGCCGTTTTATCTCGGTAATTCTACCATAGTCGATAAAAAATATTGGCGTTTTTACCAAGGTCCAGTAAAATTACCGAGAAAGTTCAATAACTTTACCGAGATTTCTTGGTAAAATTATCAATTCTATAAATGGTAATTTTACCAAGAAAAAACTGGGATCAAATAGAACCCTGAATTCTTGGTAATTTTACCCTTTTCTTAGTAAATACACCGAGATTTTTTTTTCAGTTTTCAATGAGCAAAAAATCGTAAATTTAAGGAAATTTAGAGCAAGCCCAAAAACTTCGCTTATCGCTACCCCTCCTTTTGTGCGATAAAAATGATCGAATTAAGCCACCAGAATTCCCAGGAATTCTATAATGGTCTCACGTGAGTACCCTAATCAGAGTCGGAAATTTTTGTCAACAGGAATAGCAACTCAAACAATTCTGACGATACCAGTGAACCACGTTACGAGTAACCAAGTAGTCAATTTAGCTTTAAGTAATGGACAGGTGATCACGACCACTCTGGCTAACCTACAATCAATGGCGCAGCCACATCATCTCATATCACCCCAAACTAACGGAGGTACCATTAAAATTATCTCGCTTTTATTCAATTGAGATCTCCGCTTAATTTTAGTATTTATTATTTTCATTTATATCACTAAGCATTCTCTCGCTGATGACGCAGCCACGAGAGGGTCGTAGGAATGTTGTTCTCAGTGCGATGTCACAAAAAGTAGAGTGCCTGTATAGCGAGAGTATAGACAGATGTGAAACTCCGAAAATTCATCAGGCCTTCACCGATGCCTCCGCGAACAAAGTTAGGGCCCAGAAATGCAGCCAACCTATGAATTTCAAATGTCTAGAGTGATTTACAAATACAATTGTTACGAACCGTCGTTTATAAAGCATGTGATTGGCTTACTTTTTGCATAATTTTACTTATTTTTGCGAAAGAACGCTCATTTATGTACATTCTTCGCCATCTTGGTTAGAATTGAAATCTGTAGGCTGGCAGTGAAATTTCGTGTGCTAGAAGTTGCTCAGAAGGGTGGCTGCACTTTTGGGCCCTAAGCTCTCCATCAAGCGATCTGTCCATACTCTCGCTATAAAGGTACTCTAACAAAAAGTAAAGGACACAATTTAGACCTCAGGACTGCTACTTTTAAGAGCAGATAAATCGATAATCGTTAAGTTTAGCAGACTACTGATGTATGGAAAATCGATGTTCAGAAAATAAATATTTTTCAGATTGATGCATGAGTGATCCATGCACTGGAAACAATAATGATGTATGTTACAAGTCGATTGGTTGTATCTGTTGTAGTCAAATTCTAAGACCTCTTCAAACATCGAAAACCAAAAATTTCTTAACTAATGTTGGTCAATTACTTTGAATTGCGGGATTTGACTATAGCCACATCACGGCATGTCTAGAATTCGGGATGTGTTTACGACATCATATCCATTTCAATAAATTCATCAATGTTTGATAGATTTACTCCTAGTTGATTTTTGATGGATCCGATGTTTCCGATTTATCGACTTATGGGACATCGACTGCCATAGAATCTATTTTCACTGAAGATCACACTATCCACGCGAGAAAAAAATCTTGATTTATGATTGATCGAAAGGCGTATGGTCTCTCGACGAGTCAAAGGCTCCTATAAGCGCATGCCCAGCACAGAAAGGGAGAAGACAGAGGATGCAATTCTCGTGTCCACTTTGGCAAAGAGTGCAGGAAAATCACTGATATTCTTCACTTTGCTTAACTTAAGCTTTTGCCTTCTTGTTTTTGGATAAATTCAGTATGAATTAAGATGAAAAAAAAAAAAAAAAAAAAAAAAACTTTTAGCGGTCAATTTAAGCTACTTTTTCCAGTGTAATTCAATGTTTTGCTTTCTATTTCCAGTCAGTCCAAGCCCGCCCTCAGCCGTGCCTCCCTCTGTTCACCCTGTAATTAATTTCCATCAATCAAGTCACAATGGTTCAAATACAACTCCTACGCCTCTCAGAAACCCACCACAAAATCATTTCATGGTAATTATTTATGAACTATCTTTATTTGTCATTCAGTTTGCTTTTAAATGTGATTCAAACTTCAGATGTCCGTTCACAAGAGAAAAAAAAATTCGGTTCATATTGAGCACCGAACCCTCTCGGTTCATTGGGTGTCCGAAATCTCGGTTTCAAAAACTGAGCACTGCGTTCCGTCCCCCGAAACTAGGTTGCCTGAACTCTGGACATGTTTAATACGGTAATTCGGTCCCTGTGACAAAACATTTTTTTTTCTGCATTGCTCAAAATTCTTGAGTGAAGAATGAGTGCTTTGTTCGACACCCTATTGAGTTAGGAAGAGGCTAGGTGGTAAAATAATGCTGGGTCCACACTACTTTGTCTAATGCCGGTGTTTATTCTCGATAAAATTTTGAACTCTAAAATTGAACTTCTTGGAATTTCTTGGACTTACGTTCCCCGCAAAATAATGTGGACCCAGCACTACTTTACCACGTTGCTACACAGTTCGGGCCACATTTTTTGTGTTTCTTTTCTTGTTATGAAGAAAACGAGGGTCTAGTTAATTTATTTTTCATGTCTTTAGAATATGAGAGACATAAACTGCTCAAAATTGTCCAGACGTTGATTAGGTGTATGAACGACAATCTCGCTCACCGCCATTGGAAGCTGAGAGAGTTTACTTTTCGACGTCGTTTGGACGAAAAGAAATTTCATGTTCGAAGCATTTCAGATTGGAGTACTTACTTGGATAAGGAAAGTATGGACAAGTCAAAACATAAAGCACATATACACGGAGAAAAAAAATCTCGCGTGGGACCCGAAGTTCAGGTCATATTATGGGTCTCTAAAGTTTCCGGGTCGTGCATACGATAACTTAATTTCCTGCTGCCGAAGTTCGGGTCACACAACTAAAGCACTTCGATTGGAACGTTTGGGAAGTTAAATTCTTCTCCCAAATATAAAATACATCTTTGGCACATTTCGGCGTTTCCCTCACGAAAGAGTGTAACAACAATTTGATATTGCCAAATTACCGTCGGTATAATTGCATATTCAGCAGGAGAATTTTGAGCATTTCTAACTGAAAATTTCACAGATTATCCTTCGGATTTCAACCAAAAATCAAAACAATTGTTGGACGAAAATTGCAAAGGTGCACTTTTGTAAAAAAAAAAAAAAAAAAAAAAAAAAACAAAAAAAAAATTGGTTGCGTCAATTTTGCAACCTAGGAATAGGGTAACGCTCCTTCGTTCGGGAGGAGACGATTGTGTTGGTTTCATTTTTTCTATTGATTTTACGTGAGTATAATGTGCGAGTTAATTTCTCTCCTGATAATGATATTCATCCTTGGATCTTATTTCTATTTCAGCAGGCGAAATGTGAAAAAATCTCAAACACGATGAACAACAATAACAATAATAGTATCAACAGTAACCTAAATAGCAACTTTCCTAGCAGTCACACGCTGAATAGTTCATCGGGGACGGTGACGTCATCATCATCTCCAAGTAGTAGACTTAGCAGCAAAAGTAGTGATCTTACCATAAGTACGGCAACAACAACAACTACTACAACTTCGAGCTCCGTTGTCTCGGCCCCAAATCACTATAGCAATGTTAATAGTCCGACGCACGATTTGTTCGGGGAATCAAGTGAGTGAATTATTTTGTGTAACCAATGTCTTTATTGTCAGGTTTACTGAGAGCTGCCACTGGAGAATCAATGGCACAGCTGTAACTGGAATATGTCTAATATCCTCTCATGTTTTGTTTCCTTTTTTCTTCTTCTTCTCTTGTTTATTATTTTTTTTTCTTTTGTTAACTTTATTTTTCTTTCTTCTATATTTTTTTCATACTTACGATAACTATACTTAGTTATCGTATTTTTTTTCACTTTCTTTCATTTTACAGCAGGAAAGCAAGAAACATTATCGTATCCAATTCAACATTATATACGTTGACGTTTTTCAGGTATAATTTTTTACAATATACAGGAGGAGCAATCCCTAAAACGCTGCAGGACGTTGTGTTGCAAAGTTCTCGGTTCGTAAAAAAACGTGAAAAGAAATTCGGCAACCTAGAAACCAGTTAAGTTAGTTCCGGTTTAAGTCGCTCAGTATCCGCATTCCAAAAACCATCCTGTGATGTTTCTGCAGCACTGTAAAAGATATTATATATCTTTTCGGGAAATTCGTGAACAGATTGTTCTCGGTTTTCACTTGAAATAATGGAGTAAACTTGAAAATTTTGTAACAACCAAGTTCTAAGTTAAATGTGTATTTCCGTAAATTTGCTGCGAATTTGTAACATCTGGTAATAATTATGTTCATCAGAAAGGTGTAAAAGTTCATAAAATGACTGCTTGAAAATATGCGCAACAGGGCCGGATGAAGGGGGTGGCCACATGGGCCGCGGCCCATGGCGGCAAATCTAAAGGGCGGCAAATTTTGCAATTTTTTTAAATGCAAGTATAAAAAAATAGCGGATTTAGAAAAACAAAATTACAAACGAGAAAAGGCGACAAAATCTCTCATTTCCTGAGAGTGTAGTAATTTTTAATTTTGTCCTCTTTCAATGATGCAAGAGACAGCACCTTCAATTAGTCGAGTTAAGAGAGAAACCAAACACGCAATTTGGCCTGGAACGGCGCGGCGCAGAGAGCAATGATCACGAGGACTTGAGATGAAAAGGAGAAGCCATCGGCGCGGCGATCGGCATGTAACTCATATTAGCGCCTACAAGACTGCGTGAATACTTCACGCATTGCGCCAAACACGGTGCGGTCTGCGCGGTGCGGTGCGGTGGCGGAAGTCAAAATCATTAAACCACATTCATTTTTGTTCTTTCATAACTTTTTCGTTCATTTCTTATGAATGGAAAGGCCTTGTCCACACAGAGATAGGTTTACAAAACTTAACTTTTGCTAGTAGTGTTGAAAGGGCATCCCCAAAACATGTGTTCAACACGAGTAAACGCGTCTTATGCACCCCTCCCCCGCTGGCACGTTCATTTGATGGTTTTTATTGATGTTTCAATACGAATGAGAAGGGGGCGGCAAAATACAGGCGGCCCATGCAGGGCGGCAAGTAGGTAAATCCGACCCTGAAGCGCAAACTATTTTTTTATCATCCCGTTACATTCCTGAACTTATAATTAAGCTTTTTGATTATTTTAAAAACGAATGTATATCAATCATTTGTTGCAGATCAACCCACAATAAGTCAAAGTACGGCGAACACTGTCGACGGAATCAATTTAGATGAAATCAAAGAATTTGCGAAAGCATTTAAATTAAGAAGACTATCTCTAGGTTTAACACAAACTCAGGTTGGTCAGGCGTTGAGCGTGACCGAAGGACCGGCTTACAGTCAAAGTGCAATATGCAGGTAAATCATCTTTTATGATTCTGTGTCTAAAATGTCATTAATCAAATAACGAAACGATTGTTTTGAGTTATATACAAAATCTTTTACGAAAAAAAAACAAAGGACCACGAAGAAAATGGGGGGGGGAGAGAGAGAGATAAGAGGGAAAGTTAAAAGGGCATGAGTCGCAGTCGATATATTTTAGCGCCTATGGATCACGAATTAGGCCACACAACTTACAACATCGTGCGTGCCCCAGTCTGTAGTTCTCTATTGATGTATGAGTTGATCAATAAATTCATCCATTGGTTGATCTTTTGATTTAACGAGGGAGGCGTTGGTATGTCGGCGCGAATAACGGTAAGACGCAGTAAAGATTTTTCTAGCATCAGTAATATGAAACTTTCCATACGTTCATGACGTTATTATTTACCGAATTTTAAGGAAATTACGGAATTGTGAGTAGCTTCTTGAGTCTACTATACTTATAACCTCTTTGAAAGTCTCGTATGTGCATAATTGAAATCCCTGTATACTTAAGGAAATTTGGCACTTGTCTTAATAAATTATTGTCTTTCGTGGATATATGTTTTCCATTAATCCCTATTTATAAGATTGGTGCCAACAAGCGGTGAAGTAAGATAACCCACATGAGTACGTGACAAAACTATACTAAAACTCACTCGACTTGAACAACCGCACTGAGGTAATAGCAAGAAAGACTCTGTTCCGTGCACTTTAAAGCTTTAGTTCTTAATAAAGTAATATCATCTGTGAGTCGAAAAATTAATTTTAAACGTTGGTTTCTGTTGTCCCCCAGTGCCCTGGCCACTCAGATGTATTGCGCAGCGCAACTAGCATCTCAACAACAGTCCATGTACGTTATTCCTTTTTTTTCTCTATGTAACCTCATTCATTTAATTATACCAGGCAAAACTGATCCAGACCACTTAAACACAGAAATATACGCTCAAATTTAAATATATAACTTTGCTCCTTTTGTTGAGTCTGCGGCATCAGAGCCGTCCCTAAATTATGTAACGCAATTGTTCGGTATTTTTTACTCCCCTAACCTTTGTAATGCTTATGTGGCGTAGGTCCCCAGTCCCTATCCGTTTACACGTGATAAAAAAATGGTGTAACGCTCTCCTAGACCCTCCTCCCCCCCCCCCCCTAGTGCGTTACGTAATTTAGGGACGGCTCCTTCCTTGTGATGTGACGTAAGAATCTCAATTGCATTAATTGCAACGTTTCGAATCAATCGAAAAGTAACTCCGTGAACCGACCGACAGCGATACAATCTTCTCCGAATCAATGGAAAAATTTCGATCGATACACGGGTTTGTCGTTCGATTCACGGCTTTGCCGACCGATTCAGGGATTTATCGATCGGTTCACGATTCGTCAATCAATTCACGGGTTCGTCGATCAATCCACGGGTTTTTCAATCGATTCACGAGGTTGTCTATCGATTCATGGATTATCGATAAATTGCCGGGCTTGTCGATCGATATAGGGGTTCGTGGATCGATTCACGGGTTCGTCGCTCGATTCACCGATATGTCGATCGATTTACAAATTTGTCGATCAAGTCATGAATTTATCGATTCATATACGGGTTCGTCGATCGATTCACGTTTTTACTTTTCGATCGATTCACGTCGATCGAATCGACACTGGGTCTCTTTCATTGTCAGGCGATCGAATCGACACTGGTTTTTTTTTTTTTTTTTTTTTTTTTTTTTTTTTTTTTTTTTTTAATTAACAGTCGACCGAACCAACACTGAGGCTTTTTTTAAGAAACTATGTCATTCGAATCGGCGTCGATCGAATCACGTTGATCAGTTCACGTTTATATACTTGGATCGATTCATGTCGAACAAATCGACATCGGTTTTTCGATAATTTGTCGATTGGCTCACGTTTTCATTTTTCGACGCATGTCGATCGAATCGACACTGATTCTTCAATATTTTGTGGATCAATTCACGTTTTTACTTTTGAATCGATTCATGTCGAACGGTTTTGTCGATTGATTCGCGAGTGGTCGTGCACGGGTTTGTCGATCGATTCACGGTTGCCGGTCGAATCACGTCGATCGGTTCACGTTTTCATTCTTGGATCGATTCATGTCGAACAAATCGAAACAGGTTTTTCAATAATTTGTCGGTCGGTTCTCGTTTTATCAATTCATGTCAACCGAATCGAACCGGTTTTTCAATAATTTGTCGATCGACTCACGGCGGTCGATTCACGGTTGTCGATCAAATCACGTCGATCGGTTCACGTTTTCATTTTTGGATCGATCCATATCAATTTAATCGACACCGGTTTTTCAATAATTTGTCGGTCGAGTCCGCGCCATCCCCGATGGAATCCGTTCGTGCCGTCCGAATGCACGGACACGCGACGACATGGGCGAAAAACGCGAGGTTTCGGGAAACGACGGCGGCGGCGCGGTGGCACGCGCAGACGGACATGTGATTCGCGGCGCGTAAATGAGAGCGAGCGTGGACGCGTGGTGCTCGTTGGAGATGGGAGAATGTGACCGCGAGCCACGAGAACAGTTAGCCGGAGCTATCGGATGCGGACTACGAGTACCTGCAGCGCATCGAACCCGGCCCCCACCCGCCCCCCGTCGCGGCCCCCCTAAGCCCCCCCCCCCCTCCGCGGACAATAAGTCTAGGCCAATGGGTCACTGTCAGTAGACTATCCTAGCTCCTTTAAGAGCTCCATTTCATACTCAGCGCCAAGTCGGCCCCCTCGTCATTTCCGCTAACGAGTAGGATGTACCATATCGATGGCCCAAGTGCCAAACCACTTATCTCCAGTTCGGGGTTGCCACTATAGTGTATTTCGTTCCGAAAGTACGCTGATCGTTTCTTAGTGATAAAGATGGGAAAAGGAAGTTTAATACTTTTAGACTGAAATAATGTGGTTTAACTAATAGAGAGTCTTCAGAGTTTTGAAAACTTTTAGGGCCCTTTTTTTTTCAGTTGTATTTTAGTTTTTCAGATATCTATGATCGGGAAGTCCCGGGTTCGATTCCCGGCCAGGCGACCCAAGTTTGATGGTCTCGAATAATGGTTGCCTGGGACTGGTTGTAGGGACGGAGGAAGGACGGGACTAAAAACGCAAGGATTAGCCCTTGTGGGCTATTTGAAGTTGTTGAAAAAAAAAAAAGATATTGCTCATTTTAGCGATACCTGGTAACTTGACATCACCCATACCGATTATTAACGCAAGGGATTAGGAATAGGTATCTAGACGAAGTATGAATTAGAGCACTGTGAGAGAGAGAGGGGGAAAAAAGAAAGAAAGAGAAAAAAAATCCTCAAGCCCTCATGAATGATACTAATTAGCTATAGGTGACGAGTGCTGCAGTAGACCATGCCCAATGGATAAAAAATGTTACCACCTGAATCAGGGCCGGATTAAGGAGGTAGCCACAGGGGCCACGGCCCGCCCATGGCGGCAAATCTACAGGGGGCGGCAAATTTTGCGATTTTTTTAAAAGTAGGTATAAACAAAATCAAATTTAGAAAAAGAAGGACAAACGAGAGAAGGCGACAAAATATCTCATTTCTTGAGAGTATAGTGATTTCTAATTTTGGCGGCCTTTTGTGATTCAAGAGAAAGCACCTTTAATTATTCGAGTTAAGAGAGAAATTAAAAACGCAATTTGGCCTGGAACGGCGCGACTTAGAGAGAAATGATGACGAGGACTTGAGATGAAAAGGAGAAGCCTCGGCGCGGCGATCGGCATGTAACACATATTAGCGCCTACAAGACTGCACGAATACTTCACGCATTGCATCAAACACAGAGCGGTCGTTGCAGTCAGCGTGAAACGGATAGCGCCTACAAGAATGCATGCATACTTCACGCATTGCGTCAAACACAGTGCGATCAGCGTGAAAGGCATAGCGCCTACAAGACTGTCTGAATACTTCACGCATTGCGCCAAACTCGGTGCGGTCTGCGTGGCGCGGCGGCGGAAGTTAAAATCATTTATCCCTATTTACGTTTGTTCTTTCATAATTTTTTCTTCTATTTCTTATGAAAGGAAGGCCTTGTCCACACAGAGATAGGCTTACGAAACTTAACTTTCGCGCAAAGTTCGGTGAACTTTTGCTAGTATTGTTGACAGGGCTTTCCCGAAAAATGTGTTCAACACGAGTAAACGCATCTTATGCACGCCTCCTCCGCTGGCACGTTCATTTGATGGTTTGTTATTGATGTTTCAAAACGAATGAGAAGGGGGCGGCAAGTAGATAAATCCGGCCCTGACCTAAATCAAAACGCTTCCTGGTACAGATTTTTGGCAAAAATATGACATTGTTTGCTTCTCTCTACACCTTAACAGACATTTACCTGAAAAACAAACAAAAAAAGACAAAATAATTTAGTAAATGAACACGAGAAAAGTAGAAAAGTTTATCAACTGATGAATTTAGGTTACTTACTCTTTCTTATAGGCTACTAGACAAGGAATGAGTTGAAGCACTACGCAACACTTTTCCTCCTAAAAAATGTCACAAAAAAAATGAATATCACAGAATGGAGAGGTAGAAAATCAACTCCTGAACGAAATATGAGCCTTCACAATTATTAACACTGCATGAATGAAAAAAAAAATACCAATGACGTGATTTGTTTAATCTAACTTTCATTTGGATTGCACTTTGCAATTAGGAACTACAACATCTGGCTCAAGTTAAAAACAGCTTATATGTCATAAGATTCCCTATGCAAGTAGGTGTCTCAATGGATGAGCCTGAAATTTTACTTCTTAAAGAACAATATAGTCCATTTGATTCGTGTTAAAAGAATTTGTTAATGTCATCGTCTAGGGGTTGATTCTGGAACTGTCCGTTATGTTAATCAATTTCCACCTATAACATTTTGAGACGAAAACATGTGATTTTTTTCTTCAAGTCAAGATGAATGTCTAGTGGCCCATTACGAACTTGGAATGGATTCTCAGAGAAGCAAAATGAGGTCCAATTTAATCTAACCGTTCTACAGTTTCTGACATTTATAAGTGTGTTTCCTGACAAAGATGTGGCACCTCTGCTCCATGATGTGCGGGGCCTTTTGTTCTAGACCGAGGAATTCAATGCCGGCTCGATTTCGCTACCGTTTGATGATACCATTCACGATGCCTCCTAAAACACGCTCAGCTTATGAAATCAAACTTTCTATTTTTCAATTAATTTCGAGAAAAGTGGGGCTAAAAAGTCGTGTCAGCTGACATGCGGATTCTTTTGTCTCATCTTACCCAGCCGGATGCCTGGCGTAAGGAGGAATTGGTTTCGATGACTAACGTTTCTACTAGATGATTGATGCATGTCAAGATGCAAAAAAATTCACTTCCCAGCCGATCTTTCCTCGAATTTGACACACAGGGAGTTGGATTTGATAAGCTCATCGTGCTCCGAAGTTGTAAAAAAACATCAAATTAATTGATGATAACAACAGTGTTCCCATTTCCCGGGACTTTTGAGATTTTCCTGAATTTTTCCCGGAACTTTTGAAATTCCCGAAGAATCCGGATCTTTGACATTTCCCGGAACTTTCTCGGAACTCTTGAAAAAATCTACAAGGAACCCCGGAATTTTTTACGGTCATGGAGTCGGAGACATTGCGACAAAAAATTTCCGGTTCCCGGAACTTTTGACGGACATGGAATGGGAGCACTGGACAACGAGAAGTTATTAATCTGCGCCGAATCCGCCGATATTTCGCACAGGGCCCTTTGAAGCAAACATAGTTCATATTTACATATTTCCGAGGTGCTCGTTATAACCATGTTGGACATTCGGTTGCCGTTTTGAAACGGTAATAGATAAACATCCGAACTTTGTGTCAAAAAAATAACGTCAAGGTCCCTGCTCCCTTTGGAATGGGGGAGGGGGGTTACCGAAATTTTAGTGGGCCCATAAGTGTATAGCTCTCTACTCTCTAAACTAAAGGACTATCATGGTACAACCCTCAAATGTTTTGGGGCCAAAAAGCCCTCTTATCATGGGGCACGTCGGGGACGTCGTCATTGGCTATAGATTCCAAAAGGGGAATAAGCATTCACCCAGAAGAAAGGAGAAAAGAAAACAAACAAGATATCACCGAAGTTCTGGACGTAATACAACTTCTGAAATCAGTATTGAACAAGCTTTGACGGATATTGCATTTTTATGCAAATTACATTTCATAAATCATATATTCTCAGCCAGTCAATTCCGACGGCTTCAAAACAAACGAACAATACGACTGACTGTTACACGAAGGTGGATAGTGTCAAACCGCGATTTATGGCAAAATAATTGACGACTAAATAAGTGCCGAAGGACGTGAGGAATTCGAAATTGCTATATACAGACGTGATACAAACTGTGTGTTAAGGATTAAATTGTTAGGCTTTTCACGTGTGATCAATGCAATTGCGATGCGCCATTTAATATTTACAATCGCTGCTCAGTCGATTGTATTGCTTGTATGCAACATTACAAAATCAATTAAAAAAAAAAAAAAAAAAAAAAAAAAAAAAAACTCACTATAGCACGAAGGTATTTCATAATTTCTAAATTATAAGATAAATATACGTGCAAGTGAGAAATATTTTTAAAAAATGTATCATATTCTTGTGCGACCTCAAGGACGAATTAAATTAACCTCCGTTTTTTATTTGTTAGCCTGACAAAACCCTTGATATTTTTCAGTTACAGCAAGCTGTGGAGTTGAAATATACAATAACGTGACGTATTTCGTGAGCCCGGATTTTCCAGCACTGACACAAGAAATGGGAGAGTGCATCATCAGGGTTAAGAAATTGTCTTCAGACATCAGTCAATTCAGATTTGATCTAGGCCATTTTCAGCTGGTAAGTAATGTAAAACCTTTGAACTATATGCACCTAGTTTGAAATTCATTACAGTGCCGCAATAATAATAATTTCTTAATCGTCTTGAGAGGTGCAAAAATTATGTCACGCTTTTGGAGGGGAAGAAAAAGGTCTGTCACGGCGTCTCACGCTTAATACCTTGGGATCTTCCTTCCTTTTTAGCTAATTTAAATTCAACATAATGAATTTAGTCTATGTATTCTATAATTTAATTAAAACAATAAACCATGTTTAATGCACCTCATTTGCGAAAGTTCTCTCCTACTGTATGCCTTACAGTATTTACCATGCGCGGTAAGAGCTTTTAATCTCGGTGACAAATACCGTAGATTTTTATCTATGTATTGAGGGTGGTCGAAGACCTATTTGAAGGGGCAAGAAAGGCAGGGATTGGAGTTCCAAAACATCGATTCATGGACAAGCCGTCATGATAAGCTCTCCAAAAATTCTTCAATATGAACAATTATGAGCTCCGCATACAAATGTTAGTAGGTATGAAATTTGGGAAAGGAAAAGGCTTACTGAACAATGCTCATCAAGAGAACTGAGGAATAAGTATGTATTCAATCTATTATTTGTGAAATAATTTTCAAATGTACAGTCCGTCATTTATCTGGAAATAGTGCGAAAGAATGAGTTGTGGAAAAATATCCCAATGGCTGAAGTGCGAAACCACGTATCTTTATTGCGGTGTTTCAAAATTCCCGCTCCAATAATTTTTTCAAAGAAAAACAGGCCAACTTTATACCTTGAAATTCATACAGAATATTCTACTGATAAAGAAGAAAAATGATGGAAGCTTTAAAGAAATTACGTCGCAAAGTTTCCTGCAGAAAAAATAAAGTATTACAGGAAGTCTGTAACGTTGCAAACAGAGACACGTGGTATCACACTTTGGTCATCGGTCTCTAAAATTGGCATTCGTACAGAATAAGAGGACCTCTGTAAATGGGGATGGATATGAATGTTCGTATCTCGTGTTTCTCGAAATTAATTTTCAATTATGAATCATTCTGTATCATCCTTGATTGATTCTTAACATGGTATCCCGATTTCAGGGTCAACCAAACCGCAGAACAGGAGTCTGTGATACAGATTTGTTCTTGATTGGAGAAGGCACTCATCAAGAAGTCAAAATCTGTGGCACCAACAATGGTCAACATAGTAAGTTATACAGGGTTTCCCAAAAGTCCGTTTTATTTATGTTCCCGAAATTATGTTTCCAAAAACAAAAGAAGAAAATCATAAATTCGCGTCTTTCTTTCAAAATGGATCCGATATAGCTTCAATTCAGCAGAAGTTTTAGTATAGTGCATAGAATCATACTGTCACGTGGGTTTTTATCAATGGTACCAGAACTACCGGTTTTTGTCTCGAGACATTTTCGGTCGATTTTCAAAAATTCGAGGCAAAAGTAAGGGGCCCAGTTCGACTTTCTCTCACGAAAGAACGTAGCCACATTTTAGAGTTGCCAAATTTTCCCTCACGCATTGTGTCTTTAGCAGAAGAATCTTGAACATGTGTAACTACAAATTTTACTGATGATTCTTCAGGTCTCATGATGCGAAAATCAGGAATATTTTGAACACAAATTACGCAGTACGCTTTGTAAAAACTTTACTTTTTCGAGTCAATTTTGCAACCTTGGAATGAAGTTACGTTCCTTCTTCCATGCAGGAAACAAGTTTTGCAAAAATTGGTCCAGTTTTAATGGTGATAAGTTAAGAAATTGAGAAGTTTAGTTATTGCACCGTGCTAATTTGTAATCTGTACTTTTTTGCAGTTTATTACGATGTTGACGACGTTAATGAGCCAATCGAAGTAAAAATTATAGCTACACAACCCAACATTTATCGACTGTGGGAGATACGGGTGAGCTAATTTTAGGTACATGCCAAATTTTAATTTCTCTTGTTTTTAAGTTAAGCAGCAAATTAAGGACAGACAAGAGCGAATCACAATTTGATTTTGTCAGCTCTAATTTTACGAGTTACCCAATTTAAAAAGGCGATTGGAGGAATAACTGCGTTTTCCAAGAATCGATTGTTTTGCATACAATCAAAGGTTCAGTTACATGATCAAATTGAACCATCAAACTGAAGCTCTGATTGGTGGAAAAAGACCTGAGGTGAGGATGCGACCAATGAGAGGCCCAATTTAATGGCTCAATTTGATCGTGCAACTGGAACTCAATAGAGGAAAAACAGCGTTCCAAACTTTAAAAAATCCCCACTGATCCATGCACTGTCAATAAAATCAATTACTTGGAGGCAGACACGGAGCGGCGGCGCAGATCTTTTCGGAGACTTAAACGCTAGGGTAGCAAAAATAGACGTCATCAAACGAAGAGGATACAGCCATGAAGTGAATTTCAAAGTAAAAAATGTCGTTTATTATAGAGCTTTAGTAGGTATGAGTGCGCGACCGTTAAGAAGAAAACAACCCCATAAATTCAACAAATCCAATACCCCCCCTCCCCCCCCCCAAATACCCCATCGGCGAAACGTCGGAGGGGACCATAAAATTCCATCAGGGTCGATTACAAAGAGTGACATATTTTCCCCGGACCTCCTCTACCGCGCTAAGGAAAAACGCCATATGAGCCTTCAGACGTTGCCACATTTTCTTTGACAATCAATAATTTGTAAGAATATTGTGAATATTTTTCTTCTAATTTCTCAGGTAATTTTTTGTAATTGATCTAAAAAGGCTGAAAATTTCAAGGAGAAATATCGACAATTTTCCTCAGAAATAAACATTCTTCCCAACTTCAGGGGGTTGGGCCGCGTAACGGCCAGGGGGCGTAGCCTCATAGTTTTCACCTATTCACCAATTCACCTATTCTCAACATGTAGAGTAAATATGTTTTGAATATGAATGTTTTGCCGTCTAAACGAACGGACATCGAGCGCTCATCGTATCTCGTATGTGTTCATTTTAATGAATGACTTTCCACTCATCGCAACACTAACATCCACTACAATTCTATTGAATTTACTATTTCCTTTTCAAAACTAGGGAAAAATTTCCAGAAACCTTATTCTGCGGACTTTTTCCACTTCATTTTTAACGCGTGTGAATTTTTCATTTTACAGATATCTCAAATTGAATTTAAACACAGAGCTCCTGCAGGATGCTTACAATATTACAGGGAGCCTTCTGGTAAGCAGTTTCAGGTTTGTTGATATTATGCCTCATTAACTTAGTATGCGATGCAATTACACTCATTTTTGAAAAAGAACATAATTATGTTATGCTGACTTTTTTTTTTAAATTCAAGTTTTACCTCCTAATATTTGCCTCCATATGAGTAACGGCCACGATAAAAAGTTCTTCTATTCTCCTCCATTTCTAGGTAACCTTAACAAGAAAGTTTCATTTTAGCCTATGTTTTTATTTTGAGGCATGCACGACAATGATGACACTTCGCACACTCTCTCTTAAATATCTCCTGAATGAGCAGAGGCGGATCCAGCAATTTGGCAAAATTGGCTTGCCTCCGTTTGAATCTCTGTAGAAAAATCGATTCTTGTTAGAGCACCTGGTCTCCACGAAAATCGATAAACTTCCATAGGTTTAAACAGAAAGAAAAAAATGTTGCCAACTTGCCGGGTCCGCAAATGTAGGAAGTGAGAAAGGGTTGGACTAGAGGTATCTTTTCTTGTTAGAAGGAATGTGTGGCCAAAATGTAAGATTATACTTAGCCCTTGACCATACTCGCTTTTTCTACATGCATCCTAGGTTTGGTGAAATTATGTCCCAATCATTTTTGTTTTCCTAACTTTAGTTTAGTTAGTTTAGTGCTTGAGCTAGTTGGATTCGAAAATCTAATATCACATCAATTTAGAAATTCCAATTTGACCGATAAAACCAAATCTTATTGCAGATTTGAAAACGAATCCCAAAATTGGACCATAAAGAAATGCATTCACTGGTTTCCTACCGCAATATCTGAGCGTAAAGTCTCAGAAAAAATTATAAATGTGGCTTCTCAAAACCATATTTTGTGCTATATTACCGTTCTCTACGAGAACTAGAGCTTTCGGTCGCCAGAATTTCAGACGTCATGTATAACATCCTGACTACAGATATTCAACTTTTAATTCACAGGTATCATTCAAACGATGAACTTTGCGGTAAATGGTCGTCATTTAGCCGATCAAGATTACAATATTTGCATGCGCCAGGAGACGGGTAAGATAATTTTACTCATAGATAACACTTACGAAACGAATTTGCTTTACAATTTTGCTCACTGCACTCTGATCCAGAAATGGATGCATTTATATTTTAGCCTTCTTTCCATTGAAAACGCCAGAAGTTTCCGGCGAATCATATCCTGTCTCATTATTTTCAGCCTTATTTCCCCAGATTTTAAATTCATCGCCATACATACTCATACACGCACATACATCGCAGACAATTAGCAATCGCAGGCACTTAGCAAGCCACTGAATGAATAGAAACGCACAAAAAATTTAGAAATAAAAGAAAAATATTAGAGTACTATTATTTTGCCTTTGAGGAGAACTGACACTTTTACCTCCGTTAAGACATGAAAGAGATAGGCACTGTCAAGAGAGGTTTTAGTGGGAACCGCGACCTCAGTTGGGTTCAGATCGGACAAGCAACTAAACTAACTCCGTGACAAAGCGTAGAGTATCACAAAAATTGAAGGCGCTCCAAGCCGCGATCATGATTTAGATGGCCAGTACCTACCCATTTAACTCTTACTGTGCTTATGCGCATTATTGAGTTTTATCCTAACAATACCTACCTGAACCACTTGCAAATTGTCGATAATTGTTAATTACTAATTGCCTGCGACATATTACACTCTTGAATATTAAATTTGTGGCTAATAATTTAGACTCAGACTCATTCCGCGCTGTCAGGGCAATGAAAAATTGCTCACAATTCAGAGATATGGATTGCATTTTGCAGAAAGGAACCAAGAGCATTGCAATGTTGCCAAGATTGTGCAACTTCTTTTGCCTTGGGAGGAAAACCTGATCATCTACAACCATTTTTTATTTTACACGCTAAAAACTGTAAACTTAAGACAAAAATCACCGTTTAAATTTCATATTTTTTCAGGATTTCAATTGTTGTATTGCAAAGGATGAAGTTGCACATTCTTAGCAACATTGCAATGTTCCTGGTTCCTTTTTGCAAAATGCAATTCATATGATCTCTGAAACATGCCATTCCACAAAAGAGACGCTCTACATGATTTACTTTGTTTGAAAACTTCTACATAATGTTTCAGGGATGTGCTCCATAGCCTACGAGCCATGCGATGAAAATTCTTTTAAAATTGGTCCACCAATTTCAATGGAAGGTAATATATTCTTGATGCACTGATAATTTTCAAGCAATTAAAGTTATTTCGTACGTAGGGAAACCAATCATATGGTAAACGAGAATTTCCATAAATGATGCCGCAAAAGACTCAGCAAGGTCGGCCACCGAGTGTTTTAAGTGACAATATAGTTTTTTAATCCGAATCGGAGCTTCGTTTTCTTTTTTAAGAATGGGTCTGTTGATCATGTAAAGGGGACAGCCATAAGTTTGGATTATTTAAGAGTAAAACGGCACAAAAATCACGATGGTTACATTAAGTTTGAAATTCACTCCTTAGAGCGCAATTTGCGTAGTTTGAAACTCGCGTCTGGCGGCAGTTTCCAGTCACCGTATCTGGAAACGAGCGACGGATGAGAAAAATGATAGTCCTTTCAGGCATTTTATGTCTTAATTTTGAAGGCAAAAAGCTATATTATACTATTCGAATTCCCTTCATAGCTACGGGATATTAGTCATCAGTTTTCAATCCAGCCTAGATCAAATATGAAAAAAAAGTATGTATTGTTCAAGGCCACGTGATTAAAAAGCAGTGAAGTCCCACTGAGCTATTGGACAGTGATCCTTCTGATCTTAAATTATTTAATTATTTAGTTTCTTTAATTATTACTTCCAGACGACCCTGGATCAGGAGATGATAGTATACCACTTTCCGATGACGTGGGTCAATCGAGAGGATGTCAAGATCGAGTAATGCTACCATGTGATATAGAGGAATTTATTACGGTAAGTGGCAATCTCCTGAGAATTTTCTGTCCAAAACCGAAACAAATGACGTTTAGGTAACAAACTGTGCAACAATTTGACGTAACAACGGGTCAGTTTCGCTGGTCTCAGAATCGCGTTTTGATGCTTGATTCTTGTGGCTCAGCTAAAAATAGTAAAATCTGTCCCAACAATAACTCCCTACAGCATGACAAATTGCCTCTTAATTTAAAGCTGGAATGAAAAGAATAACCATCTACTTTTAAATTAGAAGTAAAAATTAATAAACTGAGCTGAGAGATATCGCGCTGTGAAAAATTCGGTCATGGCGTCATCTACCGCGGTAGTGACACCCTTGGTTTCTTCCACCTTGCTTTCATCAGTCAGGGAGACACAGCCTTGCACTAGAGTCCCTTTATACCCAGAGTTACGACAACTCACTTTTGGTTGGGCCAGGATTGGGCTGAAAGTGGCCTAAAAAAAAATCCAATTCTGATTGGTTCTCGCTCATGGAGGCCGAAACTAGTGCACCAAGATGGCGGTACCTCGTATGTGAACAAGAATAATGAAAATATTACCTAATTGTGGTTTATCAAGAGTAAATTGTTATTGCCATCGGTCCAAAATGAAAATAGATTAAGAAATTATTCACAAACCAATCTCATTTTCTTTTTAATTGATCAATTTGTTGATGTTGTTGTTTCTGTGTGACAGACATCGCAGGATTCCTGATCCTTATCCCCCAATATCGTTCGTTTGAGTGCACTAGTTTCGGCCTCCATGGCCAGCCAAGGTCGGCTGCCAGTCAGCTGATAATCGAGTTGTCGTTACTCTGGGTATAAAGGGACTCTACCTTGCACTGGATCCTCAATGTGAGACTCGGATGAAAGCAGGGTGAAAGAATCCAAGGGTGTCACTACCGCGGTGGATGACGTCATAAACCGAATTTTTCAAAGCGCTTTACCTTGGTAAATACTGAATGTAGAGAGTCCCTCTTTGGACAGATCTTATTAACATTAAAACACGATTCTGTGACCAGCGAAACTGGCTCAGTGAAACTGAAACCGCGCACTAGTCAGACAATAATCATACTCCTGACGATGGTGCTTTACATTGGCGGATCCAGCAAATTGGCAACATTGTTTTTCTTCATTTAAACCGATGGGGATGTATCGATTCTTGGAGGAGCCAGCTGCTCCGACCAGAATCGATTATTTAACATAGGTTTAAATGGAGGAAATCCAAATTGCCAATTGCCAAGTTGCCAACTTGCTGGATCCGCCTGTGGTGCTTTAAATCCTCCGCGCGTCCATCTCTCTGAAAAATTCTCTGATCTTAGGGAACGGAGGGTATGGTATGCACGGAAAAATGGAAACATTAAAACGTGAATTTTGGAAAAATTAAAACGTGAATCGATCGACAAATTATAAAAAAACCGGTGTCGATTCGATCGACATGAATTGATCGAAAAATGAAAACGTGAATCGATCGGCACCGATTCAAGCAACAAATTATTAAAAAACCGGTGTCGATTCGATCGACGTGAATGGATCAAAAATGAAAACAGGAGTCGATCGACACCGATTTCGTCGACAAAATTTGATCGATTCACGGGCTTGTCGATCGACTCACGGGTTTGTCGATCGATTCACGGGTTTGTCGATCGATTCACGGGTTTGTCGATCGATTTACGGTTGTCGATCGTATCTGTATCGATCGATTCACGTCGATCGACTCACGCATCATTTTTCGATCCATTCATGTCGATCGAATCGACACCGGTTTTTTTATAATTTGTCGATTGAATCGGGGTCGATCGATTCATGTCGATAGATTCACGTTTTCATTTTTCGATCGATTCATGTCGATCGAATCCATACCCTCCTTAGGAAACCCCGTTTGACACTGCGGTAGCTTTCCTTCCTTTCAAACTCTTAGGTATCTCTACACTCTTCACACCGTTAAATGTTCCAGCCATTCTCCACTTCTATACCTTGCACCGAGCACCACCAGTAAAACCTATGAAACAACGAGTTGAGCTACATTTTGCAGTTGGGAACTACAATTTCTAGCCCATCCGTGAAAAAAACTCAAGTGCATAGGGATACTAAACGTGCATATTGAATTTAAAAATCCCTAGACCTTTACTAATTCTTTTTTGCTTTCTATTTTTTCTAGCCTGGAGGTGGCCCCAGAGTATGTGATCTACTTCACTGTGGGAATTCTTTTTGCTCAGGAAGTGACCTACCTTGCAGAATTGAAAGTATGTATCTCGCGCTCCTGATTCTTTCATGGTCCTTTTTTCTTTCTTTTTTTTCCCAATTAATAAATATCAGGGATTGTCACGAGGGACACCCTGAGAGCAATGTTTAAAAATGCATTATTTATTGTTAAGTATTAATTAAATATGAAGAATACTGGAAAAACCTGTAAGTTCCTATTCGAATGTTCATGTGAATAGAAAATGAAGTAATGCATGCAACTTCACACATTGCGCCAAACCGTGTAGTCGGTGTAAAGCACATGATAGCGCCTACAAGACTGCATGAATACTTCTCGCATTGCACCAAACGCACTGCAGTTGATCAGTTGGCGTGATTCGTATATTAGCGCCTGCCTACACGACTGTGGGAATGCTGAAGGACTGCGTGTCATCATGTTTTCCTTTCTGCTCTAGTTTTTACCATAATTAAAGGGAAAATATGTATCCTCATTGTAATAATTCAGAAACTCGGATTATATTTAATTTTTTTTTTTTTTTTTTTTTTTTTTTTTTTTGGTTACACTAAAAGAAAATAGAATAACGAACGAAAATATCGCGTCGAAATTTTCGATACTTTTATTTGAGATCATTTGGGCAAATTTGCGGAAACTATTCAGAAAAACTGTGTGTGGCTTTTTAAAGACATCCATTAAAAATAAAACATTATAGAGGTGCATAACGCTGCAATCAAGGTAAATATACGCTCTCTTTCGGGTGCATCCATCAGGTTTTGAGTCTTTCATTCAATCTCTAAAAAACTTGAACATGGTTGTTCTACGATTTTTTACGTGTAGTATTAGCGGCCACACGCCCCTAGTTTACTTTTTAAATATCCATGAAAGCTCTCTGGGCCATTCGTGCTGCGAGGGCTATCCATCGCAGAGAGACATGCGTTAGTGAGGAGGGAATAGACAGTCTTCCGCGATGTCGTTATCTACCACAAACAACCAAGGTGACCAGATTAACGCTTCCTCGTTCAATATTGAATATTCACGCAAACGTGTGAGTTTTTAGCACCAGGAAAATTCACGCAATCCTATATGCATCTCCAAAAAAAGAAAAATGGATGCATTCGCGCAATCCTATCGCAGCCGGAGTTTTAAATCAGTACTTCTCGTTGCGCGAATCGTGTGAAAGTGAAATTTTGGTCATATAACATGATCACAATGCTTTCGTACCTTGTTTACTGGTCTAACCGTGTATTTTTGAATAATAGAAAGGACACGAAACATACGGTAATTTTTCCAAATTTTTCGTAACGACATCAACATCAAACCACAAATCAATTTTGCACTTGTTTTAACAATTCACAGATCCCGGCACACTGGAAAAAAACACATTGGATCTAGAGTCTAGACTCTTAAAAATATCGACAAGAAAAAATACTCTTATTGCTTCAATCAGATTTAAGCTTAAATCAAGAACCAAGCCTCTTCATTTGAGCGGATTTCCTTTTGATTTAAGCTAAAATCTGATTGAATCAAGAGTCCTTTTTCTTGTCAATGTTTTCAAGAGTCTGGACTCTAGATCCAATGTGTTTTTTTTTTTTTTCCAGTGCACTGCCTCTAGGATCTCTGAAAGTTACAGCAAAAACTTTAACCTGGCCATCTCTTATGGGAAACAGCCAAAGACATAAAGACGGAGTGCTCGTATTTAAAAGCACGGGGAAAAGTGAAGCCTGGTTTGGCGCTGGGTGCTTGTGTGAGTGTGTAAATGAGCGCGGGAATCCATGGCGGCAAACGGAAATTTGATTTGAACTTGTCCTCTTGATTTTTCCACATTTCTTCTTCGAAACGTATTTTAAATGCCTAAAACGAATATATTAAGAAAGTTGGGACTGCGTCCTACTATAATACATTTACTTTTGCTCGGTAACAGGCAGTAATATCAGATAAAGTTAGTTTTTCTTCTGCTGATGGTGGTTCTGCCGGTTCAAACAGGCCGTTACAGTCGTAGATGATAGTTACTCCCAAATGAAATTAATCGGTCGACGACGGACCAAAACTAACCTAAAGTTATACAAATATGAGTGTGTAAGTGAATTTGGGCAAAAATCAACCTAAAATACTTTGTTTCCGCAATTTTATTTAGTTCCCGCCCTACATTTGAATTTCAAACTTGTCCCGATTTCGCCGCCAATCCTATAGCCAATAGTAGAGGTGATTGAAAAGAAGCTTCATTTTTTGCTTTTAGCGCTCCGTCTTTATGTCTTTGGAAACAGCCGACAACCACTCTGTCAATCTTTTATCATTTTCATACGTATTTAGCTACATAATTTCCTTTAAATGTTGCAGGTAGCACGTTGCCATTCAGCATACATGTCCAGTTCGGGCCGGCGATAGCCGAGGAGTCCCCGGAGGATAATTTAGGAATGTGTTTAAAATATGATCAGCAAGCGTGTGTAGTTTAGGTTAAACACACGGCCAAGGTTATTATGAAAATTTAGACTTTAACAAAACCACCGATTTAAAATTATATAATTGAAGCTGCCATGTACATTTCATCATATTTTGTCTTATTCGCGTCGATACAAAATTGCATACTGCGTGAGCGTAGTTGTAGAAAACGTGCCAAATAGAGTTTTATTTTCAGGGCATAATACATTTGTCCTAAATTTTACTTGATATTGAAATTGAACCTGTTGCAAGTGATAAAAATTGAATAAAATTTTATACGTTCATAAAATTCCCTTGTTTGTATGGTTGTCTATTTAAGTCACTGTAGTTGTCCTCTAGTCATAGAATCGCATGCTGATCAAAAATGGACCTTTTCGGCTGGTTGAACAAGAACGTTAACCTGGTGCCCCCTTTCCATTTTTCCCGAGCGACCATTTGGAGTTGGGAATTTATAGTTTTCTTCTTGCGATATGTTGATGCCTATCTACAATTTTTTTCCAATCAGGCCCGAGAAACTTGAAAATTCGCTGTCAGTGTTCTGCAGGATGTGTGGGATCGAAAAGAGACGGAAATGCCTCCCCGCAATTAAAGGCGTTTTCAAAACAGCAAAGTCCCTATTATTTTGTTTTATTTCTTACCACTCGTTTGTTTTAATCCTCCTATAAAAACTACTCATTTGCAAAATACAATTCTAGCCACAACGCACTTTAGCTATGCATTCACGACTGCAAAAATGTCAAAGGAAATCGACAAGGCCAACGTGCATGAAGGCTATTTCCATTGTAATCTTCCGTCGCATTCTTACGGCGCAATGATACAACTATTTGAACTCTCCGGAATGCGTGAGGTATCACGCCGCATTTGAAGGCGTTTTCAAAACAGCCAACTTCCGATACCCGGATTATCGTTTTGCAAAGTTCCGATTACTATGTTTTATTTCCTACCATTTGGTTTTTTTTTCAATCCTCTTATAAAAACTACTCATTTGCTGAATACACTTCTGGCTGGAGCGCACTTAAGCTATGCATTCACGTTTGCAAAAATGTCAAAGGAAATCGACAAGCCCAGTCCCGTCGGGATATAAAAGATCCAAAAATTTTCCAGGGGGGCGGCCTCCCCTCGGACCTCCTCTCTTTCCTGGGGGGTCTATCCCCACCCTCCCACCCCCGTGGGGCCCCTCACGATGCGTCGCCGCGACCTAACTTTTTTCACGCCAGTCCGAGCCTGTGCCTCCCTCCCCCGTGCCTGTGTCCCTAGATCACCATCTGCAGTTCGAAATGTTTAGTTTCTTTTTCCAACGATATTTTGATGTCCCGTGCAAAGTTCTTCTCTTTCAATCTAAGAAATTTTAGACCGCGCTTCAACAATGGAGTCTAAAGCGACAAGTGACATGTCTGGAAAGGATGTTAAATCCAAGTCCCCTTGAAATTTTTCTTTGGAAACCATATGGAGCCTGAAATTTTGAGTTTTTCTCCAATGATATTTTGATGCAAGTGGAAATTTCTGTTCTTTCGGTCCAAGAAAGTTAAAAACGTGTTATGATTGCTCCTGAGGATGCGATTGTTTTGAAGAGAAATACTTTTCACATTATTTTATAATCTCTCTTAAATTTGTTGATTATGACTGTTTTGGTCTAAAGGGAGTTTAAAACACTGCTGCTCCAAGGTTTAAAGAGGCTATCTCGGGAGGACTGTTAAAGATAGTTGAAAGCAAAAAAAGATTAGGAGTTCGACAAAAAATATCAAATTGAACATTTATTCCTATAATTCTTGAGGATACTTAAAGAAAAGAAAAAGTTCAACTTTTTTCTAATATTTATCGACACAAATAGATTACCTACCTAGATATAATTTTAGAGGGGAATTTTCTTATATTCCTACTGTGAATGATAACATATGGTAGGTACTAGAGTACCTACCTGTATAGGGAGAGTACCGACAGATCGGTTCATGGAGGGCTTAGGGCCCAAAAGTGCAGCCACCCTTCTAACCAACTTCTAACGCACAAAATTTCACTGCCAGTCTGCAGATTCCAATTCTAACCAAGATGGTTAAGAATGTACAGAAATGAGCGTTCTTCCGCGAAATTGAGTAAATTTATGCAAAAACTGAGTCAAACACGTGCTTAATAAAGGACGGTTCGTAACAATAGTATCAGTAAATCGCTCTGGATAATTGAAATTCATAGGTTGGCTGCCCTTTTGGGCCCTAACTTTATTCGCGGAGGCATCGGTGAAGGCCTGATGGACTTTCGGAGTTTCAGATCTGTCGGTACTCTCCCTAAACAGGTACTCTAGTAGGTACTAACAAATATCCATACTTCACTGGTCTCAAACTAAATGCAGCGTACGATAAATTACCACCGGCCTGTTTTAAGTACTGTAGTCCAAAAATGTTTTTAAAAAGAAATGAAATATTTTGATTTTTACGAAGCTCGATGAAGGTATTTCAACTCCAAATATGCACCCTGGATTTACCAGGGTGTAAAATTTAAACAGTTAGACATAATCATGGTTAGTGATTTCAAAAAAACTCAATTTTGTGATTTCAAAAGAGAGAAAAAATACTTTCAACTTTTCTCTTGTCCATCTGATCTTCTTAATTTGATGATAAAGATCTCAATATCATTAAATTTTCTCTTAATTAGAGAGAGCTGTTAATCAGTTATGTGTGGCAGAACAGAAAATATTTAAGCTCTCTGAACTCGATTGAGCACGGAGGAGAATTTTATGAGCCGCCGCCCGCGGCGCACTAGGGTCCAAAACTCAAAAATAGGAAGAAATAAGTCGGATAATGACTGAAAGATCCCGAAAGTTTCGTGACGGATGTTTTCGGAGTCGCTATTTTTGAATTTGATGTAAAATTGCCTACATTCTAACGCCCTGACCCTTTAATTGTTGGCAAGTTTATGGCACGCTGCGGCGCAGCGTGCTGCCAGCGCAAAACGCGTACTGACGCCTACAAACCTAAGGGGATACTTCAAGCATTGAACAATGCGTGCGGTAGCCCCTTAGGTTTGTAGGCGTCAGTGCGTGTTTCGCGCTGGCAACACGCGTGCGGTTAATAGTGAACTCTCAACGCTAGATGCGCGCTGCGAACGGCGCGGCGCGGCGCAAGGCGGCTCATGAAGTTCTCCCCTCTGTTCTGTCGCTCAGAACTGAACATAGTATGTATTTCAAAAATTGCGCGCTGCACGCTGAAGTCTACACTTTGAGATCGCCAGCCAATAGAATCGTTTGTTGACGTTCGGCCGGCCTCAAAGTGTGATTTCATTGGAGGAAAAAAACAGATGGCGGTCTTGTACTGTATGACGACATCAACGCTGCCAAGTTACTTTTCTAGAGATTCAAATTTTAGCTTCTGATCCAGACAGTGGTTCAAAACTATCAAAAATTTCTTAATAAAGATTTAAAAAAACTACTAAAGTCACTAAATTTCATACTTAAAATTTAGGAAGCTAATTTCTTCAAATTCAGGAACGGCTTACATCCGACAACTAAGCTTCACTTGATCTGTGTGACGTAATCAGATAACCAAAACATTCCTTACCTCCCTCATGATCTCTTTCATTTCTGTAGCAGGTGCTCGTGATGTGACAACTTGGCAGTGATTTTGGAAATGTTTCATCCTTTCAATTAGATTTATCAGTAAAAGTAATATTTGTATCTTAATTAGAGATGTTAACAAAATTTGAAACGAAGTCGGCTCGGGTGAAGGGAATTTCCTTTCACCCAAAGCGGCCGTGGGTTCTCTCAAGGTATGTACATCCTGTTGATGTTTACTCCCCACATTCATCATCCTTTATCCAATCTCAGAATAAATTAAGAATCCTGAGATAGACTTGTTCCTTTCAACGAGAAATTTTTCATCACATCATTGAAATATGTTGTCTTTTTGGCGACAACTCATTGCTTTGACAGGATTTAGATGTAGCAATTTGTTATTGAAGACTTCCTCAGACTCTGGCTTATCAGGTAGCGAGTCCGTACCGTTAACATAAGCCTTTCATGTATTTTACCCATCATTTATTTTCGACACTTGGTCGTTGACACTCACCACTAAACAGCAGTCTGGCCATCTCAGACCTCCAACGCTAAAACTGAGCATTTCTCTAAGCATGTGATAGAAAATTTTGAATTAGAAAGAATTAGGGTGATGAAATATTTAGAGCTCGCGCATCGAAAGTTGAGACAAACGTTGAAGTATTGTCTATATCACCATTCACCAGTGGTGCCACCTGACTACATGTAATAACCTGTTGAGTGGTACGAATTCAGAGCTAATCGGAGATCGACGTCTGTCTCAACATACGATGCGCGAGCTCTAGGAGTGTGGATAGCAGATGACTTGAAAACGAAAGGACATATAGGAAAAGTGACTAGGAATTTTAGGGGTAAGATTAGTATGTTATGCAGGATTGAGGATTTCATAGGGAAAAAGAGAAGAAAATTAGTTTATAATTCGTTAATTGGAGCTAAATTAAATTATCGTATTTCTCTCCTTGGAGAGGCAAGTAGTAACGAGATTAGAGATTTACAAAAGGGATGGAATTCTGCCATGACATATACTAAGGTGTGATAAGGGATATAGAATAATTGATATGCTGGAGACTCTTGGCTGGCTGTGCATGGAATTGCTGATAAAAGCCAGGATATTCATTTTCATATTTATAATAAGGAAGGGACTGATTGATATAAGAGATAAAGAGTTATTGGAGATATTAGATAGGAGAAAGAGAAGGAATTTAGGGTTGAAATACACTGAAGTTAGAGATGTAGATAATATGCTGTTCTTTAAGGAATAGAGAGATTATACATTGTTCGGTTGTGTGAAATGGGAGGAATTGCAACTGGGAGCATTTAGAAATTAGGGAATGAGTTAATGAAATTTCAAAGAGAAAATTGGGGAGATGGGGGACTTCTACCCAGATGCCACTGGTGGAAGGAGTTTGGCCTGTAGATAGTAGTTTAGGGAAAAATAGAAATTTAGACTAATAGGTTAGGGATTGGCTCGACATGACGCAGGCAGATGGGATCAGCCCTTGAGGGCTGGTTAAATAATAAAAAAAAAATGTGCTCTTTATCTAATTTTTATGTAACGTCATGTCGGCTTGTTCGATAATCAACGGAAGTACTGCCACTGAATCCACTTTACTATAGTCTGAGGGTGGGTTTTTTCCTGTTAAACTAATGTTTTCTCTGCCATTGATTGACACACAAGAAGCTAATACACTGCATACCTAAATGAATTGCTTGAAGATTCTCATAAAATATTCAACGTTAAAATATCTTTATTTATTAAGCTCTGGTTGACGTTTGATTTCAGTCTTCACAGCGGTGTGATACAGTTATGGGATTATCGTATGTGCACTTTGCTTGAAAAATTTGATGAACATGATGGACCTGTGAGAGGCATATGTTTTCATAACCAGCAACCTATATTTGTGTCTGGAGGAGATGATTTTAAAATTAAGGTAAGAAGAAGAAGATTATTTAACTTGGACTTGATTTGAAGTGCAGGTAAATCTGCCGGTTCAGAGCATGAGTTTGTCAAATTGAACTAGCTGTATTCTATTTTTCATTCTCCTCATCCAACTAAAGCGTTGAGTGCAGAAAAGATATTTCTTGGTTGCCATGTCTCAAAATTTTCATTGCTAATTTATATATTAGGAAGGAAAGTGTTCAGTAAATTTTCTGAAACTTCTCGTTTTCAGAATTGTAAAATGATGTAGAAAATTCAGTTAAAGCTTCAGTGAATGCCAGACAATAGCTTTAAGTTTAATAGATGAAACGTTAGGGGAGATTATGAGACCATGCAACCAAAAAATGCCGTGTATGCACTCAGCACTTCAATTTCTAAAGTTTCTTAGTCTGCAATATCTACCTTTGTAACGTTTATGTGATAGGTAGAAAAATGAATAAAATATATTGAATCAAATCTACATTAGTGGAACCAACTTCTAAAGTTTCTTGAACTATATGAAATGAAATTTGTAAAGACTTCTACGTAGTCTGTAAATGTTCTGAAAAAATGTTTTTCGTGAATTAACAATTTAAAAAAAAGGTTGCAGTTGCACAAACATTGCAGCATTGTGTACCTCTAATAAGCGAAGGATCCATTTATAGGATATCCTATAATGAATATCCATTGTAGGATATCCTCATGCTCAGTTTTCTCAGTATGTACCTAGTTTAATTTTGAACATAAAATTTACACAATTTTACTGTTTCAGATATTTGCAATTTCTCCATTGGTATATTTTTAAAAAAGAGTACCCAGTGAGGCACCTCATTATTATGTAGGTATCGATAAGAAAGATAGAACTGATGCGCTGAAATTCGCTAGAAATGTCTCTGCCAACCCTCTACAAAATGTATCTCATTAAAATCTTTAATTACTACAGGTTTGGAACTACAAGCAAAGGCGATGTATATTCACTCTCTTGGGACATGTTGATTACATTCGCACCACAGTATTCCATCCAGAGTATCCTTGGATTTTGAGCGCCTCTGATGACCAGACAATTAGAATTTGGAATTGGCAAAGTCGGAACTCGATATGCGTTCTGACAGGGCACAATCATTACGTTATGTGTGCTCAATTCCACCCAAGCGAAGACATCATCGTTTCTGCCTCATTGGATCAAACTGTCCGCGTGTGGGATATATCAGGCATGTTATATCATCCATCTATTTTTGGCTGTCCCTGGGGAAAGGATCTCAGTGAGGAAAAATACAAAATTTCCCTAATGAAGATGATGATGAAAGTAGTGTGTTGCTCAACATCTGGCTCATAAAACCAACATAAATGTAAAATTGAATTAAAACTGTAGCAGCTTATAGCTGAAAATTGTAAAAGTAGTACTTGGTGTTGAGAGGAAACTTTATAAAGTTTGTTCAGGGTTCAAAATTGCGGAATAGAGAATTTGCAGGAAGAAAGTTCATTACTTCATATGAAAGTGTTTTTAGTCCAGTTACAATAGGAGTTTATAAATGCATGAAAGAGGTCAGAAAAGGTTGATAGTGATTCCTATGTATTTTTGGTAGCTGAATCTGAATTTGATGTTTCCCGCCAATCCACCCTTTGCATTTTCTGGATAAGCTAGAAAACTGCCAAAATCTCGTCATTCTGACCATATAAACCTAATTTTTATTGGAGCAGAAAAATATCTATTATCAGAGTTTTAGCTGAGAAAATTTGCCACACAATTTAATAGAGCTAATTTTGAGCTAAGTCTTAAATTTAAGTTGCACTCCTACCTTGAAGTTTACAGAACAACAGAAGAGACTTTTTACTGCAAATAGTCAAAAATTTCAGTCATAAAAAACACAAATCTCTTGAATAGACATAAAGGAAAGGGCTGTGATAACAAGAGATTTTTTTTCACTCTCAATTTTAGTTGTTTAATAGAGTGGTCTCTTGGTAAATTTTTATTGCCATTAACCAGCAGCTCTGCAATATCTTACCCTCATAAAGGTGAGATCAAGAAACTGGTGATTGCACTCTATAGCAGTTAAAAGATGGTAACCTAACCTCTCATACTTTACCTTGAATTGTAGGACTTAGGAAGAAGAATGTGGCTCCTGGTCCAGGAGGTTTAGAGGAACACTTGAAAAATCCCTCGGCGACAGATTTGTTTGGTCAAGCGGACGCTGTTGTGAAACATGTCCTGGAAGGTCATGATCGTGGGGTGAACTGGGCTTGCTTCCACCCTTCCTTGCCTCTCATCGTCTCTGGAGCTGATGATCGTCAGATCAAGTTATGGAGGATGAATGATGCAAAGGTAATATTCCGTGACAGTCTAAAAATTAATAGGCCTTTCTGCTTTACTTTTGGTGTTGTGGTGTTAAATCGAGTGAGAAGATTAAGCTCTCTTTTCTATTCTACTTAAATTAACTTAAAATTAACTTAAGTTTGAACAATTCCTTGTAGCTCAAAACCATAAACATTGATAGATTTAAAGAAAAGAAAAAAAGTATTTGTTGTATTTAAGAACCGGTAACAAACGTTAGATAGAAATCCATATCGATAACCAGACTGCGAAACGATGTATCTCCATTTGCAATGTTGCGGATGTCCTGTCATATTTTATATTTTCTCTGGAAAACTAGTCAGCGTAATGTTTTGAAGACTTTCTCAAATTTTCTTCTCTGTTAACAGAATATTCTTTATAAATGTTAAGCCATGAAGTTGGCTTTTCTCTCAAATAAGAGCGAGCATTTTGAACATGGCGAAAAACTTAAGAAATTTAAAATTAGTATTACTACTTTTTATGTGCTACCTCATTACTAAAACTGACGGAAGATTAATTTTAAAGTATGTAAATCAATTGTTTCAGGCATGGGAAGTGGACACATGCCGTGGTCATTACAACAATGTCTCCTGTGTACTGTTTCATCCTCGACAAGAACTGATAATTTCCAACTCGGAAGACAAAAGTATGCGTGTCTGGGACATGACGAAACGAACATGTCTACACACTTTCCGCAGGGAGCATGATAGATTTTGGGTGTTAGCCTCTCATCCGAATCTTAATTTGTTTGCTGCCGGCCACGATTCAGGAATGGTTATCTTCAAGTTAGAAAGAGAAAGACCTGCATATGCCATCCATGGAAATATTCTGTATTATGTCAAGGACAGATTTCTGCGAAAATTGGACTTCACCACCTCACAAGACTTTGTAGTTATGCAACTACGAGGAGGTGTTAAGTTTCCCCCCTATAGCATTGCATACAATCCAGCCGAAAATGCAGTGCTTGTTTGCAGCCGTCAATCTAATGTGGAGAATAGCTTCTACGATTTATTCACAATTCCAGCTGAGGCAACAGAGTCCTCCAGTGGGCATGTCGAAACTTGCGACTCCAAACGAGCCACTGGTCTCACAGCTGTATGGGTGGCGCGGAACAGATTTGCTGTTTTAGACCGATCCCATTCCATTGTCATCAAGAACTTAAAAAACGAACTCACCAAGAAAGTGGTGACCCCTAGTTGCGATGAAATCTTCTATGCTGGCACAGGAACTTTGCTATTGAGAGATTCCGATGGAGTCACTCTCTTCGATGTCCACCAAAAACGAACTTTGGCTCACATTAAAATAGCAAAGTGCCGTTATGCAATATGGTCACCTGACATGGCTCATGTTGCACTGTTGGCAAAACATACAGTATTGATTGCAAACCGTAAATTGGAGTCTTATTGTTCAATCCATGAAAATACCAGAGTCAAATCTGGTGCTTGGGATGAGTCAGGTGTCTTCATCTACACGACCAGCAACCACATCAAATATGCAATTCTTAATGGGGATCATGGTATTATTCGGACTCTTGATCTCCCGATCTACATCACCAAAGTTAAAGGGAATCAAGTATTCTGTCTGGATCGTGAATGCAGACCGCGCGTACTGAACATTGACCCGACAGAATATCGTTTTAAGCTTGCGCTCATAAACCAAAACTACGATGAGGTTTTGTACATGGTCAAGAACTCTCGTCTGGTAGGTCAGTCGATCATCGCGTACTTGCAGCAAAAGGGATATCCTGAGGTTGCCCTTCATTTTGTGAAAGATGATAAGACACGATTTGCTCTTGCCTTGGAGTGTGGAAACATCGAAGTTGCTTTGGAAGCTGCTCGGGCAATGGAAGACAAGAAGTCCTGGGAACGTTTGGGTCAAGCTGCCCTTTTGCAAGGAAATCACCAAGTAGTAGAAATGTGCTACCAACGGACTAAGAATTTCGACAAGCTTTCATTTTTATATCTGATCACCGGCAACTTAGAAAAATTGCGCAAAATGATGAAAATTGCTGAGATAAGGAAAGATTTCTCCGGGCAGTATCAAGGTGCTTTATTATTAGGTGATATTGCAGAAAGAATTAAAATCCTGAAGAATTGCAACCAGATGTCACTTGCATACTTGACAGCTGCAACCCATGGCCTTACAGAAGAAGCTGAGACCCTATCTTCTCAAATTTCTGGAAATCTCCCGGAAGTCAACTCATCGGCTACCCTTCTAAAACCACCGGTCCCCATCATCCAAGCAGAAACTAACTGGCCTTTACTCCATGTTTCCAAGGGCCTCTTTGAGGGAGCCATGGCTGCAAGTGCTAAAGTGAATTCTGCAGCAACTGGTGTCATGGCCGCTGTCAGTGCTCTTGATAGCGACGGAGTGGAAGCTGGTTGGGGAGCTGATGCCGAGCTGGGACTAGACGATGAGGAGGGTGAAGCCGGTGTCGCACCAACCACACAAGAACCGCCAGAAGAAGGTAGTGGCTGGGATGTAGATGACGATGATCTTGAGCTTCCACCAGACACAGATGTCCAGGCAACAGGTGATGATGCGGGAAGTTACTATGCTCCGCCCTCTCGTGGAATATCACAAGCTCAAGTATGGGCGAATAATTCTCAGCTAGTCATTGATCATGTTATGGCAGGCTCATTTGAAACTGCTTTCCGACTTCTCAGAGAACAGATTGGAGTGGTTAATTTCGAACCCTACCGCATACACTTCCTGTCAGCATTTAGTAGATCAAGAACATCGTATCAGCAGCTTCCAGGATTTCCGTCGCTCTCCAGTTATCCACAGCGCAACTGGAAAGAGGCTGGACCTAAAGGAGGCTTACCAGCCACTTGTCTGAAACTGGAGACTCTGGTTGGCAGACTCCAAAATTGTTATCAGCAAACAACTCTGGGGAAATTCGCTGAGGCCATCACGGAGTTTCGCAGTTTGCTGCTGAGTATTCCTCTGCTCGTCGTTGCGACAAAGCAGAATCTTCTGGAGGCTCAGCAATTACTGAAAATCTGTAAAGAGTACATCGTAGGTAAGTTCTTGGTGCAATAGCATCAAAGCTTTTTTCTGCTCTTTATTTCTGATCGTCCACAAAATAGAAGATCAGATGGAGAAAATTTTTCAGGAACGCGATTCTCATCAAGTTGTGTTAGAAGATCAGAAGTTGAGTTTTTTAGGAAAAACCTTCCCTAGTTTCTTGAAGAGTATGTCAAAAGCAGTCTAGTGGATTTAAAGATACCTCTGCATTTTAACTCAACAACCCTGAGCACTTGAACCCCTGTTTTCCAAAACTGTAATTTGTTGACTGCAGACTTCAAACCGTCTTACCTGTGACTTGGTTTGACCTTTTTGGGCATTTTTATTAAATACAGAAATTTGTAAAATATTCCTCAAAGTAGTGACTTTAATCTTGGGGGAGTTTTAGTACTAAGGTCCTTTTCCTTGTGGACTGTCACATTTTGATAAAAGAAAATTTGGTCATTGGGTTTTAATCTCTTTAAAATTCAGTCTATAAGAGCTGTGAATGATTGATGGTTTTAGTTAGTTGATTCAGTGTTGATCTCAAATTATCAGCTTTTTTGAAAAAGTGAGCAAATGCAGAGGAAAATGACATGAATAAGTGAATCATAATGGCGAAGTAAGTTGCTCAGCAGTCAATGGAGTGCCAATGGCTGCTAGGTCTTGTTTTATTGCCACTTTCCAGCTCTAAACCAATTGCTGGTTTAAAATAGCGCCCAAATGTTAGTCATTCTCGTTACATCATAGTCCCATTTTCAAAATTTATTCTTGCTAACATTAACAATGCATAAAAAATCAGCTTAAAACGACTGTATCTTATAATTTTATCTTTTCTCTGCAGGTTCACAAATGGAACTCTATAGGAAAGAATTACCAAAAACAACCCTAGATAATCAAAAGAAAAATTGCGAATTAGCAGCGTATTTCACTCATGTCGAGCTACAACCTGTCCATCAAATTCTAACGTTGAGAACAGCTGTTAATGTTTTCTTCAAGCTTAAAAACTACAAAACTGCCGCCTCGTTTGCAAGAAGACTATTGGAGTTGGGTCCAAGGCCTGATGTCGCTCAACAAGCCAAGAAAATTCTTCAGGTCGGTAACCTGAATTTTTTCTCAATTTTTTGGCTCAATAATGACATTTTTGACTGATGATCAGTGATGAGCTAACTGTCTGATTTTGGAAACAAGCATGCCTAGATTTTTCGGCCTGGTAACCTAGGCAGTTACCTGGAGGCCATTGCCTAGCGTCTTGACAGGAAGGAGAAAGAAAACAAAAATGCTTTTAAAATTGTTCAATTATTTATTGAAAGTAACAATTGAAAGTAACAACTAAACAAATTATTTATTGAAAGTTACAAAAAAAAAAAACTATCAAATTTACTCCAAATGGACATCATAATTTTATTATTTGCCCCAAGAGGCCTCTGGCCCCCTTTGGTCAGTAACTTTTCTACCTAAACAATCACAGAGGTGGTGAAAGATTTAAAGAAAACCTCAGGCATGGAAAGAAGTGTAATGCTTGCCAAAAATTATACTGTACCTCTTATATCAATATACATTTTTTTATGATATACCAATTTCAGAAAATAATAACTATTCTTCAAATTTTTAATTTTAAAGAGGAATGAATCCTTTGTAACTGGTACCTTGGCTGGCTTAGCTGACTTAACAAAATTCTGGACCAATGGCCACTATCCACTAGCCCCTTTGAAGAGTGGAAATTCAAAACCTGCAGCCTGATTGTTGAAATTTTTTGTTTGTCGGGACGACAAAGATGACATAGGTTAAAAGGCGGAGCGTGATTGGTCGGCTATGTCTTATCGCTGCTTTGTCGTGTCTATGTCGGGTTGACCTCTCGACAATCTAACAGGACCTCTTAAGTCTCCGACAGTATGTTGATCATCCCACCCGACAAAGCAACGATAAGACATAGCCGACCAATCACGCTCCGCCTTTTAACCTATGTCATCTATGTCGTCCCGACAAACAAAAAATTTCAACAATCAGGCTGCTGGTAAGCGCTATCGAGGGTTGCTACCATTGTGCATGGCGCTCATTACTTTGGAAGAGCTCAAATGCCCTCTCTTCATCTGAGAATGTTCTCAAAAGCTTTGCCCCTATTTCATAACAATAATTTTTATCCTCAGGCCTCTGGACCATTATAGGTCTCAATCAGTTGCATAATCTTAGCAACATCAAATTGCGCTCACCAGGTTTTGAATTTCCACTTTTCAATTGCCCATTGTCATCAGTCCGTAGTCCATAGTTCTGGATATTGTTTAGGAAGCCACTGAATGATCCGGAAATTTTTTCTAAAATTCTACCCCCCTCACCCTATTGCCCTAGGATTTTTTCAATTTTTTCATGTACTTGTTCATTGATTTATTTATTTATTTTTTCTTCTCAGGCTTGCGATAAAACGCCTGTTGATGAGCACCAACTCAACTATGATGAGCACAATCCGTTCAACATCTGCGCAAGGACGTACACCCCTATTTATCGAGGCAAACCAGAGGAGAAGTGTCCATTCTGTGGAGCAACGTACATGCCGGAGTTTAAAGAATCACTATGCAATGTCTGTCAAGTTGCAGAAATCGGACGTGATAGCTCAGGCCTAAAATTGGTCGTTAATGCCCCTCCTCAAAAACCATATTAAGACCATGGGAAATGGTAATTTTTTGGTGAAACAAAAATTTGACTGGCCTGCGAGGATCAGGTATTTTTGTCTGTATTTTGTGATCTTGACGCTTCAGCGGCCCATCAGCTTTCAGTCGTTAATTGATTTCTGACTGGGAATGTGTAATAGTTACAAAAGGTGAATTTAAAAAAAGCTTCTCGAACCTTCTCAATGTTAGAACGTGTTTGAATTTAATGATGAGTTTGTTAAGAGAATAGTTCTCCCAGCTATCTCAGTTTTACACCTCATCAAACCCAAATTTTATTTTGTACAAATTGTAGATACCTAGTTTTTATTGTATTGGTCTAACGGTTGATTTTTGTAAAAATTTTAAAAAAATGTCATTAACTTGTAACTTCCTTGGAAACAAGGGAGGATGCCAGAACTATACGCTTTGTAATTATCTCATGGACTAAGATTGACTTGAATATCAGTGCAATGGCCAGATTTATCATGGCTTAATCGGAGTTTCTACTAATTGTGTTACGTTTTGAGCAAGTACCAATTCTATTTAAGTATCTTCATTAGTCCTGTTCCATTTACAATTTGATATATTTGCATTTAAGAGTATCATTTTTATACCCTTTATTCAATCGAACTATGTATTGCAGTATGCATGGAAAAGCAAGTTTTCGTATTCGGAAAATAATTTGTACTACTGACACTATTTCAATAGGCATCAACTTGCTTTTATTTATACAAGTTTTTTGGTTTTACTTAAACTTCTTCAAAAAATAAAACCAGGCAAAAAGCACAGTTATATTGAGTCGGCTATGTTTGGAAGTCAAAATCTCAAAAATAAAAGTTCCCATATTGTAGTCGTTATTTCTTCTATCAATAAAATTAATCTAACTTGAGTTGAGCTTCTTGTCAGCTGTACCTCTACCAGTATTTCAGGGTAAATTGAGTTAGGAGTTTTTCATAATACCTTGGAAACGAATACCAATCGCTCCCTACAGTACCAATTTTTCGGTAATAGCTTGAGCAAGACTCAAAATTTGTCAGTTCAAAGCAAGTGTGATGTTTATTGAAATGATGTATGTCACTGGGAAGAATGCAAGCCTTGGTTTTTATTTGTTCTTATTTATATCATCATATTTTTTTTTAAACTTTCGGGGCACCCTCAGTATTAGACCTTATGATTCTTCCTATCTAATTTGTTGTTGAAGTGCTTTTTTTTTTTTTTAATTTGTCCATGTTATTGAGCGTATGTTGAGGAAAAATAAATATTTTTAAATTTTTTTTGGTCCTATCAGATTTGATTTCTAGAATGTCCCCTCTCTTTTATTACCTGATTTTATCCAGATTGAAAAGTGTTAGCTTTCACGGGGGAAAGGACTTGAGTGCCAAAAATTCAAAATTGAGGGGCTTGGAGGACGAGGCACATAAGCGCTGTTTTTGAAAACAGAGAGATATTCATGAACTCAACTAAATCTAGTTTGAAAGTATATTCTGTGAAAATCTCACAAAGAAAATAAAATTTTAAAGCATCAAAAAGTGAATTTAAACTTCCTTTTTACCATATGGTTCCATGTAACTTAGAAACTTTGAACATGTAAACTTTAAACATTGAAATAGGAAAAAATACACTCATGCGTCTTTTCCTCCAAGCTTCTCATTTGAGCCAAGATTATCTTCTTCAACACTTTGATGCAAAAAAGGTGTAAAAATATTAGACTAACCAATCAGAATATGATCGTTTAAAGTTTCTAACACAAAACGTTTCTTTTTGGAAAAAGAATTAAAAATTTTAATTAGTTTTGTTACTGACAAAAAATTGTCTGATTGCAGTGCAATTTCATCCTCTCTGTTATGTCATCCATCGTGGATCGTAATACACCACCCACAATCGATGCGCATTACATGGTATTTGGTCCAGGTCTGACATTATGGAAAATCACAGAAGTGTAATTTAATGAAGAAAAAAAATGAAAATAGAGAGAAAAAAAATAAAATGAAAATGAATGAAAGGAGAAAGCCAGGTTATTGAAAACACTAAAATATATTATAAATTAATTAACTAGAGATTTACAGTTCAAATGACAAAAGTAAAAAACAAATATAAAAAAGCATAAATATAGAGTAATTTTTGGTAGAAGTTAAAAAAGTGAGGTTAAGTAAACATTACGTTGTCAGGTGAATGCTAGCCGTGCACGGTTCGCCTAGCTTAGAGCTCGAGGGAACATTTGGATCGAGCGCCTCCCTGATCACAGACTCTTTGGCATCGCTTGAACACGATTGTGGCGCAGCTTCCGTTGCCGGCTGCTCAATCCCTATTTCGCCATTCTGTGGCTTGTTGAACAACAGATCTACTTGCGGAAACCGCATACGCACCGAATCGATGGTGTCGAGTAAGTTCTTAGCGTCCATTGCCAGGACGTGAGCGGCTGACAGCATAGCTTTTCGGTACTCCGCGTCGAGAGTTGTGTTGCTGTTGTTCTGCGCCAGTTTCATTGCTGAAACCAGCTCGCTCATGTCTTTACTCAAAACTTTGTGGGCTAGTCCGATTTCTTGGTGGACTGAGGTTGGAACGATGGAGACTAAGGCATCGACACTGGAGAGAAGCTGACGCAGCTCCAGACCAACACACTGTACTAACTCTAAATATTGACTAGCTTGAGCTTGTTGAACACCTGAAACGTAAATTAATTAAAAGGCGTCAGTGAGAAATGCATATTTTATGAAAAAAAAATAATAAAGTTTGCTTTTTTCATTTAGAAAAGGGCAGATTAATTTTTTTTCAATTGTGATCATTCCACAAAAACTCAACAGGTTAATTGCGCTGAACACATTTTTGTTTTTATGATCACTTAAAAACATGAATAAGCAATAAGTAGCTCGTCATGGTTAGTTAAAATACGATTCGATGACTGATTTATATTGGACTAAGGGGCTACGCCCGTGACCACTACAAGCCCCTGAAGCAATTTCCGCCTAAGGTATCATACTTTGCACGTTACTTGTAAGATTTTAAAATATGGAGTATGATATGACTGATTCCTAGAAAGATAAATATCAACTGAACATCATTTAGCAGTATGAAACTATCTGTATTGGTCTTTGTAAAACTAATTTATCATAAAGATAGCTCTTTCGTCGCCCAGAAGATAGCTTTATTAGCTCTGCCACAAATTAATAGCACTGCCCAATTAAATCTCTTAATTTATGAAATCAAAATACAAAAATTATTAGAAAGAGGTGAAGCAAAAATAAGTTAAAGTTAGTTCAGGCTCAAATCTTTGATAGTGATGCTTACTGGAGAATAAGCATGGATTACATAAAACCTACAAACAAGGTTCAGGAGTGCAGCTTTCATTTAGTTACCTTGAGATAATGCCATGACTGATTTAACAACGCAGGTGGTACATTCGTAGACTCTATCATTACTTCGGTTGAGGTTAGCAGTCGGAGTCGGTTCCATTTTCTTCACAATTATTATTCGTTCCTTCCGCTTTTGTCTCTCTAACGAATCTCCACACTGTGATAAAGGAGGCGTTGTTAAGCTTGTTTCCCTCCCATCGTTTGAGTCACCATCTGACAAACTGTTTGCAATAGAGAGCCGCTTCTTCTGCAAGTGAAAATAATCCAAAAAATCAATTTTACAATTATAAGCTGCTCTTGGGTAGAGTAATGTTGATTTTATTTGTGTTGGACCTACACTTGTTTCTTTGAGCTTAGACAAAATTTGAGAACTTTCCTTGTGCCTTTGGGTCACCCTTTGTTTGAAGGTCAAAACAGGATCATTCTTGTTGAAAATTAGCCGTTTTACCCCACTTTGCCCTATATTTTCTTGAGAAAAACCAACTTTTCCCCCAATTTCACAGCCAAATTGCTGATGTTTATCTACTTTTGGTTAGTTTTTCAGCGCCAAATTCACAGTCGCCAAATTTTAAGATAAAGTAGGAAACAAAAAGAGAAAAAATTCTTTGTCTGCATCACAGCTTGTCTAGTAATTTTTGGGATTTTCCCGAGTAATTTTTTTCCCCAAATGACACAGGATGATCATCTTTGGTTTTTACTGTTCCAAAAACCATGGTTTGGAGTCTTGAAGAAAGTCTAAAGAGCGCTCTTCCAAGCTACAGAATCAAGTTATTTACTTCATTAAAAAATTTAAAAATATTGCCATTTTTGGTTATCTAATTTTGTCCTTGTGGTTACTATGTAGTTGCAAAAAAACCAGAGAGTAGGCAAATTGAAGTTAATATGAAAGAATGAAGAGAGGGCAAAAAAATAAAGGAAATATGCTCACCAAATTAATCTCTTCCTCAGCCAACCAGCGACTGTCCTCTTCCGATTCTAACTGCTGCTGTTTGAGTCGTTGTTCTAATAACTGAGCTTCAAATTCAACCTCGGAAGTCCCAGGATTGTACAGCAGTCCATCTCCGTACACCGGCTCACTCTGTAATCAATTTAGGAGAGAATTACTCAGAGCTGAGATGTAAATTTTCAGGTCAAATCAATCAAAGTTAGGCGGACATTTATTGAACAAGTACCTCGAGTGTAGTGAAGTTGTTGGAGTAGTACCTTTTGATACTTTAAAATCTTCCAGAAGTCTGCTTACCCTCGTCAATTTGACCCACATTAATTTATTGAAGGAGGGTACCTTTTACCTGGGTGTCAACCTTTAAGAAAGGTAGGCACCATAGGTAAGTTGTAAGGGGTAGGTACTGCCGTGTTTAGAAAAAGCACCATATGAACATTTGAGTATAACCCAACGTTCTCAAGTTGAATGTTTACTTTTGAAAAAACTCATTTGTCTTTTGCCAAGAAGTTTTCAGATAAAATACATTGTATTGCAAACATATTTTCATGATTATTGGTAAATAGGTTTCCTGAAAAGTTCACCTTTTATCAGTGGAAGGTGGTGAAGGTCCAATGTGACTGTGTGTGTATAGACTGATGGTGTTGATCAACCTTTTGAACTCACCCTTGAGAATTAAGAATATCTAAGAATTTCTCACATATTGATAGAACAAATTATTTTTCAAATTATCTGGAGGAAAATTATGAGGAAAAGTATTTTTCAAAAGCCATTGCAACCCTGTTCTGCTGCAAAAGTCATGTTCATGCGACAGGCAACACATCATGTCAGATACAGGCAATAGAAAAACTATCAAGGCAAAATAGGTAAAAATCCAAACGGAGCAAAAACAAATTTTCACCCTGACAGAATCTTAAGTAACTTTAATGTTAATGAAATCATTTAGACCTGAGAGGAGTTCCTACACACCCAGAATGGAAAACTAAGTCACTTGGTATGTGTACAAAAATTGATTCTCTAAAAATACATACTTGACTACCCACAGGAATAAAGACGGAAATACCAAAGATTGACGAAATGTTGGCATGGGTGCTGAGAGGAGTATGTTATTAGTATTTGATGCAAAAAAACACCCACAAATATCAAATTAACACCAGAAATAAAATATGATAGTTTAAAATTCACAATTCAGAGAACGTAGTTTTCAGGAGAGGCAATTTTCTTTGTGGAATCATCTAGATGGTTAATCATGACTCTTGAATTTATCATATGATTGGGCAAAGGGAGTTTGAGGGAAAATGATGAAGATTTGCTAAAAACTGCTGAAATGCAGTGAAAAACTCAATGTTCTATATAGTCAGAGGCTGTAAGTGAAAGAAAACTTGATAAATGGAGGAGCCCATAACTATAAAAAAAAAAAAAAAAAAAAAAAAAAAAAAAAAAAACAAACAAACAACAAGAGGATTTTGCTTTAAAATTGTGCTGAAGCAAGAATTGTAACTTTGCTTCATTAAATGCAGGCTTTGTTCAATCCAGACATAAACACTGTGAACTTGTACACATGCATTGAAGGCCTTGACAGGGCATGTACCTGCCAAAATCATTCCTGAGATATATTGAAGTGCAGAGTGCAGGGAGAACACATCATGGTAGGGGTGTCTCTGTATCTCTGCTGAAATTAATCTATTAAAGGAAAAGCAAATGCATGCATTTTTTTCGAACTACTACTGAATATTCTTTATGATTTTAAAATGTGCTACACAAAAAAGTACCAGGAAAATACAAAATAATTTTCTCTGAAAAATTTAAATTAGCAGCTACAATTCTGAGACACCACAACTGAAAAGAGCCTATCCTGCACACAGCGCCTCAATTGGAATACAATATGCAATTTAGAACTACAATTTCTGGCTCATCCATAAAAATACATATGTGCATGGGGAAACTATCGGGATATACGTTGTTTCTAAACCAAGACCGAAATAGAAAGTTCTGAATTGCAATGTGTAATCCAATTATGACTAAAATTTGGTTTCTAAGTGAGCATACCTTGTATACTAGGTAGGTCTGAAAAATTTCCCCCTTAGAAAGATTAATTTTGTTCACATCACAGTACATTTGTAATATCAAATCCCCCATGATTTTCCAATAGTTTAGTCTGAATTTCTTGTGTTACTTAGGTTAAAAGAACACATGATTCAGCATATATGTAGTCATTTCAGTACTATTGATTTCTGCCACTTATATTTCAGATTAGTGTAAAGGACAAAAATTTATTGTATTATCAGAAGTTTGCCCCCAAATAAACCATGTTTACTTTGTCAAATTTAATGTCCTGTTTCTCAAGTTTTTCCTATAACAAAAAACTCAGACTTTTTTTTGTCATTAAAAAACTTTTACCAACAAAACTAACCAGGTCATTACCTCCTGCCTCTCTCTTTTCAGACTTTAGTTTTTCAAAAAGAATTAGCATTGTAAAAGATCTGATAAGGTTGCTGTTGCGAAGATTTTCTATAAAACATTTTGCAAAAAAATCCATTCAAATGCTGCCACAAAAGACAAGATCAACAAACACAAAAGCACAAAACAAGCTAAAAACAGTCGGCTCATATGATGACGAACAAAAATATGTGCGTATTTAGGGATGGTTTGAAAATTTAGGAGGTATCATAACTGAAGAGCAAACATTGGTTGATAGACATACACACATCTACATGAATCACATTCGGGAGGTGATTAAAATTCATGCGGCAGTTTTAGTAAAAGCTACCAGTCTCAAAACATATGATACAGACTACAGGCACACTTGAATATGTTTCCAAACCTCCTCGAAATCAGAGCCACTAGCTGCATTAAACGACAAAGTCTGAGTTGAGCTACCACCGGGCCCTAGCACAGCGCTAGAAACAGAAAGGTTATCGTTATTCAACGTTGATGTGGAGCTATTAAATCGACCGGACACCAGCTGAGAAGAAAGCTTCCTACCAGCAGCACTTTTCCTTGTGCCCAGCGCTTTGCCTCCGAAATTGCGGGGTAAGGACTTGTTAGAGGCGGAGGAGGATAGCTGGTTCGGGACGAGACGAAGCTCGGAGGAGGATTGGGTGCTGTGGGGGAAGTTTTCCGAAAGGCTACTGCTGAGAGAGTTTAAGCTTAGTATGGAGTTTCTCACAGAGTTCCCACCACCGAGTTTTTCTTTGAAATCTACCGTTAGAGTGTTGAAGGCGGAGGCTGGGGTTGTGTAGACAGATGGGTTCACGCCACGAGCTTCATTCTCCTTCAGGAGATGGACAAGGACTTCCGGGTTTTGAGCAACTATGTACGTTGAGACAGCACCTGGTTGGCTCGACGTTTCGTCATTGATGAGATTCCGTGAGGGTTTTGGAGGGGGTAGACATTCATCTGAATCACCTGTAAAATAATTGATACAATTAAAAGTACAAAAAATAAATTATATAAAATTACAGTAAATGAAAAGTAACATAACAATGGTGAAAGTGCAGAAGTGCGTACTTCGATTTTTGATAGTTTTGAGTTAGCTGCATAAACGTGTTGTTGAAGAATTTGTCTATCTCCCAGCAAAAGACAATAATCGAAAAAAATCGTGAAGTCACCTAAGACCGTAGAACTTTTTCAGCATATCTCGGGCTTAAGTGCAGTAATGCGTATCTTGTTCTGGCCCCATCGATTAAGCGCTCCTCAGCGTTTCCCGTCAACAGTGTATACATCAGCTGCTCAGCTGTTCTTTGTTTTTATTCACTTTCAGGAATTCGCTGTTTTTGAAAAGTTGCTAAATGCTAATCACTCGAGGATCCTCCAGTATCATTTCTTCATAGGTACCTATTACTAGCGGCGCGCAGCGTTCATGTCCATTATTTACTTTTGGGGCCAACGCAATCATGAACAGACAGTTCATCACAATAGTCAGTTGTATTAGAGTCGATCGATTCATACAATGTTTCATCTACCCTATTGGATTAACTAAAGCTTCTAAACAAGTTTTAAGTATAAATAAACTCTATTTTGATCTTAATGATCAAGAGCAGGTTCAAAACGCTACCTGCAGAAATGCGTGTCTCATAATCAAATGTCATATTCCAATCATAAAAAGCTTGATCCGACTGTATGAGATCTAACTAAAGCTTCTGATAAGGAATTGTAAGCATGAAACTCTTGTTTCAGTCTTTAAATGATCAAAATCTGCCAGCAACAGGTTTAAAACAGTAATTGCGAAAATGCGTATTTTAAGATAAAGTGTCAATTCTTAGTGCTGAAAACGCAAATCTCGAAATTTCTGCTGTATTTTCTGAAGGTTCCAGAAATTATTCAAAATGCTGATGTAGTCTGAAAAAGCATCTTATTTTTGCTAACCTTAAAAATTATCACCCTTCTACTGACAATGAGGAGGAATGTAGACAGTTTTTTTACTCTACTGGAAAATCATGTTTTCCGAGATACGCACTTCTGCACTTTCACCATTGATATGTAAAACTATTTCCCAGAGGGTGCACTGTTTATTAAGGAAAAAAAGCATTTCATATGGTTATTTATTTTACACCCATTATGTTAAAAATTTGGAGATAAGTAAATTTCTAAGACGAGACTCCAATGTGTAACAGGAATGATTAAAAATTTAGATATGGAAATATGAGACAGGTTATCTTCTTTAGCAACAATTAAAGATATTTGTCAACTTTAAAATGGGCTACAAAAAACAAACATTCAAACAAAAAAGAAAACTATAAAAACGTTTACTTCAATTGTAGAATTTCAGAATTTGTGCTCTTTTTTCATTTTTTAAAAAAAATATTTCTTTAAGTTTTCGTAATGAAGTTCTAGGGAATATTTTTGAAAAATCAAACAACCATCGCGTGAAATTTTGTTTAGTTATGATGATTGGTCATCTATCAAATAAGTAAAGTATCACAGGAAACCTGCGACTTTGCAAATCAAAATACGTTGTTCCGTAAATTCAATATCGATAGACAGCACTTACTCCATGATTGAATACGCCTATTCCCTCTTCGCATTGAGTCTTGCTGCTGACGTTTTTCTTCTATTAAAATTTCGCTGAAACACATAAAATGGGTAAAAATTGAGAACTTCTCATGTAAGCAGAGAAATCAGTTGTACTCTCAGTATTTCACAGATTACTTTTTCTCACTCCATTTTTCCAGAAAAAGAAGGAGAAAAAGTTATGGATAGTGTGAAATTTACAATGGCACTCCACAAGTTGCAATTCCTTCCAAGTAATTACTGATTAAGAAGAGCACCTTACAATAAAAAACAAGAGAGAGGTGATTTGCATAGAAGTCAGGGCGCTTGTTCTTGATACAGCTTTCAAAGACAGCAATGTTGGGGAAAACTATTCTTTTGGAAAAGGTAATGACAGATATGAAGAGAGAATATAAATCTTGCAGAAAAACAATGAATAAAGTTCACCTTTGATATAAGGTTTAATTAAAAAGAAAATCTTAAATCTTGAAATTCAATTAGATAGGAATTTACGTAAAAGTAATTAACGTTTAGAAGTTAAAGTAAATACATTTTAGGATTTAAAGGGCCGTCTATTAATTACATCATTCAAGTAGGGGGAAGGGGGGAAGGGGGGGTCTGGCGGTGGATGATGGTGGGTGACGTGGAGGGAGGGAGAGGTCACACCAAGGATGATGTAAGCTTTCCTGAAAGCAAAAAGCCTGAAAATCTTGCTTGATTTTTATCAATTTTCTGCATTTTCTCCAAAAAGGGGGGAGGAACACAACATATATGTATTTAATATTCAATAACAGGAAATAATCATGTTTGTAACGCTGTAGACTATATCTATTGATTTCTATCAACTTTCTGCGTTTTCCCCCAAAAAGTGCGGGGAGGGGGGGCGCTAAGGATGACATAATTTTTGGGGGATCTAGCAATGGATGACAGTTTACAGTGGGGAAGGGAGGTCTAAAAATTGAGGAAAATGGGTGATATAATTGATGGACGGCCCCTGATGTAGACAATGTTTGAAATATCTTGTTATTGAATTAATAGATTTAATCCAAAATTACTTCAAACATAAAAATTAAATTTTTAGAAGTTAAAAACGGAAAAACTGTTCCAGAAAATTATACGGAGGTACACAAATTTAAGCTACTAGAAGATACTCAAAAAACATTATTTCGAAGCCTCTAGAACTAGAAGGAAATACTTACTTGAGAACCTGCTTAATCTCTTTAAAGCTGGGCCTTTTGCTTGGCTCGTAGGCCCAACACTGTGACATGAGCGAGTAAAGCCGCGGAGGACAAAGGGGAGGTAGTGGTAGGCGTTCTCCATTTTCTAGTTTGCCAATGACATCATTATTGTTCACACCTTGGAACGGCTTCACACCCAACTTTAGGATTTCCCACATACACACTCCTGTTTAAGAAAAGCATAGAATGATCATTTGAACTTTGGCTGATTGTATTTATTTTAAAAAAACTTGCATCCGCAGCGTGAAAGGCTCTCTTTTTCTCAAAGAGCAGGGGTGAATTTTCTTCTGAGAGCGGTGAAAGTTCTTCAAGTTAAAACGTCAAGGAACCAAAGAAAATTTTTGCTTGAGAAGCTTTTGGTCTAAAGTGTATTACTGGTATAGTTAATATCAGTGTAGCAATGTTTACTCAATGCTGCTGTGCTCAGAGAAAAAGCTGAGTGAGCATTTGAAAGTTCCCAAATTCCCTTAGGTAAAATGTTCATTTTTGAGGAAAGTTGTGAATGTTTTCTTTTGGGATTTTCAGATAATTTAGATCTGGTTGAAAGTAATAACGTTTTAAAAAAAGGAGGAACAATATTCAGAATTTTCCCAGTATGTTTGCTTTTAATTGAAGGAAATCTGGCAACATCTGAGGGCTCCTGAGGCGTTCTTTCTAAGCAGAATGGGTAATGAACATTGACACATACTTCTTCTTGAATATGGTAATGACAATTTGATATTTTATCAGTTACTCAGAATATGAAAGTTTCATAAGTCACTCAGTTTGAAAAATTGGTAAAAAGAAGCTAGCTGAAATCCTCACTCAACAAATATGGGAATCTTCACTCAAAAAATTATTTCATGGACTTCTTGTCCCAATACTTGCTTCGGTTCTCATTTTTTTTTTTTTTTTTTTTTTGATTTCTCAGTTACTACCATAGTGTTTTCTACTTAAGTAGACATATGTCAGCTTGAATTTTCCCTATAAAGAAATTTGTTAAACTAGTTACAACAGAAAAGTTGAAAGATTGAAAAAAATGTGACTCGAGCAGCATTTTATCTTCATGAAAGTTTAACTTGGCCAGCTTTTGATGGATTTCATGTTGGTTGATTAAGATAGCAATAAAAAAATGCAACATCAGTGTCAATAAATAAAAAATTTAGCTTTTTTGTGGCAACAATGCTTGATTATGAGTACTTTTTGAATTACGAGGGCTCACCAAACATCCAAACATCGCTTGCAGTTGTAAAACGGCGAAAGTTAATAGATTCTGGGGCCATCCACTTGATGGGGAGTTTCCCACGACCCGCTTTGTAGTAGCTTTGATCTTCAACCCATCGTGACAGGCCAAAATCAGCCAACTTCACACAACGATGGGAGGAGACTAGAACATTCCTGGCAGCGATATCCCTGGAAAATTGAAATTTTATTAAGTTGGTGGAAATAGAGAAACAAACACATGCATAAAATGACTTAATCATAATCGTCACTATAAATGCAACATCATAAAAAAGCAATGAATACATCTGATGATTCTCACCAGTAGCATTGGAAACGTTACGTTATTGCAATTGTTTGGATTCAATTTGATTGAGTAGAGAATCTCTGATGTGAAATCATGACCACCCCAGTGTAATTTCCACCAATCATTCTAATTTATGTAAATTGGAAAATAAAGGTTTAGCAGATTTTTAAAAACACTCATGCAAAAAAAATGTACCAATAAGTAACCAACAGCAATGGTAGGTATGATGATGTAAACCCGGAAAAGATGCAAATATGTACTCGTAAATGAGACGATCTGCAGGAAAAGAAACCTCTCAGCCCAAGAACTGAACATCAAGAGGACTAAATTAAAACCAAAACTGTTTCTTACAGAAGTGTGTCACTAACTTTTACCCCCCCCCCCCCCCCCCAAAAAAAAAAAAGGATTTAGATTAGGTTGGTTCAGTTCCGTTATGTTACATACAAAAAAAGCAGTTAAATTTTTCATAGTTTATTAATATTTGAATAAAAACGCAAACCTACCTATGAACAAATTTTTTGGACTCAAGATACGAAAGAGCGGTAGACAGTTGGAATGTATAGAGGACTAGAACAGATAGATCTAAAAAATCTTTGTTACTTTGTAAATAAGCACGGAGCTCGCCATGCCTGGCAAGTTCCATTACAATCCAGATTGGATTTTCTGAGCAAACACCGATGAGCTTGATAATGTGGGAGTGATCAAACTGCTGCATGATATCTGGAAAACAGCGAAGTCAACAACTTTGAAATTAGGAAGGCTACTAAAAAATTGGAAAATGTAATTTAAATGAATGTTTAAAAAGAACCAGTCCATTTACAAAAGAGGTTTTGAAATAACCCAAGATTACTACCTAATACATTCTATTGGACTACATGTCCTTTCTTAAAATCTTATCGGTGGCTAGTTACACTCTGCTGAAATGGCATCCAGGATAAAGGGTTTTCTATTGTGTCAATACCATACTTCTTAATGCAGAGAAGATTCTCAATTTGAACTGAGGGTAGAAAATGAGTGAAATACCAAAGTTAGCTTATTTAATGATGTCAATGAAAAGAAATTAATGAATTAAAAATCGCACACTTCCTCGAATCTCCTTCGACCAAAATTCCTTAACTGTTTTGGGCAACAATCTACCTGTAAGATATGCATGAAGAAAAAAAACAAAAAAACATTTCCTTGTAACTACACAAATATTGGCCTCTAAATTCAAAGATTTTTTTTTTCAAAGCCACGACTTCACAAAATTTGATTCTTTCAAACCGTGAGAATATGCATTAGATCGAAGATTAGAACATGATTTCAGTTTTGTCATAATTCTCCATTCATCTTCTTTTAAATATTTTCTCTTCCATTAAAATAAACAGAATACTTTCTATGGTTGATGCGTTCAAATTTTGTTTAACACAAATAGTAACGACAACATTTTGATGTACTCACAAGCCTCTTCGAGAAATCTTTCAGCAGTTGCCAGATCAGCGTCCACTTTGCAGGTTTTAATGGCGACAGGAACACTGTTATCCGGCCGCAACTTGTAGACCCCTTTGTGAACGTCACCGAATTGTCCTTGCCCAATGATTTCTCCCAATTCGATTTTTTCTCGGCTTAGTTCATAATCTCTGCCTGCGCGCAGAAACACACAAGCAAAAAAAGAGGGAAAAAAGGTTAATGGTCAAAAATTTTAAATTGCTTATTTACACCAAGAAAGAGGAAAAATTCTGACGGTTACGAATTCTTCATCTGGAAGAAATGATGGACGTCTCAGCATTGAAATAAATTAGATACACACAATGAAATAGGAATGTCAATTTCACGTTGATTTTTTTCAGACATTCATTTAAAATTGATTCCCCAGCTACTATTGAAATCAAGCAATTTGCATTAGATTTCTGTCAAAATTATCAAAGCTGCAACAATGATGACAAATTAAAAAGATTTATCATCCTTCCGATCTCTAAAATAGAAGGAATATGAAGTTTTGGCCATCAATTATTACATTGTATCAATTAATTGATAAAAGTCAAATTTTTTTTTTCTTTCTTTCTTTGAATAATCGCTATCCCTCCAGAGGTAGTGAAATACAGGGCTTCATTTGCATATCGGCTACATGCTACATGATGAATTAAAAAAAATTGCGGCCCCTTAAATTTTGCAATTGCAGACTAGAGCTTACTTTGCCTGATAGGGAATACAGCCCGTTAGTAATTCAGTTTTCATTTGAAAATTCTGAGTCCACAAACTCAAAGCAAAATTGATATGCGAAAATAAACAACTTCAGCCCTTACTTGTTGGAGTGGAGTAGTCACCTTCCTCATCGCAGATCTCAGCGTAATCCTCAGACAAAACAGCACTTGTCCCATTCTTGACTTTGGTTTTGGCAGCAGCATTTGAAGAGTCTGAAAAACCCCCAAAAAAATGATTAGGAGCGAGAAAAGGAAAAAGTTGAGGTCACTGTCCTGTAAGTCAACTAGATGTCCTTTGACAGCCACGGGAAAAAAAAAAAAAAAAAAAAAAAAAAAAAAAAAAAACTTATTTCACCAGTCAAAAGATGCTACTTACTAAAAAATACTCAAAGTAAATACACAATAAAGTCCAAAACAGTGTAGAAGTAAGAGAAACAAATCTTAAAACACAACATCTGTCTAAACTCGGGATGGCAATTTCCAAAATTTTTTTAGGGAAAAGGATTTCTTAGAAAAATTAATTAGGAAATCAAATCAATTCTTTGCAACTGATTTAAAATCTAAATTTAATTAATTATTAATTGAAAATTTAAATTTAAAGGTTAGAATTAAACAATTTTTGTCCCATTTTGAAAGCGTAGATGGCAAGGCCAAAGTTTTAAGATATTTTATTTTCCAGGTCAAAATTGTTTGCTACCAATTAATAAATTTTATCGATTCTATGCAAAAAATCAAATGGAGGCTTTAAATTAGACTTTAGTCTCAATAATCACCGTTTACAGTTAAAAATTGAAAATATGTGTAATACATAAGTGATGCTCATTAAGAATTTGCAATTTGAAAAGTCCCTACTCCAGGCGCAACATTAAAAATTAAAACAATAAAGCCTGGGATCAATTTTAGGATGAAGCACTGAAATAAATGATTCATCTTATTTGAAAGGAAATCATAGCTTTCACAATAAATTCCTGAGGAAATACAAGGAGAAGTATGTCTTTCAAACCGTTGGGAAGGCCCTAAAATTTTACGATTCGTGACAACCTTCCATGAGCTTGAGCGCAGAAATGCAATTACATGTAACTGGGAGGTTAACTCAAACTCAAGAAACTGTGCTCCAGTAAAATTAGCTTACCTTTCACGCAACAAAGCTGGCAGGGATACTTTTTCCAAATGGCAGCTTGAGTAAAGAGCAGAAAAAAGGCACAAAAATCAAAACTCTATTTATTGCTTGTGACAGTCAACAGGAATACAACCCAGACGAGAAAGGACAATGCCAAATTTTTTTTTTAGCGCAATTACTATCAAGTTGAAGCGGAAAAATTTAATTGGAGTTTTGGGATAATGAAAGGACCACAGAAAAATTACGATTTAAACAGATTTCCAACTTGACAGCAATTGTCTTCTCGAGGTTTAACCATAATATATTTTTGACAGTTAAGTCCCCTTTCCTGAAAACAGTCAAACACCTAATTTTCGAAATTGAGTCAATCCTGGAAAATTATATGTGCCTTCAAGACATTCTAATCGAAGGCCAAAATAAGTACTTAACAAGAAGAACTCCCAGAGAGAAGGAGAAGGGCCTGAATTTACGTTTTTTGAAATTTGAAAAGTTCTACTGATGAAAATGAGTTGCATAAGCACTATACCACCGTTAAAGATTTCCACCAAGAGGCACTAATTAGAGCGGGCAACGTAATCTTTGGGATCACTTCATCTAGTTGGACATCGCTGATTTGCTTCCAGTAATATCCTTGCTGTTCTGCAACTCAACAATTTTTCATGTGTACTTAGCCCCTGTTTAAAAACTAATTATTAAAACTCAAAACGTCCCCTGCCTTCTTACTGTATTTGTCAGTGTGTGCCTTAAGAGTTTTGTGTGTTTACCTTTTAAGTTCCAGAGCGAAGTATCACTATTTGTGTAAAATCTAAAATATCCGTCGACTAGATGAGCTAAACTTTCAGCGACCTCCAAAGAAGGGCATGTCACAGTCAGTGTTTCAGGAGCGCCCGTTACCCGTAGTTGGAGGAGTGTCTTCCGATGAGGTTCACAATCAGTTACCAAGGTGCTTAGACTTTCGACAGCATCGAAATCAGCCATTTTCTGAGGCTGAAAAAAATTAATTGAAAATATACTTAATTGAGAGTCAATTGCAAGATAAGAGACTGGATTATGAGAGTTTTAGACACATCTCCATTACCTCCTTACCGATTGTCTTTTCTTTGTAAGTTAAATGGGAACAAAAAAAATGCTACCAAATAATTAAGCAAGTTATAAATTAGACAGATTTTGAAATGGGCTCTCTGTATCCACCAGAGTTTGGGAAACTGATCTCTTCCAAGTTTTTGCCAAAGAAGTAGATCCTTAGGTCTCATTCACTGAAATAATTTCTGACTGTTGACGGTGCTTTCCTTGTGCTGCTTCCGTTCTCATTTTGCTTTTTACAATCTTTTGTCTACCATTCCGTAAAATTCAAAGATATTTTCATGTCTATTGAGTTAATTTTTGCTGAGGTTATAGCTCAAATTTTAAGTAAACCTTAATGTTAGACTTAAGTTAAAAGTTTACTCACAACAGTAGCCTTATGGGAAATATATGAGATTCCAATATCCGGTCCAATGACTAACTCCACTGGGAAAGACCACCCAGACTGAAAAAGAAAAGAAAAAGTTGTTACAATCTTTATTTTTCAATACCTGCTTGGGTGCTTCCATCACCTAAGACCATTCACATAAAAGAGAACCTATGTCCACAAAAACATTGAGTTGCTGCTATCAGAGCATTGAGGAGTGCTCTACAAACATTTTGCTTACAAAAAATGCTGTAAGATTACACATTTTGTTTCAAACATGTGACTCGTTTCCGTTCAGTTTTGATCAAATCCAATTGGGCGACTGGTGACGTATTCTTCAGGAAACTACCAGGATTTTTTCCGTCAATAACTCAAATTTAAATTTTGCGACTGATTGAAAAAAACATTCTACCACATTACTTACTTTCCCATAATAAGGCCTCTTTTCCTAAGAACTGTCACAACTCAAGCTAAAAGAGAACAACTGACTACTTGCCTGAGCATTTGACAAAGTACCTCATTCAAATATCGGGCAGTGAAAATTTCATAATGGAAGAGGAATGAATTTCCAGGCAGAACAAAGATTGGGAGGAATTTGACTTACCCCCAGCGTGCAATGGAATTTTTCGTAGTCAAATCTGTTAAGAGATTTCAAGAGTTGGAGAAACTTGCAGAGACTTTCTTTTTCAGGTAATTGTATTGCTTTCTTCAACTGATGCTTGATCGTTTGTTTCAGGGTTTTTGGTTTGATCTGATCGATAACGCTCAGCGGTAGGAACTTCTGAAGACCGACCTTAAAAAAGAAAAACAGAGTTCTTAAAGGGAAGAGCCTCAATTGTCCTTTCTATATATTTTGATTCACCACTGTTAAATTGAGATGTGTGATAAGATTTATTCGGAACTACATCTGAGCTTTCACAGATGTCTTTGGGGTACAGTAAGATCTTAATTTATCAAATTGCGATTTTACAGATTCTATGATTTAACGAATTGATCTTCCAGTCCCTTAAAGAGCTTCAAGCTAATTTGAATTCACCAATTCTGCAATTTGACGCATCAACTTGTCAGTCCCTCGAAATTCCATAGATCGAGGTCTTACTGTGATACTCTTTGGTGACCATCTATGAACGATCACATTTGAACGCGCGCCCTAACATTTGGGGCTCAGGATGAGTAGAACCATACAAGAAAGGGATTTTAAAAGAAAAGACTGTAATTCCATAGCAAAGAATTCGATGATTTTGGTTTGTTTGAAGAATGTTATCATTCCACCGGCAACAAGTCGGTTTACTAAAATTTCATGGGAAATTTTGGGTAAAGAACGAAAAAAAAGAATGAAAAGAAAAAACACTTATTCATCTTAGGATTCTCTCCTTGAAAAATTTTCAATGTTGCTCCTGGCTGCAATTGCTCAGACCAGATTCTCGATGGAAAGTTATTCAGGAGGCGAAAATATAGTTGAACAAAATTTTAAAATGAAAGCTAAAAAAAGAGTGCTTCCTTAATTTTAAGAGCCTTAAAAGATGACATTCTTAAAATGCAGTGGGAGATGTGGTTTTTGGGCAGACGAGAAAACAGTTTTTGGGCTGACAAGGAAACAGAGAGAGCAATGGTTAAATTCATAAACCACAAATTAAAATTAAAACCAAATTTCAAAATCAAATTTTAAAATTTCCTTGCGTATTTCATCTTTTACATGGAAAACGAATGAACATTCTGGCCTTAAATTTTTAGAGGCTGATCACTGAGTGAGGAAGAAAAATCGAAGAAACTTAAACGCCATGATGGTTATTGGTATACCTTTTAAAAAATTGGACATGCATGGACATTTTTAAACATCACGATCAAGACACAAGGTTTCAGAGGCTATCCATCGAGAGGCATTAAAATTTTTTTAGGGGGAAAGACTTAAAAATTATCAATAAAAACTTTGATTAGATGAAGAGGAACAGTTAATAAATACTTAGATGTATCTCACCTCTTTTTCTAAATGATCTAAACTAATTTTTTTGTCCAGTTTATCTTTAAAAAAGTATCTAATTTTAAGACAGCACAGCTGAATAGCCACTTCATGATCAATATTCGCACCAATAGTATCTGAAGGGTATTCTTTCTGAACCTGTAACAAGAGAAAAATAAAGATTTGTCATCAGATCATACTAAAACCTACAAAGAGAAGAACGAAAAGAAATCAGGAATAGGTCTGTTTCACACGAAAGATACAGTCAACTGAATAGAATTTTGGTGAGCAAGGTTGTATGAAAATCACGTTGAGCAGAAATATATAGAATCTACTCCTGAATGCATAATTTGGTAACTGGATTGTTGTGGTTCCAAATCATTTGACACAGAGAGCAGGATTTTTGTGCAATGAGTCACTAAATCTACCAAGTGAGTAGATTACAAGGTAATTTATAGCACATTTTTGGAGGCAAAATCCCGAGCGAGCCCACCTTTAAAAAGTCCCAAGACTCGGAGGAATTTCAAACGCACCAAAATGGCAGAAAAATAATGGAATTTAGTCTAATGAAAGTGATATACTACAGCAATCAAATCGCTATCTCCTCTCACTTTCCACTGATTTTTGTGAAAATAAAACATATTTCATTGTAGAGTTGTTGTTACCTGCCAATAACTTGTTTGAGATTCAATTCTTTGATTCTGAAGATTAAGTTCCTACTGTCCTATTGTTTTCACATAGAAACTCATGCTCGCTTCTGATTGGTGCCGGATGACATCATTTAGTTCAGCTAGAAACCGGGGTGATTTAAATTTGCAGAAAAGTTGCACTCTTTGAACTGTGTCTATGTCGGTTTCTAGGTTATTTTTTGCATTTTTAATGTGCACATGCACTAGGTGTCATTTAACTTCAGAAAAATGTATTCGCAAGTCAAAATTCATTCATGGTTTTGTGACCTATTGTAAAGACGGATGGCTAAAATACCTGTATAAGTCTTATAAGCCTGTATGAGTTTGTATCATTCCTGATTGACATGGGGTTTTGAGTAGGGAAACTTGCAAAAAGAGAGCAACTCTTGATAAAGAAACAGTGAACACTTACTTCGTGAAAGAACAGCATAAAGGTAACTTTGTCTTTGTCATAGAGTTGACCTAAATCTTGAGGTAGGAACCTGATCCTTAACTCAAATTTCCAATTACTGAATTTATGCTTTGCTTCACACTTTTCCAGCACCTAAGTTGGAAAAATTGTAAATACATTAAGACAAGAACACATAAAGCAGCATAGTAGGTATTTAAAAGATGCTGTGCTACAATGATGAAAATTCATTTTTGGAAAAAAAAAACCAAATATATAATTGTTTCAAAAAATAATTTTGTAAATCTGCTAGGGTGCTATTTTTAAACAAGCGCCGGAGACTTATCGCCCCTACAGGGGCTTGACACAATTTATGCACAAATCTTTGACTGTCAATTACACAAAGGTCCTTATTTCAGGTAGGTAATAAAGAAAGGTTTGATTGAAAAATCAGAATTGGACTTTCCAATTATAATATCTTGATAAATAAGTTGCAACCAGTTCGGTTCATTTTTCTGCCAACAAAAGGTACAAACTTCCATTTTGAGCTCTCATCATAGCAGATTAGACTTCTTTTAATGTTTTTTTTCTTTTCTTTTTTTACTACGCTTTTTAAACCGTTAGTTTCAGACTGTCATTGACCCCATTTGGTTTCACATTTATGACAATTATTCATATCAAAAAGTTTGTGAAATACTCCTACAAGCATGCTGCCATGCTAAGGAAAAACGTCGTATGAACATTCAAGAGTTGCCAAATTTCTTCTCAGAAAACTGTTGTTTTTGAAGAACATTATGATACTTTTCCTAAAAATTTTCAGGAGCTTTACATGACATTGCCAACAAAATTATCTGAAAAATTGAAGGAAAAATATTTACTAATTTTCCTGACAATTTATAATTTACCAAAGGAAATGTGGCAACACCTGAGGGTTCATACAGCGTTTTTTCTTAGAACGGCAGCACAGGTACCATTCCTGATTTTAGTTTCTCTTTGAGAAGGTCTCCTTCCCCATGGAACTTGGGGACAAAAATTGTACTGAAATAACTTTAAAATGCTTTCAGCTAAGAGTAAAGGTTTAAATACCTGTCTGAAAGTGATATCTGGATGAAGCCAAAATTTCTGCTTGGATTGCGGCTCAAGGAGGAGAATTGCATAACAACGATGATAAGTTACTCCAAGGCGATTAGTAATCAGCGTAATAGTGCCCTGTAAAAAATTAAGAGAACCATGAGTATGATTACTGTAGCTAGGATGTTTTTGAAATGTTTAGCAATTTCTAGCTGCTTAGGTTCATGCAAAAGTTATTTCTCCCTTGAGAAACGACACGATTTGGCTTTGATTATGATTTGAATACATTTAGGCCAACGGAGTATATTTGCATTGGATGTAGTAAACAAAGACATGTGCTCAATAGTTTAGTGGGAAAGTGGAAGATTACAAGAGGCTAAAAAGTGGGCATGAACCAAAAAATAATTAATTTATTCATACAAAAGCATAAAGCAATGATACTAACAAATGAGTGAATTTTCATTTGAGGGTGCATTACGCAACACAGGTCTACCTGCACTGCAATTGCAGAAAAAATTCTTGATCCGCTTTTGGTTGTGTCACATTTTTTTAAATCTAACATAGTAGATGGAGTTTTTTCTTTGCATTTATGAGCTAAATTAAGGAAAGATAATCTGTAGTATCTAAAACTCTTAAGGACAGTTGCTTCCAGTGTTGGCACTTATTGAAAAAATTTAAAGAGAGAAGAGAGCTTTCGTTAGATGTAGAGCCAAAAGCACATTTGATTTTTACTGTGCATCTGTTTCAGTGACTATTATTCTTCCTCTCACAGAAAATTTAGCTCTCAGTTTTTGGTATGCTCCTTTTTTCTTAAATTCCAGCTGCTTTAAATAAGGAGGAGCGTTGTGGTTTGAATTATGCTATATTGGGCTAAAACCAAAGCTTACCTTGATGTCTAAGTCATCATTCCATTTGATATACTGAAATTCTCCGCTTGGAAGATCTATTTTGATAGTAGCTGGTGGTTTTTCCGACGTTACGGCGGCCATTGGAGTTGGTACACTTGGTACAGTGACCTTTGAGGAAATACCACATTTAAAATCCATTTCTGTTTTCTCATGGCTAGAGCAATTAGAAAAGACAAAAATTAAAGCATGTAGAGCAAATTAAGCTGTCATTTTTCAAATTGAAGTAGAAGATAGCTACAGTGGTTCGGTTCTTACAAACTCTTTGTGGAAATAATCCGCTCCAATTAAAGAAAAAATAATAACATTCCAAACTTGAAATGTACGGCATGAAAATGGGGATAGGAATAGAGATGGTAAGTTTGGATTGAAGCTCTTGCAAAAAGTACTCCCAGCGACATACTTGTAGCCCTGACTGTGGCCACCCTCTCATTTTTTCATTTTGAGGTGACTGCCCAAGGACTACAGGACCTTCATGCTTGAAAGAAAACTTGGACTACAGTTTGCAATCGAGAGGTAGAATTTCTAGCTGTAAAAGCACTTATCTTTATAAGGAAACTAATGGTATATACATTGTTTCTACAAGGAGCCGCAAATAGCAGTTCCTTACGGCAAAATGGAGTCTAATTTTACGGATGGAAATTTTTGTCAAGTTGGGTCAAAAACTTGGGATTTCAGTTTTTAACATGAGTTAGGTACTTCTTGATACCTATCCTAGGGAACAAAGTAAGACCTCAATTTATCGGATTGAGATTTAAAAGATCAATCCTTCGGTCTTTTCAATGGCTTCGAGCTATTCAAATTAACGAATTCATTAATCTAACATATCGATTCGTCAGTCCCATAAAATCCCATAAATTGAGGTTTTACTGTATATTGAAGTGGTTTTCTTCAGTTTTGTGCCGCTAAAGAAGTGTAATTTGCATTTTCGTCTGAGAAAGTTTGGTCTTACACAGGAAAAATTTAAACTTTAAGTAATTGGATTTTTCTCCAAGCTCAACACTGGCATTATTTGGAGTGTAGGTAACAAATTAGTAGAAAGTTCCTTACCATTGTCACTGGAGTAACAGCGAAGAGAGACCTGGGAGCTTGACACCATTGATTTTTGTCATAGTGAATGTAGCTTCAGTTCCATTCTGAAAAACAAACAAAGCGTGTTAAAAGCGTACACTTCATGAAAGGGTGAAAATTTCCAACAACACTTCCTGTCATACTTTATTTTTTCAATGGAAAACTACTAATTGTAAGTTCTTGAAAACTCCCATGACTTTTCTTCTCCGCACAATGAAAACTCATTGAAAATTTCAAGGAATGCTAATTATTTGTTCTCTATTAAAAAATTAAATGGAAGGGGAGATTTGTATACACCGCAAACGAGATGCGTGGTCTGCCAGTCTCACCATCGATATGTTCTTGGGAATTAAGAGAAATCAGAAAATACCTGATGTTAGCCAACTATGAAAAGTCAAGCTTTGCCAGTTTTCCAAAGAAAAATTAAAGAATGACAGGAAGTCTGCAACATCATAAATGGAGCAACATGGTTTTGCACTTTGACCATCGATATCCTTTAACAGTGACTCGGTAGAAACCTTGTCGCCCCATCTGGAGGAAGGAACTGAAGCTCTAAATGTACTATAGGGAATGTTTTCATGAAGTTGACAAGACCGAGTAGATGTTAGCTGAACTTTATGGAGTCAAATTCATGATCTAAACAGAAACAGAGGATCCAGACCGTTTCTTATGGACTCATACTATCCATTGAGAAACGTTCCTACTGTTCATATTGACAATATCCTTGCAACTGCATGAGCTAAGACTTAATGCCAGAGCAGCAAGAACTGCGCATTTGAAATGAACAGGGAAGCACATGCAGTATCTAATAAACCTGAAAGTATTGAGGTGAAATAACGACAAAGTATAGGATGATGGGGGGTAAACAAAGCCTGCAAGTTGAGCTGAACTTGGAAAAGTACAACTTTGAACCGGGCTTACCTGATCATTGTACGGAGTAAACCAACCTGAAGCTGAAACAGATTTCACTAGGGTCAGAGATTTACTTGAGAACCAAAAAACTTAGATCGTTTCAAGAAACAAGCCAAGGGACCCACATCAAAGGAGGGTGAACCAAATTTTGAAATCATTGAGCAAATAGCGGATAGGAGTGTGTGCTTGTGTGGTTTGTTGCTACCGTATTGTCGGACAAAATTAGGATAAAAGCTCAAGAATACTTACGATGAAACAAATATCATGTGTTTTTCCCGATAGGAGTCAGAATCACACTAAACAGGAGGCAATCGGCTGGACTGAGTGGGCCGAAGAATAACAAGTTGAATTCTCAAAAGAACCACTGTAAGTAAATTAAAGCCGATAGGAAATTGTGGGGAAAAATCAGTACCAAAACCACAGATACAGCAAAAGACTACCGCGGGTGCACTTTAGAATAAAAAGCTTGATTTGATGAAATCACTAAAATTGTCATGATAATTATGAAAAAGTAAGAGAGGTGGAGGGTGAGGGTGACCAACGGGTGACCATACCTACAGTCCCAGCACTACGTCACAATTTCCGACCCCTTCTTTCCCTCCCTTTTACATTTCCAAACTACTTGCGTTGTTGGTTGGTTATAGATTGTATTCGATAGTAGTTCGATGTATCGTTTGGTTCAAGACAATAGAATATAACCTCAAACAAAACTTGATATGTATAGGTTGAGCTGATATTGAGAAAATCCCTGACATTCTGAATTTTTATGGCCAAATTTCGTTCATAAGAATCATTAATCTACCACAAAATACCCTTTCCTTTACATTATTCAATTGACTTTAGAGGCTATGTTCGAATGTCGAACCAATTGATATCGATACAATCTCACCTGTTTGATGTATCGAATCGAATGCGATCCAAACGATTCGATCGCTCCCCACTTCCACTTCCAGTTCCATCCCTTCCCTTCCCCATAGAAATCGTCCAAATCAAACTTCGTCCTCGTTGAACTCTCGTGAAGAAATTTCCCCTGATTTTACCGTCTCTTTGAATGTTTTTCTGATTATTAGATGTTTATCGATTCGAAGAGTAATACGAAAAACTGATATTCAGGCTGTGATCTTTCCGTCTTGGCTCCCGTATTTCATCATAACTGTAGCAATCAAACGAAGCCTAAACTCAGCCCTTTCTCATTTTACATTCGGAAACCTCTCTTTCTTAGGTGAGTCAATAGAATTTTGGAAGTTTGCTCCGTTTTAAAATTGGTACGGTACATCCCGTAGCCGTAGCTTTCAAATCATTTTGCTCTCGCCTTCCTCAGAGGGTGGACGTACCGATGTAATTTCATCCGTCCAAATGGAAAGTGCTTTCATTTCATTAGCTGCATGAACACCTCTTTCCTTATCTCTTATTTACATTCAATTCCAACTATAAACTGAATCATACAACTGATGAAAGAATCTCATGGTTGTTCCAAATTTCAACTTAGCTTAGGTAACCAACAAGTGAGTCGAGCGAACTCTTTTAATGAGAGGAGCAACTTTTCAGTTCTGCAGTGTATACCCTGATTTTTTCTCTCTAAATCCTGACATTTATAGGATTCCCAATCATACCTCTGAGTGCGCCCTCATGGAAAGGATTTTTCTACGTTTTCACCATATCAGAATACAGGGCGATGGCTGTGAGTTACACTGGAGTCCATATCAACTAAGTTCATACATACTTGTACAGTGCTACAGGAGGTCTACTGTCTTCATCATTGTAATGCCAGTAACTGCAAGAACGGAAATAGCAGTTGTTTTTTCACTCCAACAGCGTGAAAACAAAGTTGTCCTAGCCTCTACAACATTGCAATTGAACTGCACCCACAGCGGACACGACCATGGTCTCTACTAACTTAGGAATGTCCCCCTCTTACTTATCATGAAATTCTATGAGATACAGAATTCTGCCATGGTTGGGCTACTTATGCCCTCGTCGCACTCTTTCTTACCAAAGTAGACCCTCCATTTGTTGTGGTTCTCCATTTCATGTAATCGCACTCGTCATCTTATTGATTTTTCACACCTTAACACAAGTTGTCAACATGGCCACCCACACTTCTCATTTAATAGTCACATATCTATATGGCACCAGCAAAGTGAGCTCTTACTCAACGATCAGTATTCATTTAGGGTAACGCCCAGCTCAAAGCACCAAAAGGTCGTCAACTCTAAAGGAAACCCTGAGATATCATATGTTGACATCTAAGGGCAAAAGTTTAGAATATGAATCCTTTGCAAACTTTACCCAATAACTTGAGTGTCAAATTTCCGGAACAGTTCAGTATATATGAGGACTTATATGCAACAATAGTGGATGTCAAGTTTTCACATTGTGAGAAAATCGCGTTTGAAGTTTTCGAATCTTTGTACTTTGCCGCCCGGAGAACTGAAAATATTCTTACAAAGATTTTTATGAAGAGCAACTCTTCCTGTAAAAGATACGCATTTTATGATTAATGGAAGTAAAAAATTGAAGGAGTAATGAACAGCAATTTGAAAAAAATGATTCCGCTATTTTTACTGAAAACATTTTATTATGCATGAAACAAAGTCTTCAGCAAGGGTAAGGCTGGCGAAACGATTGAAATGAACCAAAAGTCAGTCAGTGATGAGTCATTTGATTAAATTGAACAAAAAATTAAATTGTTTGTAACTTCTACAACAACAATAAGGAACAAATTATCAAATTAGAAAACAATCAACAATTGTGGCGAGGCGGTCCCTATACGTATCATTTGAGCGTCAGCCGCAGCCCCATAACCGGTGCGCGAGCAGTTATTGCAAGTGTGTATGAATCACACGGTGTCCTGCCGCGCCGCCCGGGGAGAACAGTGGATGCTCATATCCACTGTTTTTACAAATAACATGATTATCAATTCATATCTCACCGAAAAATTGCGCTGGAAGTCTTAAACTTTGCACAGGCATTTTTGAAGACTCCAGAATTCGAAAAAAGCGTTTTCCCTAAAAATAGCACATGTCAGCGACCGCCATTGTTACATGTAAGTCCTCATTTGTGCTGTTCCTTTCCATGTAGGTTAGGTTCTGTGTAGAACCCACGCCTGTTGTGTAGCTGATATTCTCAACTAGTATGCCTGTCAAATTACTTTATCAGTCAGCAGCAGAAGCTTTACTGCCTGCCATTTCATGTGACACTATTAAGACAAACCGGCCCTAATTATCAATGCAACTGCATTGTGATAACCAAAGGGCCAAACCGTGTATCTCCTCTGCTATGTTTTAAAATTTCCCCTCTTATTTTATGTTTTCGAAGAGTAACGAGCCATTTTTATAGCTTGAAATTCATACAAAATATTCTACCAACATAGATTAAAAATCAAGGAAATGTTCAAGGAATTATGTCAGCTAGTTTTCCAAAGAAAAATTAAGTGCAGTAGGAAGTCCACAACATTGCAAACAGAGGTACATGGTTTTGTATTTTGGGCATCGATTATACTTATTAATTCTGGACAGTTTGATTTAAAAAAAACGATAATTAGGCTTGTGAAAATTCAAAATTTAAGGTATGAAAGTCTTTTAACTGTAATCGCTCTTAAAGAGGACAGTTTTTATCTTTCATATTTGAATCACCTCGAAGTTAATATTTTTTTGATTTTTTTGCAATTTTTCAGGTAAGTAATGAATGAATGGCCCAGCATCAAAGTAAAGACTGAGTTTCAACAGAGCTCCGTTTTTTAATGCTTTTGCAAGTCGATTGAATTAATTTTTCTCATTTCTCCAAGTCTAGATAATGCTATATCATTCAAAAGGAATTTAAGTAATTTTTCTGCTGTTTTCAGGGTCTCATCTTTATTGATCAAAGCTTGAAGGATTGAGGGTGGTGTCATGCCCCGAAGCAAACGCCGCTCTATTGCTGAAATGACGCCCGAGGAAGATGGAAGACACTTTGCCAAGAGACTCCGCAATACATCTTCAGTCAGGTAGTGAAAACTTAGTAGGTCTCCATTTGACTTTCTGCTTTGGCATTTAGCAAAATGCTTGATTCGACAATTTGTCCTGGGCGTATATGAATAGCCATTGTTTCGTATTTTTAATTTTATAAGCATTAAGATGCAGTTTGTGGTACAGCATTTCCAGTATACTTTTTTCTATGAACTTGCCTGCTTACTTAGTTGCTATGTAACAATTTCAGTAAGTGCCTTCTGTGAAAAACCTTTTCATTTTTAGCTGAGGAACACTGAATTTTGTTAATTCAGAATTTCAGCAGAGGCATGTATGAGGAAAAAGAGCAGATGAAGGAGGTTTTTGAAACCATCAAACAGATAAAATTTCTGTTAGCTAGAAAAAAAGCAAAAAAAATGTATGAAGAAAACAAGAATTTGTGGTGTGAAGACTTCAGCAAGTACGAGTCAAAAGTTTCAGCATTTCACAATTCATTTTCTAATAAATTTCAAGGAAGTAAAATATCAAAGAAAGCAAGTTGAAAGTTTTGACGAAGAAAGGTTTCACTCTTAGTTGTCCTTTCACTTAATGAATTGATCCATCAATTCCTTAATGAATGTATTTCTCATTATCTCAAGAAGCCTTGAATCCACAGAATTTTTGTGGTCCTTGAGATCCCCCATCTGGTGATTTAAGGAGACTTGAAATGAAATGTTTGCCTTAACGTAACTAAAATGGCTCTCCAGGATATGTATGTTCGATTCCTGCACCAGAAAAATTTACTAATTGTTTTCCTAGGTATATCACATGTTTGGCTTCCTTGAACATTTCAAAAGAGAAAGTAACAAAAGGCTCATGTTTCCAGCAGCTTACTCACAGCATCCACAGGAAAAGATACACAAGTGCTAAAAAATCCAACCTTTTATATGTTGATTCTTCTGCTGAGAAGGTCTTTTACAAACACTTGGACAGGAACACCCAAAAAAACATCAAACTAGTAAAGTCATAATGATGTCAAGTTTACACTTTCAAGAAAAAGTGAAAAACATATTATAATAATCAGGCATGTTCAGGGCTCCAAATTTCTGTAATTATACGTAACTTTACATTGGAGAAAAGTGCTGATTTTTCAGCTTTACCTGGCAATAATGATGAGAGTGCTTGAAACACATCCTTTGAGATACCCAAGTCTTCTCTGTTCAAATCTCCATTTATGATATTTTGTCGAGACTTTTCAAAATTTGCAGCATGAAGTTTTTTCAGACTTAATCCATTACTCATTATCAGGTACTTGTTTTGCAATGATCAAAATTACCTCGGGAATCTTTGTTAAATAACAAGGGAAAAAAACTCCTCCAAAATTTTTCAATAAAGTTTACAACCGTTTTTGTGGAAATCGATAAATTTTCAAGTGAAACTTCACAACTTTCTATTACAACTCAGCAACTCAGGCTGTGATCCCCTTAAAAATGGCGTCTCTGTATTACTCTGCAGCTCAACTTTTTGAGGGCCTTACTCAGAAGGCCACTCTGTAGCAGTAAAAAAAACCCCAGTCATACCTAATTCAAGAATTGGAAAGTATGGGGTTCATCTAGAGATATTCTATACCCTATAGATGCCTGGAAAATAATGGAAGCAAGTCAAATATGTCACTAGGTAAAACCATGAAAAAGAAAAGACATTTTAAGGAAATCTTCAGTAAAGGTATTCATCGGTTGAAGAACCCTAAAAAAGTCTCAGAGAACTGACAGAATGCTATTGAAAGATCTTACTTCGAATCTTTTTAAGAGGGAATAAGCTCCAACGCTCACTAACTCCATTAATCCTTACTTTTAACACAAGATTAGAGTTGGCTTCAAAGCCTTGTTTCATTTAGTCCACTTGTAGATAGGAATTTATCTTTTTATTTGTGAATTTACTTCTCAATCATCATTATTTTTTCATTCAATTATCAATATCTAAATATTTTTTTTTTTTTTTTTTTTTTTTTTTTTTTTTTTTGTAATAGTCCAAAAAGAAAAAAAACATACCTCTTGAGTAATTAAAATTGTATAAGTCGACCTTTCCTGGCTTTCTGTCACTCTCATGAAACAAGACTCTAAGCAGTGAGGGATCATTAAAAATATGGTGAATTTCAGCTACAAAGAAAAACTATGAAAAATAGAAAAATACGGGGGGGGGGGCGGGGGGCTTGAAACACAGGAATTTCAGTGCCTAATTGTAATAGCAGGCAAAAGTTTTATAGTGTTAGCTGTTTTAATTATTACAATACTAAATTTTATTACTTCACAACACAGGGAAAATTGTATGAACAAAGGATGAATGAGGAACAGTATCACTGAAAGACAAATTTCATCCGCCCATGGAAAGACAAGAAATAAGTTAGGATAGACTTTTAAATATAACCACTGTAAACTAAAAAATACCATATGAATAATTCAGAATAAACTAATAGGTAGTGTACAATAAAGGTAATGGACTGTGGGAAAACAAATTGATAATAGCATAAGTTTTCTAGTGAGGTTCTTAGGTAATCACTTCTTGAACAGCTACTGTTCAATAATATCGTAAAAACTCGGAACTAGTAATTTCTTTATCTCAGTTTTTTCTCAAATCTATGAACATGGAAAGAAGATAAATAATTCTATAATCTCGCACATTTTCAAGTGATTAAGACAGAGCCTAGTTTGAGTGGGAGTGGGCAGAGAAGTGAAGAGGAGAGGAAGGGAGGAGTTCTTGGCACCCGAATCAAACAGCTATTTTTAAGTATCTCATAGGCTGTGGCAAACATTACAAGCAGTTTGTTTTTGTTTAGAAAACCTGTGATACACTTCTTCCAGAGTTTTCATCCCTATTTATGGGTGATCTAAGGTAATGTCCTGGGATTTAATGAATCGCTTATCATCTCCCCCTAATAGTTTTGACACTCCAAGCCAAATGAATGTTCACTTTATTATTATTGATTATCATTATTTTTTCACGTTCTGAATCAGCATATTTTTGTTCTTGCATCCTTTTTTGCTGGGTCTTCTAAGTTCATTTCTGTAATTTTGCAGTTGACTGATTAGGTGTGAAACAAATTATTATTAAACAAGGAAGTATAGAAACAACAGGCAGGAAGGTGTCTCTTCATGTGCTAGGAAGAGTTAAAATAATTTTATTACTGTTTTTGAAGAAGGGAACTTTTATACTAATAACCTTTAAATTGAAAGAGGGATGGTTTACCAACATTCTAGCACAAAATTCACCCAACAATGTCTGGAGTTTTGACGGTTTTAAGTTTGCAGCTCAATGAATATAGTTTTGAACACAAGCTGCTTAAAATCCTCTTCTCTTATGTGTGACAACCTCAACGTGTTTGGATTAAAATGCAACTCTTTGTCCTTTAAAAATCCAAAAATGAAGTAGAAAGCTCGGATCTTATTCCTTAGGATATCATAAAATGTTCTCTGTGTTAAGCTCAGTTTGATTCACTGGCCTTGGCTTGTATAAATAGCACTCCTGATTTACTCTTGAAATTCGTCTCAATGCGCCATAGCCCTGTTTCCCTCGGACAGTCACCTTTAGCGATATTTTTCTGCCTCAGAAATAGTCATTTTTCTTAAACCTAAGGAGGAGACTATTTCCAATCGCTGACTCATTTTTTTAAGCTCAAGTTATTTTTTTCTTTTAGGATAAACTAAAAGTAAATGTTTTTAAGGAGGAGATCTGAAGTAGTTATGACTTTCTCTACAATAATCCTCCAGCCTCTGTTTTTAATTTTTTTTTTTTTCTTTTGTTACAGTGCTAGGCGACATTCCAAAGCTGAGGACAATGCTTTTAGCCCCAAGCACTGTTTGACGTGGTTTGCAGAATACACGTCAGCTGATGATCCAGAACTTCTCGGTGAGTTGTCAGCAATTTTTAATGATTATATGCCTGTTTGATTGAGAAAATGTGAAAGTTGTCCAAGGTACATAAATAATACTTCTGAGAATGGCGCAAGGGTTGATGGATCAATTGATAATTTATGGGGTTTATGATGCTTTTCTTAAAATTTCTGGGTTATTCCACACTGTGGTGGACCAAGTGAAACTATTAACAAGTTTTTCAGGAAATACGGTGAAATAATTCAGAAAGTACCTCAAACTTTATGAATAAAAAGCAAAAAAGACAAAAAGAAATTGATATTCCTTCAAAATTTATTTTTAGGATTATTTCATAAATTTCCCAATTAAATTTTTATATCATCCCCTGTCTTTTTTCTTCTTTTCAAGTTTGTTTCAAGAGTATAATTATATTGATTAATTTTGATGACTGAAATTTTAATTTTGATGACTGAAATTTTGGATGTGAATTACTTGAGTACTTCCCATTGTTGTTGATTTAGGCCCAGAAGGAATGGAAAAATTCTGCGAAGACATAGGAGTTGAACCAGAAAATGTTGTAATGCTGGTACTTGCATGGAAAATGAATGCCAAACAGATGGGATTTTTTACTCAGGAGGAATGGCTTAGAGGCTTAACGGAGTTACAGTAAGTTAACTATTCTTAACATAGCATGTTATGTAATGGAATGTGATAGTTGCAGAAAAAATTGCTGAATGTAATTCAGAAAATACTCATTCACAAGCATGATCTAGAAAATTTGTGTCATTCTCAAGGCCTTTCTCTTACTAGGCCTATCCGATATTAAAATCTGTCGGAAGGAAGTGACTCGGTTTAAACTTCTCACAAGTTTTCAGATCTTGAAAATGGTTTAATAGTCTTCATTAATTATGTTGCATACAGTAATATTTTCGATCAAACCATGTATTTATGCATCAAATTTACAAAAAAGAAAAGAAAATGTTGAGTTCCAAAGATTTTAAAGAAAATTAGTGGCATCATTATATTGCTCCCAAAATTTTTCATTGAAGTAGATAGTTCAAGCGCAGATCCCTACTACAATTAACAACTCCATTTCTTTAAATCAAAATCTCTCGCGTGCGGGCTAATTATTGAAATCGATTGACAAAAGGATATAGGAAGAAGACAAACTGGTAATGAAGTGATCCTGATGGTGGAAGCAGGTGGTTGGAATTGACAAAGGAGGTAAGTAATAGACTTGCTAACTGCAATCTCTAAGGGACCCTATAGTTATTCCATCATTTTCCCCTTTAGTCTCTAAAACCTCCTGTTTCAATCAATAGGATCACTCTATTTTCCCTTTGTCATTTTAGTCTACCCCTTTGTCCATCAATTTCAATAATCAGTATGCTGGAGGCCAAAGATTCGAGTGCTAATAACTGCATCCTCTTGTTTTGTCAAAGCATGCTCCTCTCTCAGAAGAAAAAATGAAGCTGTTCTGCATCCATAACCTGTTTTATGATGTACGTCATTCATCAAGTAATCCCTTTTCTTGATCAACTATTTTTGTTCAATTTTTGCAGGTGTGATTCAATTAGCAAACTGCAAAGCAAGCTTGAGTATCTGAAATCACTTCTAAATCACTTCCCAACATTCAAAAGTATATATCGATACGCATATGACTTTGCAAGAGTAAGTTGATGAAAATCAGTAAATTGGTTCCTTTCCAAATCTGCATGCTTCTTAAGCTAAGTCTAGCCAGAACTTAGTCCTCCTCATAAAAAACCTAAGAATACTTAATACATGTTGATAGTAAAACCGCGGGTACATGTTTCTCAGTTTTTAATTTCTCAATGGAACTGTACAAAAATTGCTGCGCTAAAAACTTGGAGTATACAAAAAAAAAAAAAGATGCTGAAGTAAAATCCTGGATGTCGACATGAACGCCACAGTTGTTAATTCAACGCAGCTAGGATGTCGCTCTAACAGCCGAAGTGTCCATAACAACATTTAAGAGGAGTTGCTCAGATTTTTAACATCCAGGATGCTACTTCAGCAACTTTTTTCTCCATGTAGGTGGTTTAATGTCCCTTTTACTATGGACTGTTTTATTCCCAGTACTTGTACATTCATGTGCTGTTCATTCATGAATATTCACCCAGTTTTAAATTATTTGTATTCATTTCTGCAAATAATTGATGGCTTCAAGATTTGCGGCATTTTCAAAATTCGTTATTTGCACAGCTCTGCTCTCTTCATCATGAAAACTTACAGTTTGATACCTCATAATATCATGAGTATCAATTCATAGATAGTTTTTAAACTCTAGTAAGGCTTTCTGAAGTTTACATAGAGCTTTCATGAGATCACAGGCCAAGGATATGTACAGTATATCCATGCATAACTAAACCCTTTTCAGAAGGGTCATTTTTTGAGAACCAGCAATGAGTGGCATTCTCCAACCAATAGCTTTTCATCGATAAGCAGAATTTAGAGCATATCATCTTCTTCTTCTCTTGTTTCAGGAGAATAGTTTACATCTCCCAGAAGTTTATTTTCCGAACTCCACAGGACACAAACTGAAAAACTATGATTAGTTTTTTCAGCATATTTTCAGAAGACAAATACGCTAATTCTGCATTTTTTTTTCTGTATTGTCTTCAAAAACTAATATGTTTCCAATGTTTGTTTGTTGAAAGGATAAAGACCAACGGAGTATGGATATAGAAACAGCAAAAGCAATGTTGCAGTTATTACTAGGCAAACACTGGGATCTGCACGGACAGTTCAATAGTTTCCTCGAGCAGTCAAAGTATAAAGTCATCAACAAAGATCAGTGGTGTAATATTTTAGAGTTTTCTAGGTCTATCAACAACGATCTCTCAAATTATGATGTTGATGGTGCATGTAAGTATAGAACAATAAAATACCGCAAGGTTTTTTGAATAATTTTATTCCTTTATCTCCCAATTTTGTAAACTTTCTTGTCTGATGATATTACCTTTCTCCCGATCACTTGTTATCAGATTCTAGGCGATAGCTATTTCGATGTTACGTACACATCATCATCAGGCCATCATCGGGAGAAAGGTAATATCATCAAACAAAATGCAGCCCGATATAAAGAAGTTCAACTTTAAATTAACTTTCTTGTCATCTTAATCATTCATTTTTATCATATAATTCTCACGCTTCGGTATCATTGATTTATTTCAAGTTAAAGTTTCCCTTGCACATTCATTTATGTGCATGTAGCCAACAGTTGAAGTTAAAAACAATAAAACTCGTCCAGATTAAGCTAGATCCTTGATCTCCGTCTTTAAATCGAAAGCCATCAATATGAGCGGCAACCATCATCAAATGAGAAACTATTGCTCTTCAACGTGCTTCACAGTTTACATGCTTACATATTTTTGTTTCAGGGCCTGTCTTATTGGATGAATTTGTGGAATGGATAAAAGCTTCTAAATCTAATGATAAAAGCGTGAGCTGAAAAAAGACCCACTTCAACGGAAAAAACAACAGACAATTTACAGATCAAAGGCATCTCTTCCCGCATTGCTTGTCATTGAAATTTGTCCCTTTCAACTTGCTTACTTTATCGATCGCACCCTGTTGTTTGTGGTAAGACTGTGCTAGTAAGTGCTCAATTATTGAAAAAAAAAAAAAAAATAAAAAAATAAATGAATAAAAATTAAAAAAAAAAAAAAAAATGACATGCGTGGCTCATAATATTTTCAATGAAAAAAATTGGATCAATTAGATTTCATTCTGCAATTAGGAACTACAATTTCTGGCGCATTAGTGAAAAGTCTTATGTCTAGAAGGATACAAATGGCACTTACGGTGTTTCTAAGCTCAGCCATAAATTGTAGTTCCTAAAGTATAAGTGTAATCCTAATCAAACTTAGTTAAAATCTGTTTCAGTAGCTTGAGCAACCTACAAAACTGTCTTTGATAATCAAAATCTCTTTCTGAGCTTTTCTTTGCCTCAAAATTACTAAGGATTCTGAAGAAAGTTAGTTGTCAGATGCTAGCAAGTTTTATAAAACATGTCTACAAGCATTATTAATCTTTATAAAATGCAGTTTAGCTGTCTTTTATCGGTTTCCTTCATGAAGATCCCAAGAAATCTTTATCAGCCTCACTTGTTTTCCCCTTAGCACTCTATTTATTGCGCATCTTGAATTTCATCGCTTCATCACTGTAATTGAAGAGATATTCTTGTTATCTATTTTTTGTTATGTGTATAAAACTGTCTGTACCCCTCTAAATTTGAATTCTTACAAACTGTAGTATACCTTGGCATGGTATGTACTTACCATGTTTAGACGTATTTTGGTTGCTGTTTCATTTGCCACTTGTCTCAGATAAATTGGTACTTGTGTTACTTCTTTCCAGGAACCAATGGAAGAGTATTTGACAGAAATGAGATCAATAGTCTTGCAATAACGTTCCTTACGATTCTAGAACGTTATTATAAATTAAACTGTCAAGCATTGTTGTGCGTTTTTATTGGATGCAGATTTTTGATAAAGGGGAAATCTTAATATTCATCTTGCACAAAGAAGCTCTATCCAGGCAAGGTACTACTTACAAGGGGAACTTATGGACCTGCCGCCTCCGATTGGGCTGAATTTTTTTTTACAGACTCTATGGACCAATTCTAGAGGTCAAGTTGAGCCGTTTTCCCGAATGCGCAATAGGAAGGGCGTAAAAAATCCCCAAAAGTTGCGTTTTCAGCGTGTGATTTGGTCGTGCGGCGCGTGGCAACACTGAAGCAGCCTCTTGTACCGCTTTATCGGCCTGAAGGTTTCAGCGGAGTCCGGAGCCCTACTGCACAGGTACTGGTTCCATGATAGTGATGTCCTGGGTTCGATCCCCGACTTTATTTTCGGCATGATCACGTAAAATTTTATTTTTAATTCTTCATCCGCATTTATAAATCAAGCAGTTCCGATCACTATCCCCCTCATTTTATGTACATTTTCCCCCGATATTAATTCACATTGACCACCAATAACCGCATGAAACTTCATTGACATAAATTAATGAATTAAAAAGCAAAAGAAAACCTTATTTGTTACTACATTATCTTCTAATGTTTTCCTGAAAAAATATGTAATGTGTAAATAAATCGAAGAGCAACCCCAAACCCATGTGCATGCAGGGGCCGCCAAGATACACATTATTTTGGCCCTTTGCTTTTTAATTCATTAATTTATGTCATAGAAGTTTCACGCGGTTATTGGTGGTCAATATGAATTAATATCGGGGGAAAATGTACGTAAAATGAGGGGGATAGTGGTCGGAACTGCTTGATTTATAAATGCGGATGAAGAATTAAAAATTAAATTTTACGTGATCATGCGTAAAATAAAAAGTCGGGGATCGAACCCGGGACATCACTATCATGGAACCAGTACCTGTGCACTAGGGCTCCGGACTCCGCTGAAACCTTCAGGCCGATAAAGCGGTACAAGAGGCTGCTTCAGTGTTGCCACGCGCCGCACGACCAAATCACACGCCGAAAATGCAACTTTTGGGGATTTTTTGCGCCCTTCCTATTGCACATTCGGGAAAACGGCTCAAATTGACCTCTAGAATTGGTCCATAGAGTCTGTAAAAAAAAATTCAGCCCAATCGGAGGCGGCAGGTCCATAAGTTCCCCTTGTTAGTTCTAGCCAAATAATTCAGCGAATTTTCTAGTATCTGCTTCTGGATGAATCCAAAAAATCATCATCGAGGTGCGGTGACAAGAAAAATTCATTTTGGCCCAACTGCTCATTGCCAATTGTCTCAGCAAACAAAATACGTCTTTTTAAAAGTCTGAGTGAGTCCTGGAAATCCAGACTAATATTTGTATTAAATTGTAGGTTACCTGAACATTTAAATGAAAAAGAAATTGAAGTAGTAACTTTTCAGCTTGTCTCTGCTGCTCGTATTACTGGTTTTTAACTTTTTGTTCGTACATTAGCATTCAATTTTTAATCATGGAATATATTCATATATCATCATTAGGATTATTTATTGGAGTATTTTAATGTTTTCAAATTCTCAGTTTTTGGAACCTGAACCACTGTGATTCCTGTTCCATAAGAATGTTTTGTAAATTTAACTTGCCCTGCCTCAATTGGAAAACATTAGAATTTTAATAAATATATTGTTTTTCAAAAAAAAAAGCTTTGATCCCACAATTGTTTCACCAAAATGAAAAAAACAATTTTCTTTGTGACATAATAAGTATTTAATAGGTACTCAATATTCAGATGGATCTTGATATCAATTACAACCGTACAATCTGAGACCACTGAAACATAATTTTATTATCAGCGAAACTGATCTATCACGGCTGTTATCAATATTGCTAAATTGTAAAAATATTATTGTAATGGATGATGACACTTGGAAACTGCAATAATTCATTTAATCAATCACTTACATACAAGTACAATAACAATTTCACTTATTAAATATTTTAAATTCTAGATGGGTTCCAAAGAAGTTAAGTACCAAAGATTAACATACTTCTACTCCCGTACCTCAGAATTTTCCCAGTATTGTCTGAGAACTTTTCAATAAAATAACAAGAGTTTATTTATCACCTTGCACTCAGCTTAATGAGAGTACGTGAGGAATATTTTCGACAGTGCTGTCTTCAATGCTGTCGCAGTGTGAAATATCTAGAAATGTTTTTAATAACGTTTTAATAACAATTAAGTGCATTTTAAACAAATTTCAGTTCTTACGGAAGTTATGTTTCAGGAACATTACTAAGCAGAATTTTTTTTTCTCCTCGGTGTACTTAACTTATCCCAACAGTATTCTCTATAAATATTTCCTGACAATGTTTCTGAGTTATGTGAAAGGTTATGAAACAGCATTTGTCACAATATTGCAGGTTTTAATGGAGTAAAAGTCCTATAATATTGTAGGTATCATTAAAGATATCTTGCTGTAGTCCTACTTTGGTAGGTGGGTATTTATTTCACTCATTGTCCTTATGTTTTTTGTTAAAATGTAAAATTTTTTTTTTTTTTTTCTCCTGTAAATATTAAATAAACTTTTTCTTAGTGAAATCCTTTTCATGTTGTTCATTAACTACACCTGCAAAGTAATGAAAACTCTCATAGAAGTAGAATTCACTACCAAAGCTGTTTATACGCTATAAAAATTCTATTTTATGCTGAAAGGAACTGTTTGCATAAGGTTGGCATACTTTTGCTTAATTTTTTTCAATTTTGAATGAGTTAAAAAAATTCTGGTAAAAATATGATAAATATATTTACAGAGTTGAGAAAGAAATGATAATTGTACACAAAATTATTTACAGTATCGATCAGCTTTCATTTTACTTCTTCTATCAAGCATTGTCTCGTGTAGCGTTCCTTCAACACGCGCTTTCTTCAAGGCACTTTTGTCCTCACTGTTTACTTTTAGCTTTTTGTCCTGGAATTTTTGGAACTTTTTCCTAAAATTTAAAGAAAAAATACAGAATGAATTTCAATAAGATTAAATGATGCAATCTGAAAGTATAAAATAGTGAATTAAGATGAAAATTTTAATGCAGTACTTAAATTCTTCCAGAATAAAACTGTCAGTTTGTTTTTTATATTGTTAGACAATAGATTAGTACAAATTGAGGTACGTAGAAAATAATTCTTATCACCAGCTAATATAATGGTCATGCTATAATTAGGCACTGCGCCAAAGGAAATTCTGATTAAATTTACAACTTGCTTCCTCCGCAAGGTAGCAATTTGCCCTTCCTCTAAAGAGGGCAAAATTAGAAAATGAGTACTTGAAAACTTACACATAATTAACTTCAATATCAGAGAGACTTCCTTTCATTTCAGGCGCAACTTCTACAGGTTTTTCATCAGTCAATAAATTTGGCGTGCGCACTTTTAACATCTCTGAGGGTCCAGCAGTCTTTGACACTGCTACGATGCCATCATCGTCTGGTCGGACTGATATAAAACAGCCATTGTTGCCTTGAATGGCAAGTTTCCCATCCTGTTGACCAAAGTATCAAACAGTCAGAGACTATACATGATGAAACATCGGCCGTAAAAAGGCTCTTAAAGCACTGACAAAGGACTATGCACAGAATACCATAAAATTTGGCGCCTGCATGATTTCAGTATTATGATATTCCTTGCAACCTTCGAGCTTGATGAGGTTCTAAAATCGAAATTTGTACGAGCAAATATCGGGAAAAGCAGGGCTAGAAAAAGAATTTTTTGGTCTTCTCACATAGATTCCAGCCCAAAATCTTACAAGTGAATGTTCATGGGAGCTTCTCATATTTTTTTATTGTTATTATTATTATTATTTTTTCTTTTTTTATTTGTACATGAAAATACAATTTGTACAATGATTTTTTTAGATGCAAGTTACATCTTTAAAAAAGTTTTATTTAACTTATAAGATAAACTTATTTTATTTTACATTTTAACTACGAGAAAACTACCTCTGTGTAATGAGGAGGAAAACTAAGACAATTTTGCTTCAGAGTAAAAATGTCTTCTTGCTTTAAATTGAAAACTACGGATGACCTGACCCAGTCAAGATCCCAAGGACCCCTGATTGCGTCCAGGGAGCACAAGGAGGCGCTTTATATTTGAAAGAAAGAGAATTTTGAAAACCCCTGAATTCCAAGCTCGTGGGGTTAGCAACGTTTTAATCTTCGGATGCATTGGTCCCTTTCCAAGAGCGGAAGCGCTTCAGGGTTAGAATGCGTATGCAGCCGAACCTCGTGAGAGTTAAACATTTTTGTGATGTAATCCTCCACAGAATCAATGTTGAGGTCAGCGCGACGCCAATTGTTATCAGTTGGTTAGAATCATCTTCTCGTCACATGTCTTTTGGCGGATTGGCGTCGGCTTAGTTGAATATTGCGTGGTATCCTTGTGAGCAGGGGTTCGATGGAATGACTTCTCTAACAAAAAGTTCACCTGTGCTGTGGTATCGTTTTTGAAGCAGGAAGCTTGAAAAAACGCAAATTTCTTAAGAAAATTGTGAAGTAAGGAGTGCATTTAAGACTTTGCTGATGGTCGTGACCGTTGATGGTTGTTTCATTGTGATTTTTGAGACACTTTCTATGTGTAACAACTCTTATTTTTGCTCGAGCAAAAGTTTGCAACAGGCCCATTTGCAAAGATTTTGCCGATTTCAAAATGCGTCTCCTCAAAATTTTTAGGGGGCTTGAAACTTTGGGAAAGGGTGAGGCATTATCTAATGAATGGAGGGGGCAAATCCCGAACGTAAATTGACCCATTTTGCAAGCACCCTTTTGTCACCTCTTGAGCTCTTTCGTTCTTCCATCTCTGTTCCTCCTTTTCTATCCTTCCAGTTTCTATCCTTACGATTCTTCAACAGGTTGATGGTAACGTCTGATGAATTAGGTTCAAGTGAACGTATTTATGAACAATAAAATGTCATAAAAGCTTTCATCTAAAATCATACCTGGAAAACAGGCTCCCATTGCTGTAGGACCCCAATAGCATCGGCTCTTGCAGTTACATTCCCGTGAATATCAACACTCAAGTATTTTCCGTACCCAGATTTAAAAGCTACTTTGTTCTCATTCACTACAATTCCAGTCAAGACTTCTTCTGGTGAGGGTCCTTCCCCTGTTATTGACAAAATTGAAAAGATAAGACGAAGCAAACAGGAATAAAAAAAATTTGCATCAATACTTTTTTTTTTCAAATTTGTGCTAAACACAAAATTAACTACTAAATACACAATAGGAAAAACTAAAATTTTATGCAAAATTCATGTATATGTTTGTTAAAATTTACTGAAATGACTTGATAAAAAACTTTGGAAAGTGAAGAGTGGCATTGAACCTTGAAAAATTAACTAAAAAGGTTTCCTAACTCATATATTTTAACAGTTTTTTCTTTATCTTTAATTTTAACAGCCAGTATTACTGACATATAAGCTTAGTGACAAGATGTGGAGAAAGAGATAAGACAGTGTCATTTGCCAGATAATATCTGAAAGGGAAGGGGATAAATGGTAATTGAGTGTTGCACACTGTACAGCACGCAAAAGTGCTGATTTAGTGACTTCCATGTGAACATTGGGATGAACCACAAAAAGTTTCATGTGATGATGAGTGTCAGATATTTAAAGAAAAACTAAAAGAGGGCAGGAATTCTGAGATGCTGCAAACTGAGATAAGTGTTTCTTTGGTTTCACCATCCTCCTTCCAGTTTCATTAAATTCTACTGGAAATGCCATGCATGAAAAGTGAACAAGTTCTTTCATTCTTCTAACTTATTGTAATTTTTGGAATGTTAGATGAAGTAAGAAATCAGAAAAACGTTTACTTAATGTGGTACCAACAATATTGTGGAGCATTCAAATAGCACGTCAAGTTGCTTGTTGGGCTTTCTGTCGACAAGCTTTTTGCCAAACGTGCTCCGTGGTCAGGATTTCGCTCCAGTGGAAAACTCTTGGAGCGGCGTATGAAGCAGCCTGATGCGCCGTCTAAATACGCCTTAAGTAAAAAAGAAAAATGAAAGAACAAGTGAAAGATAAAATAGTTCTCTTACCCTCATTGTGAGGAGCCCCTAAATTGAATAATCCATTATCAAGAGCTGCCACATAACATTGATTGCCAAACTCAATGGCTACTGAACCGGTCATATCTTTGACATTATCAACAGCAGCCCAGCCACCTAGAAAAAAAAAAGTGAAGAATTGTTACTCTCCCTGGTTCCATTTCAAGCATTTCAGCCTTCAGACCAGCTAAAAAACATAAATCTTTGAACTGACATGGAATTTTTAAGTGCCTAGGTAACAAAATACATAATATTTTGAAAACTCAATTCCAACAAAACATAAAAAGGTGATCTCTACTGAGTTTGCGCAGCAAAATCATTTTCCTCAATAATCTTGCCGGAACAAATTAGATCTTATTTGTCCATGATTTTTACGGTTGCATCAGTCACTGATGTTGGAAATGTACTATTAATTTGAAGTTTGGTGCAATACCTTTTTTAAACCATGTCTGGGTACAAGTTTAAAAAGACAGAATTTTCTTCATTAAAATAAGGATCGAATTTACTACTTAAAACTTGATTCTGAAATGCAAGTAACAAATCAATTAAAAAGGTTTTCATAATGAGGTATTGATTGTATTTGAAATTGCCTGATGAACCATATTTGTTGACTTTTGGTTTGCATAGTTTCCCCCCCGAAAATTATTATTTAGGTACTTTTTTCCCCCTTTATCTTCTCATTTGATTGTATTTAAATATTTTCATTTTAAAGGGAAACCAACAGATGAAGAATTTCTTACCATGATCGAGTCTGTCTGTATCAACAACTTCTTCTTCAGTTTCTTTTTCTGAGTGTTTCCGCTTCTTCTTCTTTCTGGAACGAGAGGAATGCATAATGCACATCATTAAAGAATACTTAATCCTTCTATAAAAGAAGGAATGGCACAACTAAAATCTGATTACTTGTCTAGCATATTGAACTCAATGATAAAGCTAATTCTTCAAAGATAGACGATCAATATTTAGCGTGCATTGCTCAAGTTGAATTGTGCCCCTGCAAGTTGGTAGTGGTAGTCATTTATGATATGGCTGGATTCTCTCTTGTTATTTCTATTCCCTGTTTTTACTTTTCACTTTCAATTTTTACATCCATAGCTTTCCAATCCATTTTCTTCATCCAATTATCTCTCTTGTAATTTTACTTCTCCGGCTCTCAATGCTGCCCTCACTGTCCGCCTTGTAATCCAATGTGTGATGGCAAATGGCAACACTATGGTATTAGAAAAACTCCTTGATGATGACTGATTGTGCATAGACACAAAGACCAAGCCCTTTCTAAAGGGAACAAACGAAACTTAAATAGAGCAGACTAAGATGTTACGAGGAGGAACCAGCTTCGAAGAGCTCAGAAAAAAGTAAAGCCACATTGGAATCTCTGCTTACGCCCTGAATACGCACACTATCTTTCAGATAACAGAGTTGGTCATGATGAGCAGCTGCAGACTGATTGTTAAATCTGATTCTAGGAGAATCCATACGTGAGACTGAACATAGCCCTATTTGTAAATTTTTGGTAGCGTATCGATATTCAATGCCCTAGAAAGAACCACGCCAATTGAGTTTACACACTTCTAGACTGCAACAGAAGATCGTCTAACATCACATTTGCAAAAGTAAATGTAAGAAGCAAGATGACAAATTATATGTCATAGTCTGAGATTGCATAAACCTGTTAAACGTTAACGGTACCATGCTTGCAGAGGTTTCAATGATGAGAATGCTGATAAAAATAAGGGGCAATTGTAATTTTGATTTGGCTTATGACAATAGAAAAGAAAGGATGAAGTACCTACGGAATCGACAATGCGCTGAAAAACTTGTTTAGTCCGGAAAGGGACTAATAAGATTACTTTATCAGTCCTTTGCAGAGGTTAGGACTTCCTACAACTCAAATTCTTGATGATTGCAAAAGTATGGATTGTAAAAGCTTACCTCTTCTTCTCATTTTTGAAAACTAATTTTGACTTTTTCACCATTTCGTATTCGGACATACTGTATTATGAACTGCAAACTTTTTCTTCGTTAAAAAATTGAGGCTTCTTACACAAATATCGTTATCAATAATCAATTGTTGAAATATAAATATAAACAGCGTCACGCCGGCAGCGCTCTCTATGAGAGCATAATAGCAACTTGATACAAAAACAATCACGCTGACAAATTTTCTCGTGCTGTTATCACCTATCACATCAGTCTAAACATAGACTAGCCAAATTTTATTTTGATAGATCTTTCGATATTTTCCTTTCCTGTGTCTTTATCACTGCTTTAACACTTTCACCATTTTTTTTCAAATTTGTTTCTCACATGTTATACTTTACATCAGTTCACTGGGATTAAGTTTTCTCATACGCATCTTGTTGGACTGGACGGATATTGCCGTGTGAACTTTATCTTGCTTCTTCAAATTATCTGTAAATTTACCTATTTTTTCGTCAAGTACTCATTGCAAATATGTCAGAAGATGATGAGAAAAAACTCACCAAGACAGAATCTGGGTTCAAGTTGACTGGGTCCAGACTGCTCGTCGAAAAGCCGTTTGCGTATGCCCTCAAGTCTAGTTTATTATCTGAAATTTGTGATAACTGTTTTCAGAGGTAATTTCAAGGAAGAAAATCTTATATTTACACTTGTGCTTCAATCTCAGAAATCACAGTCATAGGAAATTTTCATTTCTTATGCTTGTTGGACTGCCGGGTGTTCGTCTTGACGGGCTATTTGATGAGCCCTCTTCCAAACATGCTCTTTAGTGACAATAGGGAGCACTGCGATGGAGTGCCCGTTGAGCAGTCTGTCAAGCTGCACATCAGGCGGTCTGACAAGCAGCATTGCATTTCGTCTGAACGCAAATGGGTAAATGGAAAGGAACTGAGCCACATCAGCTATTGCCAGATTTAATCAGGCAATTTAATTTTTTCATGAAAACGGTTGTGCGGATTTTTGTGCAAATTTTGATGACTTTTCGGCTTAGCAGGAAGTAAATTCCTCAGAATTTCTAGAGGAATTTGCATAAACGTTCTCTTGTAAAAAATTGAATTGCTCCTTTAATTTGAGAATAGCTGATGTGGCTTGGTTCCCTTCTGCTAAACGCGGTCCATATACATTCAGCCTAAAGAGGAACCTGTTTAAATACACTTCTAAGTTATGGCTATCACGGAAAGAGGCAAAACAGATTATTTCACACGGAGAATAAAAGGTAGTCACAGTAGTAAGTAACAAGCCAAAAGAAAAATACACAACTCCGGAAACGATGAACCTTGAACTGAAATGTTCAGCAAATCCTTCCATGATTAGGTACTCACAATCAGTGTATCTGTCCTCCAAAATTGAATTTTTCTTGATAAGTTTATTCTTGAGGAAAGATACCTACTTTCAATAACTTTTATGACCAAGTCCCAAAAATTTATAGTTGACACCTTTTTTTTAAAAAAGTGCAACAACCATGGAAGTCAATTAAGTAAAGGGTTTTTCTTGGTCATTTTTTTCAGAAAACAAGTCAAGAAATGCTCTGGTTGTCAAACTTTATTCTACTGCAGCCGAGAATGTCAAAAGCAAGGATGGAAGATTCACAGAAAAGAGTGTCCTCTGTTATTCAAAATTAAACCTCAGATTTTGCCAGATGCAGCTTTCTTTTTATCAAGAATCATTTTTAGTCTAGAGGTTTGTATCGTCTGGTACCTATCCTAAAGTAAGTCCTCTTATCAGTAGGATGGATTTTCACTTAAGTCGTTACACATGTTCTTCCCCTGAGCCAACTAAACATTACTGCAAATATTAACACACTGAGAAAAAACCTTGATTTTTCTCTTCTCAGGAATTTATTGGTTCTTGAACCTTGAACAACTCTCCAGCAAAATGTGAAAATTTGTATTGCCTCCTTCTTTCCGTCCACTTTGTAAATATTTTTAGCTTTTTAACTCACAATCAGTCATATTTATCAATGAGTCCTCATATCCAAGTTGTATAACAAAAAGAAGGGACTTCAACATGATTCTTACCCCCAAAGATTCCTGTTTTTCACGTGCAGAACTTTAAAAACAGGAAGGTATTTTCTTGCTGGCTAAAATGTAAAAAACCATCTCTGTCTTTGAATTTATCAAAATGCTAGAGTTTGCCCTTTCAAATAATTTTCATATCTTGCCGATAGAATTTATATATAAAGAGGATTAATATATAAACTCACGATACACTGACTTAACAAAGAACATTCTGCAGAGTAGACAGAATATGTGGAGTACATACCTGCTCTTTTTCTGGAATCAGTAGATGTTTGAAAAAACTAATAATTTCAGAAAATGTGGTTTATCTAAATACTAAGAATATACTATTGTGTGATTCATGTTATTGCTAGAATTTATAGTAGGTAGCAAAAAGAAAAAAACCTGCTTCACCCATATTTCTCTGATATGCTCTGATATTGCTCTAAAGAGTGCCACAGGTCTAGTTAAAATATCTTACATTGTAAGGAAGATTTGATTTCTCAAAAATCAGACATACCTATTTAATTATATAAAGGTATGTAAAAACAGATCAGGCTCAAGCCTTTTTTCCCCAAAAGTTTTACATTTTACCAGGAAAGCATCCACTTTTAAAACAATTTCAGATCAGATGTACAAACCAATATAAAACATATCCATCCATATTAGAAATTTAAGTAGCAGCTAATAGAAGTTTGTTTTGTAAATTCGTCCAATGGACGTAATTGAGATTTTAACCTTTCAGTATAACAAACACAATACATTTGTAAGTTCCAGGACAGAAAAAAAAAAAAAAAAAAAAAAAACCTTTTGCTTTGATTCATAGTTTTTGTTACTTTTCCAGAGAAATCCTGATGAAAAAAGTTATTACACGGAAAAAGACTACAGAAAGTTCGATGACCTCCAATCTCGTAAGTAATAGATAATTTCTTTTTTGCGTAGATGGTCTCTAAAATTAAAGACTTAAATCGCCACTTGTGAGTTGGTTGCTGAATCGATATTTTTTTTGGCTCATTTCTTCGATGATTACTTAGCTTGTCATCAAATTCCCACCAACTTACTTTGCATATCGACGGTGAAAGTCGGCAATCACATAACTCGTTTGCGGTGTCTGAAAATCTCTGCCTCTACGTCATTTTTTTTAAGGAGAACAAATTGATATTATTTCTTGAAGTTTTTGCAGAATTTTCTTCGCATTAAGAAGAAAAATCATGACAGTTTTAAAGAATCGCCGTTGAGTAGTTTTCCATTTAAAAAATAAAGTATGACAGGAAGTCTGCGACGTCGCAAAACGAGTTATGTGATTGCCGACTTTCACCGTCGATATAGTCCAGTCAAACAATACTGTTTCCCTCCTGCACTTCGCTCAGGAATAAATCACATATTTAGGCATTACAGGGAGGTGATTCTAAGTTGTGCACGTATTAAATCAGTTTGCACTCAACTCCATCTCAATTAAAAATTAATTTTTTTTCAAATTTGACCATATTGAAGTATCAATTTCATCGATTTAATTTTGATTTTCCTATGTATTATTTCCAGACGAAGAAGAAATCAGAAAAGATAAATCTAGAATGGAACATATTGCTCTATTATCAGCAGTTTTACATAGATACTTAGGCCAAAAAAACGTTCCAAGATTTGAAGAATTAGTTAAACTTTATGGAAAGGTAACACTTAAATTTTTTATATGCATGTCATGGTCAAAGGTTAAACTTTGAGCACTTTTCTGCTTGACCAAAACATTTTCATGACTGTCTGCAAGAGTATGTAGTAATTAAATTTTAACTAGCCGAGCAGGTGTGTCACTTGCATTTTTTTAATAAGTGATTTGAGAATTGATCTCTCAAAAGTCACAACTTTTGGAAATCTCTGGCCGGGAGGATTTTGTGAAAACATTGTAAAAGATACCTACTCAAATGTAATTATGTAGTACCTAATGGGCCTGTTGCAAACTTTTCCCAGAGCAAAAATAAGAGTTGTTACTCATAGAAAATGTCTCAAAAATCACAATGAGCGTATTTACAAAGTCTGAAATGCACTCCTTACTTCACAATTTGCACAAACAATTTGCGTCTTTTCGAGCTTCCCGCTTCAAAAACGATACCACGGCACAGGTGAACTTTTTGTTAGAGGAGTCATTCCATCGAACCCCTACTCACAAGGATACCACGCAATATTCAACTAAGCCGACACCAATCCGCCAAAAGACATGTGCCGAGACGATGATTCTAACCACCTGATAACAATCGGCGTGTTTACATTCCCATTTTTCCTGTGTTCATAGATATCCACCTTGATTGACCCTGTGCTCTCCTCAACTTGCGCACGGAAGCGTCAGCCATTTTGAGGGATAGAGTGGAACGACTGCTCTAACAAAATGTTCACCTTCACTGTAATATCCTTTTTGAAGCGGAAAGCTTAAAAAAACGTAAATTTCTTACGTAAATTGTGAAGTTAGGAGTGCATTTCAGAGTTTACTGATGCACTCATTGTGATTTTTGAGACATTATCTATAAGGAACAACTCTCATTATTGCTCTAGCAAAAGTTTCCAATAGGCCCATTGCTTAAGAAAACAGATTGTAAAGTGTAAATTAAACTTTTCCCAAAAATTGATTTATCTAATCCGGAGCGCGGATATTCTGAAATTAAAATGAACTGGAGTTTGAGTGATCCAGTGTTTATCGTGAATGAAGGCTTAATTTCACCAACCATTATTGTTGATGTTTAATACCCGAGTTTTTCTATCCTTCATGGCATTCACTAATTATTCTTCTTCTCCACAGATGTGCATCAATAGTTTCTCAATATTAGATCCAGACATGCAGTGTATAGGATCTGGAATCTATCTTGGCGGATCCATCCTCGACCATTCTTGCAAGCCTAATGCTGTAACTGTGTTCAAAGGGACTACCTTGTATGTTATCTCAACAGAAGATATAAACCATTTTGAGTGGTCCAAGGTACGGTGCTTTAATCGCGATTCTTGGTGAGGCATTTAGCGTCACCCAAAACCAATACTTTTAATAGATCTAAATGGAGGAAAAACAGTTTTGTTGATTTGCAAAATCGCCACTGCTCTTTGGAGAGAGGCAAAAAATTCAGCTCAAGATAGAACCAGGAAGGTATCCAAACAACACCCCTAAAAACTGATCCAATAATTTAAAAATTGTCAAAATCTGCTTCATCTTACATCATGAACTCAAAATGTTTCACTCCCATTTCATGAATTTTGAAGATGTCAAAAAGCAAGCATGAGCCAGCCGCTTTATGTTGCGTTCCCACTAAACTAGTACAATACAAGTAAACTAGTATTTTTTCTTTTTCTTTATCAGACAAATAATTTTTCACAGGTACAAATTAGCTACGAGGACTTACTGAGTCTGACAAGCAAGCGGCAAGCTGAACTGAGTAAATACTACTACTTTGATTGTAAATGTCCTCGATGTCTGGATTTTGACTTGCAAAATCTTGAGACATCAATGTTATGTCAATCTGCAAATTGTGGAGGTCCTGTCTACATGAATGTAAGGCAATATTTTTGTTCTTTCTCCTTTCTATGTCCTCTTGTTAAATGCTTAAGGTAGATCCTCTGATTATTTTAATCTACAATATTGCTAGGCTAAAGTCTAGATGCAGGATTTTCAAAAATTATTTTATTCACGTATGTTTTTTGGATCTTTGAGATCCATCATCAGAGTTTTTCAAAAGCAATACATCATTAGCAACAGTCTCTATTAGCAAGCGCAAAAAAATAATTAGGTAATGAATAGAATCTTATGTTTAACATTTCTGCTCTAATGTTCAGTAATCTTCTGATTATGAGGCAGTCGGGTAATCCAATTAATAAATAATTCTTATAACCTGAAGGTTATGCACTTGAAGGAACTTAAAAAGCCGTAAAAATAGAATACCTCATAAGGATCTAATCCATAACTTTGGTCAATAAACTTTTTTTTAATTTTGCTGAAAAATGAAGTATTGATTCTAGGTTGATTTACGGTGCCTATTTCATGAAAGGACCACGTTATTTTTGATTGGTTCAATTTTGCCTGGAAAATAGGATTTCTCCCAAAATTGAGTTTTTCGGGGGAAATGGAAAATCTTTGCTAATATGAATAAGAACAAAGATATTTTTGGATTTAGCAGCCCAGATTATTGAAGATTAGATCCATGACAGGCCTGAGAATATTCCCTGCTGATTTTGATAACTAAGTTCCTTCCATTTAAATGCCATAATCCATTTTTATACCACTATTTTAAGCTCGTCCGATCATTTTGCATCGGGAAAGATGGAAACAAATTTCTTTTCAGGTGTCTTATGGTACTTTTTCCATCCAATAAATTTCCTTGGTTTTTTCCAACAGCCAGGAAAATCAATTTTTTCAAAGTAGGGAGAGTTTCTTGTGCTGAAAAAATTGATGATTTGAAATACTGGTAAATGCTGAAAAAAAACTAAGGTCATTTCTAACTTTAACAGCACAGATTAGGTGGAAATAGCCCTATTAGACACTTGGAAAAATATTTCTATCATCCTCTCTGACGCAAAACAATCAGATAAACTTTACTTAGTGATATTTGGATGGATTAAGGTGTATGATCAATTAAACTTCAGTATCGAAAACAGCAGGAGATATCTTAAGGCATGCCATGGATGTAGTTCCTTGTATTTTTGGCCTGATTTAAGGTTCTTCGTACGTTTCTAAGGTTCCCTGAGGTTCGTCCATTAAAAATTTGGTAGCTGGGAGTTTTGCAAGAAATGAGGGAATGCCAACTTCCTGAAGGGCTTTATAGAGACTTTGGTGGCTATGTGTCGCAGAATGTCAGAGAGCACTGTGAAAGCGGCTTTTAAATAAGTGTGTAAGGTTCTTCTTTGAATCTTCTAATGTGGTTGGACTCTATTTGTATAAATGCATTCAATTGTGCTTTTTGTATGAAGTTTGATTACATCAGGTATTTGTCATTGCATCCTCTCACCTAATTTTTTTTTATAATGTTTCCAGAATTCAGATGCCTCTGAATTTGCTTGCAAGGACTGCAACCAGCCCATTAGAAATGACAAAGTGAAAAAGTACAAAAAATTTGTATTGGCAATAGAAGAAAAACTAGCAAATAAATCATCAGTCATTGTGAATTCTGACGTTGACAAGTGGTGTCAAAAAATAGCGACACTCGCTCACCCTCTAAATTATTACTATGTCAAGCTACTTGACCTTGCATGTGAAGAGGCTATCAAAACTGAAAACTGGAAAGGTGCTGCGGAATATGGGTCACAGCTTGTCAGTGGCTTCAGGTATGTTATCTTCTAGTTGGATATTTTGATTTTGCTGCAAGGGCTCTTCAAAAATACCCGGAATGGCACCATGCTTACCCTAAATAAAGGAACGGAGTTCTAAAGCTCCAAGTCAAAAGATTCTTAGCTCCAGCTTTAGTACATTGAGAGTGATATGAGGTTTTACCGTCAGAACTTTAAAGCTTCTCAAAAGGTTCCAAAACCTAGTTAATCAAGTTATTTTTCCGATTTAATGATTTTTTTTTTCTTGGCTTGAGTTTAAAATCTCAACCAAGAAAGCACTGTGATTTCGAGCATATATGCTAAAAACTTGTGTGTTTTTTTTATCACGTAATTTACTTAAATAATAATCCCCATCCAGTGATCACTTCTGTAATCTAGGTTGTCTTTGACGGAAAGAGAGGATTCCTAATCATAAGGTTTGGTTTATCATGAATATTTTGAACTAAGGAGTGATGGAAACATTAGGAAAGAAGAATTTTAATTATTCGTAAATCAGAAGTGGGGCAATGGTTTACTCTCTCGTTATGAACGACCCTTGCGGCATTCCAGCCTTTAAAATTGTATTACACCTTTTTCAGGCATTACTATGGTGCACTAAATCCAATATTGGGAATCCATCTCATGAAGTTGTCAAACCTGTATATATCGCTGAACAACAAGAAGATGGCGGTGAAACATTTTCAGGAAGCCATCAAAATTTTGAAACTGACAAACAACGAAAGCATTCTCACTTATCACCTTCAAGGTCTGGATGATTGAAATGCCTCGGATGGTCTGTGGCAGATTGTGGCAGAGTGGCCTTTAGGTAATGTTCAGTGGAAACTGTATGGGTAATCTGAGGGCCACCCTCCAGAGTGGAGTAGGAGAACAGCCCCAGAAAATTTCGCAAGAAGAATCCCTCCGATATATGAAGCACGTTTCAGTTCAAGACTTGTGCAATATTAGAGTGTTGACAATTTACTGATTTCACTTCTTTTAAATATTTCTGAGGTTTCAACTAGCAGCATAAGGTGAGAAGGCAGGAGAGTTAAATGTTTTCAGGGAACAAAAACCCAGGAAAAATAACATCTAAAAAATCAAAATTAGGGGCTGGTCTGGTCTTAAATCCTTTAAAGATTTGCTATTTTTACTGTCTATTTCTCTCCACCCTTTCTCCTTTTCGTATTTCCTTTATCCTTTTTTTGACCTGAAGGGATGGCCATGCCACCATAGTCTCTCCTTGGACCTGCCATTGCTGATTGTTTTGATCTTGCGCCTCTTAAGAAATGGTATTACTTTACTTTCTTTGCGCTCCTCGTACTGTGTGGCATAGTGAGGCAAGGTGAAAAATAACGAGAATAAGTGGAAAAAGTAGATTGATATTCTACTTCAGGGCATGGCTCATGATGGTTGTACAATTATGCATGTTGTGTTGGCACCAGAACACCCATAAACTCAATAAATTAATATTGCCATAAAAAAGTAGCGGATTTCAGAAAAATGCAATTAGAATTTCGACACAATTCCAACAAGAACAATCTATCTCTGGATCTAAAATAACGGAAAGTTTGCTTGTATATCCTCAGAATTTTTTACTCAACATGAATTTATTATGAGGATAAAATAGTATATGGGATCCTCACCAAAGTGAAGGGAAATCAAAGCCAAAACCTCTAAATTTTCCCGAACAGTAATGATCAAGTACTGCTCCACCATTCCTTTACTTACAGTAATTAGGCTGTGTTTGTTTTCTTTTCTTTTTCTTCCCCTCTTTGTCTTTTAATGTACCTTTCAACTCTACGATCACAGGGAAATAATTGGCATCATTCATAACAATATGACTTTTTCAGCTTTTTGCTTAGAAGCGAACGGCTGATAACGCTGCAGCCAAGATAGGGTTAGCATCCTTCCTGAGTTTAAGTATGATTTATTTCAAATCATAGGTATCACTTTGCCTTGAAATTTCGACCCGACTACTTCAAGGGTTTTTAACAATGACTGGCGTTGGAAATAGAAAATCAAACATTTTGACCTCCATGGGTGAAGTTTTTTGGTCGTCACAGAAACATCAGGCTTTCAACTAAATTTCGTTTTTCATGATTCTGGCACTTATCGTCGCCATATCAATGGAGTTATTTAAACGATGTAGAATTTGTGATTTAATATTTGTATGATTGTACGAAGCAATTTTAAACTGACGCCACACACTGTATTGAAATAATGATGATTGGTCTTTGCCTGTATTATGGCTACTGCTTTCCACAAACAGGAAGTGTAGCAGTGATGAAACTAGAAATAAACCCTTTCAATGTTTCAAAATTTATCCCAACATTTGATTTTTTTCTCCTGACTTTTCTTATTTCTAAAATTTCATTCGATATTTTTAAATGAAATTTTTTGGGGATACTCTCAGAAAAATCACATGAAATTTCATACAATACTGATGATAAGTCATCCCTCAGGGAAATGAAATGTGATGAAAATATTTTAATGCAGATCAACTTCTTTCGCATTATAATGCATCCTATTGGTAGAGGAGAAAGAGGGAGATTAGACGCACCTATGTGTCATCAAAAAAAAGTAAGAGTAAGTAATAAAAGAATTAAAAATTTATTCGGCAACGGCCTTGAACAAAATAAAATATCAAGTTATATAACATAGAAATCAAAATCAGAATGAGAAAAGATGTTGAAAAACATCAATAATCACGACTCAAAGTAGGTAACAAAAAGAAGAAGGTACAAATCACTGATAATATATAAAAAATTTTGAATTGTACTTTGTAATCATGCATAAAGAGTTTTATAAACTTAAATCGTAAATTTACAATTCCTTCAGCATGGCAAAAAATACTTATGTAACTTTGAATTATTCCTCATTATCATCCTTCCCTAGTTTCTTTTTCTTTAATTTTTCACAGTAATTGTGAAGTGTACTAAGCAAGGCACTGAATGCTAATCGCATGTTGCTCTTTCACCATGAGACTACATAGCACGTGTATCATTAATACAACTTCGCCAAGTGGCAAATGGCGACTTAAATATAAAGCAACGTTGTAATTTGGTCTCTTTAAAAGTTAACAGTAACTGGAGATTGGTTGCGATACAATCATCATTTTGATAATAGTTACTCATATCACTTGCTTAGATATTATGCCCTAGACTCCAGAACACACCAAGCCCTGTCCCCCCCCCCCCCCCTCAAATTCATTGCAATCGCAAAAAATTCTGTAACATAGGCTGGAATAAAAAAATAAATGCATCGTCTTGCATACGAATGTCAGTAAGAGCTACTTGTTCAGGAAATTGATGAGTAAGAGCATGAGATTTAAATAATACTATAATGTATCATAAATAAAAAAAGAAATTAATGCTACAAAAATTTAAAATACCTACAAAAATACAGTTATAATAATTCAGTCTGAAGAAACTCTGACGTTAGGAAGACAGAGCACTTCAATGAAGGAACAATATTTTTTCTGTCATGCAAAGAAAGAATGCTGTATGAGTGTTCGAACGTTGCCAAATTTCCTTTGATGAGATACGAATTTTTAAGGAAATCTGTCAATATTTTTCCTCCAACTTTTCAGAAAATTTTTATCACAGTCGGGCTAAATATCTGAAAATTTCATGAAAAAATATTAAAAACTCTCCTCATAAATAAACTTTTTACTAAAGAAAATTTACCAACTCTAGAATATGTCGTTCTTCCTTAGCATGACGGAATAGTGATCATGAATCCTAAAAAATCACAGACATTACATGAACTGAAGTAGCACTCGAAAAAATAGGCAGAAAAATCTGTGAAAGTACAACAAATGACATAGGGCCGATGAGATTTAATCGAAAGGCACAATTTTTCGTAATTTAAACAGACATGCTTTACATAAATCTACATATGATGGATGGATGCATGCTGAGTTCTTTGTCAAAAAGAGTTACGCTGAGAAGAAATCGAGTAAAAAAAGCACAGTGTAATTTCAAAGACGAGTTAAATGACATTTGTAGGAAGCATGCACCTGACTTTGATAGTGAACATACATTCGACAATCTCAATAAAATTTGTGTAAAATTAATTTTGCAAAAAGAATGATAAATTCAAAAATCATAGGTAAATTAATTGAACTGTAAACTTCACTGTCACTGTTTTGGGAATACTTAAAACTTACAGACTATTTTGGTTCTTGGACGTTTTTAGAATGAAGAATGACTCTTGATATATGCCAAACTTTCAAGTGTGTCAGATGGTGTAAAATTTGTCCCTACTCAGAGTATGGTGTTCACTTCCCAAGTTACGATGAGGAAAAAATATAACAATGAAGAGATTAATTAAATTGTGTCAACTGTTAAGTACCTAATTGGGAAGTGGAGGGGTTGTTACACTAAAAAGATAAAAATATTAGTACCATAAGATACTTAGCTCATGATTCTTTTGCTCTGTGTTTAAAGATACACTTCATGATCACACAAATGAATACCCTTCCTAGAATTACTGCAAACAAAATAATTGAATGGAAAATTGCGAGTTGAATCTTAACAAAACACACCAACTCGCAGTTTTTTTTAAGGTCCTGAACTTTTGTATTTTTCGAGTCTGTGTGTTTCCATTTTCATAAATTCAATTGGGTACATGCAGCCCTCACAAAGTAATTTTAATCTTAGCATATGTAACTGGTTCACATTTACAGGACAAAGACCCCGTGCAGACAAGAAATAGATGAAAAACTAAATGAAAAAACAATAGACAAAAACTTAATGAAAAAGCAATAAACAAAATAACTTATTGGATAGGCAAACAGACGGAAATTTTAAAAGCCACAATTATATCAGACTTAACATAATTTAAAAAAAATGACACTGCCCTAAAGTTTGTAAATTACAAGAATCTCCCCCTTCTTATTAGTCCATAATAAACTGCCGAGCTGAGGAAAAACGTCATAAGAGCATTCGAGTATTGGCAGAATGCCTCTCAGAAAATATAATTTTTAAAGGAAAGTTATGAGTAGTTTTCCTTGAAATTTTCAGGCACTTTATATCAAATTACGAGCAAAATTTTATGAAAAACACGAAGAAAAATATTGACAGGTTTCCCCGCAAATGTGTGATTTTTCAAAGGCAATTTGGCAACGTCTGAGGGTTTGTGCAGCGTTTCCCCTCAGCACGGTAGACCACCAGTCTGCATGAATTGTTAGTAAAGCAGACAAAAAACAAAAAAATGCGTGGAAGATACGACTATAGCTAAAATTTTAAAGGTTACACATTTTTGGCAATGAGGCTAAAACTCAATCCTTCCAGAGGCTGCGGTTGTTTCAACTTCTCAGCCGTAAATCTGAGAATCAATAATGACTGAATAATGCACACAATAATGAAAAAAAACTTAGGTAATTTCGCTCCTATCTTATTTGTTAAGAAATTGATATGAAATAGCTAGCCAAAATTGACTGAAATAGTGGAAGAGTCAAATTTTATGAAGAATTTGAATTTAATGAAAACTTCGAGAGAAGGATCAATTATACCTGTACAAACAAAAAAGAGACGAAATAATAGCACCCAACTAAAGAGGGAAGTTAGTGTGGCTGCATCAACCACCTTTCAAAGAATACTACATGCTTGCTATTAAGGTGCTCTCTCTTGGAAAAGTGACTACCTTCCTCCAGGGAATAATCATAAAAATATTTAACTCTTTTAGGGTAATACCTTAAATTTGAAATAAAATATGAAAAACAAAAATCCCCAACAAAAGTTTAGGCCCTAGCAAGGGCTGAGAGCAGAGTTACTTCAAGATCGTCAAGGCTAAATCTGCATGGAGCGACATCATTTTATAATTTCAACGGTCTAAGTTCGCAACAACGTATCTCGGTTGGCGGTATTGCAGACATATTGTCAAACTTTATTTTTTAAATGATAAACAACTCAACAGCAATTCTTAAAAAGTGCCATGATTTTTCTCCTCTGTGCGAAGAAAATTCTGCGGGAACTTTCAAGAAATGATGTTGATTCGTTCTCCTTTAAAAAAAAAAAAGTAAGAGCTGAGATTTTCAAACACCGCAAATGAGATACGAGGTTGCAGACTTACACCGTGAATTTACTGTGTTGTATCAAAAGAATAATGTTTACACAGCTTCTTCAAATGAAAACTTCATTACTTCAGTAACTGATCAGATAACTGAAACTTTAAAAAAATCACTGTATCTATTTTGCGTGTTTAAAGATCTCTTTTTAAATACAATTTTAAGAGGATATTTTGAGATGCAAAAGAAAAAACTGAGAGTGGTTTATTTTGCCTTTAAACCTGATAAATCTGGGAGGGGAGTCTGCTCCTCAGCTCTCTAAAGAAGAATTTAAACAGATAATCACAAAATTCAAAGAGATAAAGTAAGTTTTTAAAATTCAGCATCAAGATGTGGATTTGCAAGGCATTTTCAATTCAATGACGATTTTTGTTTGAAAAATATACATGAGACATTCTGAACACTTTAATGCACTAAGTATGGAGGCAGACCAACCAACTTACTGCGTCAATTATAGCTATCTGCTTGGCTTTTGACATTGTCTCACCAATTCCTAAAAATGAAACAGGGATTGTATAATTTATATTTAGAGTTATAGCAGCACATCTGGATTTATGGTGGGGTGGAATTAAGATAAAGTCATGTTTTAAGTTCAATTCTTTCAGTAGCTCCTGAAAGACATCCATATAATTATCTTCTAAGTGTGTTTGAAGGTTGCAGAAATCCCCAGGCTGAATAGTGCCTGACAAATCATCTATAACCGCTGACTTAACATTCGGCCCTAACCTTGCCACATTATGATAATCTTTGATTGGCAGTTGAGTGGAGCTATTTTGTTGGCGATTTTTTAAAAGTGAGCTGGACGCCTTGAATTTAGTGATTATTTGTTTCAATTCTTCTTCAGAAAGCTTAGGTGCCGACTCTCCTCCCAGATCCAACAAGTTTAACGGCAAATTTTTCAACTTTAATAGCATTTTTGCTGCACATTGACGTTTAGCTTCTTGCTTAGAATTTGCTGACGCCTCCTCCGATTCAGTGCCAACTGTGCATTTCAATGTAAACTCTCGTAAGTGCGGAGGACCCTCTTCCTTTACAACACAATATTCAGCAGCTGGCAGACGATGTCTGGCGCAAAGCTCGTTCAAAACTCCTACAGCATTAAAAGAAGAGGGAGGGTGAAATGATGAGGATTTAATTCTTTCTGCACTAACAGGAAGTTCCACTGACTCAACATTATTTGAAGCAGACTTACATTTTTCTCTAAACGCACTAATTGAATTATCATGACATAAACCTTTAACTTTGCCTAACATTTTTATTGCACACTGATGCTTGGCATCTTGCTTTGTACGAGCAGATGACACTTCAGATATGTCCCCAACTGTACACATTATTGTCATCTCACTCTCATGTGGAGGACCTTCCTCAAGGACAACAAAATACTCCGGAGATGGAAGACGGTATTTAACGCATGCCTCATTCAAAGCTCCCACAGCGTTGAAAGAAGAGGGACAGGAAATCGTTGTCTGCTTTAAACTTTCTGTGATATCAGGAAGATCCACTTGATCAAATTTCTCTGGGAGTGGCTTTTGTTCCTGTCTTACTGTTAGCACATTAAATGAGTTTTCACATTTAAAATTTTTTAATGTTTTTAACATTTTGGTGGCACACTGATGCTTGGCATCTTGTTTCGAGTTAGCAGATGAAACTTCAGATAAGTCCCCAACTGTACACTTCATCGTAAATTCCCTATTGTGCGGAGGGCCTTCTTCTTTTACGACAATATAATTTGGAGTCGGGCGATGGAATTGTACACAGAACTCATTCAAAGCCCCAACAGCATTAATAAAGGAGGATGGGGCAGTTGCTGCCCTTTCTGAGGGATCAAGAAGTTGCTTTGGTTCCACATTGCCTCTCCATTGCCCAAGTTTTATGAGCATAGCCTTTGCTGTATTGTGTTTGGCTTCTTGCTTTGACAAACCTTCTCCAAACACTTCCAAGTGTAAATAGCACAGTTTAAATTTAAACATGACTTTGCAGCTAGATCCTGAATGAACAAGTTCATATTTCGGTAAAACTCCTCCATTCTTCACCATGTATTCTTGCAGCTGCGATACTGGGGTCTTCTCTCCAGTTCTGATCATCTGTAAAGAAAGGAAAAGACACCATGTCATTCTACAATTACAATTTTAATGAATACATTTAAATCTACCTAGACCCTGCAAGCCGATTATGAACGATCGAATTCTGATCGATTTGAGGAGCTTCTGACAGATTTTAAGGCCTATCGATTTTCGATCGATTTCCGATCGATTTCCAAAAAAAAAAAAATGGCTTCCAAGTGGAAGCGCCGTTTTTTGGACAACAGATCCAATAAATAAGAAAAGAATCAAGAAAATGAAGAAAGAATTACAATGAAAAGTGTACAAAAGATGATTTGTAGTCCGTCAAATTAAATATTCGCGGTAATATTCAAAATATTTGAAAGCGCGCGCGATGAACGGTTGATTCGGAAAGGTTTGTTTATGTACTGCTCATCCCTGCATTCTCTCTTAGTCTCTTGGTGAATGAGTGTTTTCTTGTCAGTTATTTTACTTTTTGAAGATATTATCGAACTAATTAGATCATTACAATACTTCCATTATAAGGCAGTCAATTTGGATCACATTCTATCCTTTGGAGAAATGGTTAGCAAACCGCAAAGTGGTGTGTGTGACGGATCTACGAGATGTTGGTTCGCTCTCTGAATACCGATCAAAGCTATTCAATGGTGATACACGAGGTCCTTATTCACATTTAGTCATTAATATTTCATCCGTAATTTGTAGTGTAATCCCTAGCAAGTGCGTGCTCTAATTTTCGAAAACTAGTTCGTGCCGGATACTGAGTGATCATCATAGACATCGCCACTTATGATAACCTTCTTCGGGTAGCTTCCAAATCATTTATCATCTGTGATTTCATTAGTAATTATATCTCACATCCTCAGGTACCATGTGTCAAAGATTTTATAATATCACTTCTCCATTTAAGGAATTCACTTCCAAATTCCTCTGGTTGCGCATAACATCACAACTGTAATTCATCGGATCATTGGTTGCGATTAGGTTAGCGTAGCTAACCAGTACTAGCGTATTGGTCCAACAGTGCAAAAACACATGTAGTATTAAAATACCATAAACTATTTGAGAAGAAAGTTTTACCATTCCTTACTGATTAAATGAATCGTCATTGATTTTCATCTTTGTCCCTAAGAGTTTCCATGATGGGCCCGAGTGATGATTGACAATGAACCCATAGGAGAGCCTTATAGAGAAATATCTACATGACTGCATGCCTAACCAGAGGTTTATTTATCTTGATATGCTGCCCCTTTATGGATTGATTTATCAAGCAATAATAACTGTGCAATCATGAGGGGGCTCTGAGAGTCCTGATAGTTACTAAAGTCCAGGATAATCAGCTTTTAACAAGCTCAACTAGTCCAATCTCACAGCAGCAAGCGGTCAGTTTATCCTCAGTTGTTCTCAGTTATGTGTTCAACTCAAAATGTTTTAAAACACTTGCTAGCCAGAGCAGCAAGTCACCATGGACTTCACCAATTCTAAATAGCTGTGTCACTCAGAATTATGGCTTCCGCTTGTTCTATCGTACATTTTAAGGATTTGCGGAGACTATAACTTGATTGTAAACAGCCATTAATTCCACCAAGTTTCATCAACTCCCTTTTCATCACTTGAATCTACTAGAATGTCGCAAAGAGCAACAAAATTTTCTGTAAGTACCTATCTAGCTGTAGTTTTATACGTTTCATACAATTTTTATTTTGAACCTTGGACATCTCCATAACCATCCATGCACAGTGAACTCAATTTTCAAATGATACATCTCATTTCAGCACTGTTTGCTAGGTTTAACAATTCTGTCTTCAAGAGATCTCATATTTTAAATCTTAATAGTGGTGTCAAAATAATCTTTACTCTTCCATTCAGTTTTATGCTGCATGCAAATTTTTCTTTGTATACCTGCACTTTCATCCCAATTAAAATATCTAAGTCGGTGTTTCAGTTACAAATTTTTATGCGCCTTTTCCTGTTTCTTTGTGTAAAGTTCTTATTCTCTCAGATTCATTTCCCTAGATACCGCAGTCTTGCTGGGTATGTATTTTTACATGTTAGAGCTGAGGCGGTTGAAATCAAGAACATTTCCCATCATATTTTTCCCCTCTTAAAAGCAAATCATGAAAAATCTCCGTGTTGCTTTCTACTCAACAGCCCATTGTTTCAGTAGAGCCAGCCTCAATGAAGCTAAAATCCTTCTCATATTATACTCTTCGGGGTTCTTCTTTCCCCTATAATATTTGTGCAAACTTCCTTCATAGTCTTGCGAAAAAATAAGTGGCAAATTAATTAATTCTTAAGTGTAAGTAGTTGAAATCAGAATTTAAAATTCTTTATTGGATAGTGAGCAGGCCAAAGTTCAAACTGCTGTCATGGAGAAATCTTCTCTGTTCTTATGGGGCTCATAGACAATTTATCGTTAGATGGAAGTAGGTATATGTTGTTTTAAAATTATTTCTTAACTTATTTAACTTCATTCACAATTTTACATATTTTGTATGCTCCATTTTAGAAATTTTTAAATTTTATCACGGCAATTTAATTATGAATTTTAAATTTTATCACGGTAATATCCTCAATATTCTTCTCTCCTCAATTCGTATTCGCTCCTCTATCTCTTCATTTACAACATCTTCGTAGTTCTCAATGACTAGCACGAGATTCGCCATCTTTAAAACTATCCCGTGAAGCGTGACCCAAATCGATGGAAAACTCGGTTTTTCACGAAATCGATGGAAATCCAAATCGATGGGTCCGGACCCATCGATTTGGATTTCCATCGATTTCGGGATTCTGATCGATTTAGGGCCGTATTTCTGCATTTTTGCATCGATTTGTGTCCTATCGATTTGACCGGCCCATAAGCGCAATGCTTTTCTAAATCGATAGCGTCCCCAAATCGATCAGAATTTCCGTCTGAATTCGATCGTTCATAATCGGCCTGCAGGATGATGAAATACTTGGACTGAAGTTAAAAGATGCACAGGATATGCCTCAATCTAGTTCAGGGCAAAAGCCTAGCTGGGACCTTGCTTTTTTTGCTGGCGTATGAATTTGAAAAACTGTAGAAAATGCAGTAACACTTTCCTTGGTCAATTTAAAGGTCTCTTCTTTCATACGGTTCAAAGTCCAAATTTTATTTCTTAAACTTCATTAAAAATTGAATTTTCAATGTCTCGTGAAATCGTTTTTTAAAAATGAGGGCTCTTTGTTTTTGGTACAGACATAGAATTTTCCTGTTTCAAACAGACCTACCCCCAATCTGAGTCAAATCATATTCTCTAAAAAATTAAGATGATATGATACATCGACGACGTAAGTCTGCAATCACATATCTTGTTTACGGTGTCTGAAATTCTCCACCACAATGTTATTTTTAAAAGGAGAACAAATTGACATCGTTCTTTGAGGTTTTTGCAGAATTTTCTTAGCACAGAGAAGAAAAATTGCGGCAGTTTTAAATGATTGCCGTTGAGTAGTTTTCCGTTTTAAGAAATGAAGTGTGACAGGAAGTCTGCGACGTCGCAAACTGAGTTATGTGATTGCCGACTTACACTGTCGATATGATATAATACAATATAATAATAATTAATAAATAATTTGACAACAAGGTCCTCCTTCATTACTGACTGCAGATGTAATTCCTTACGATTAGAGAATTTTGAGGTTTGTATACTGAGAACTAATCTGTCAGTCAGCGACAGATTCTGAATAATTTAGTTTCATGAAAAATCGGAAGTGCTGCTCAATAGGAAGATGAGACAAAATTTTGTTTCCCTTCCTTGAAATGAATCAATCTTTGTCTGAAGCCGGATGCGCAAACGATTCATTCCAGGGAAGGTTTGGCGAAACTTCAGAATCCGACTCACATGCAGTCACTTTAAAATTTTAGTCTTGTAACTCATCACTTGAACAGTGGCCAACTGAAACCCACTTCTTTTCAAATCAACATTTTCTCTCTAAAGCACAGAGCAGGTGGGTGGAAAATGATGGATTTGACATGATCAGAAGAGAAGAGGTGATATTAAAATGATAGAATCGAACCTCTTACTACGAAAATTGCAGGCTGAACTGTTCTGAAGGAGAGGCCCGACCGAGACCAATATTAGACATACCCTTGCAGACATTTCTTACAGTAGGTACTTAAACCAATTAAACTAAGTAATCCATTATCCTTCAGTGGGTACTTACATTGCTTGCAAGGGAGGCTAAGCGTTGCAAAGATGGCAAAGATGTTGATCACATAGAAGGTAGGTATTTATAGATATGTATGTAATGAAAGAGTTTTCATACACTACTTCGATACTACGTATCGGTGCAGTAAAAAGAGATAAGAAACGTCTGACTGATAAAGATAAAGTTAAGATAGCACGTCTAGCAGGACTAGATGTTAGAAGAATCCACTAACTTTCCGTAAATGTTCAGCACTCAACTCGACTGTCAACAAGAGTCCAAGATAAGTCTGTTCATGTTTCAACCTGTATGAAGTCTCTACGAATGCCACAGATGTCAGCACTCGGGTATGATGCAATAGTGCAATTCTGCTTATCACTATTAAATTTGTTGTGACGTGCCGTGTTGTATGTGGTCAAGTGAAGATAAAAAAAGAAAGGTGACGTCACCAATTTCTACCAGTGTGGCCCGAATGACGTAAACAAAAATGGATCCCTGCTGCCACTTTCAAGATGCAGATATTTGTCAAATGCATCTACTTAGGTAGGCAACATGTTTTACATGCCTGCGAACTCCTACTCCACTCCCACAAGGCGCTTTCTTGATCCGCCTTGCCACTCCTTCATCAAAAATGCACTGGGAACCCCCCCCCCCCCTCTCGAACATTTCATAAGTTTTTCCTTTGAAGGCCATTGAAGTTCATGTCGGAAATTACTAATAATAAGTTCAAACCCAATACTTACCAACCTAGGTAGAGCCTGTTTCACGTTACTTTTCCACTTTTGTTGTAAGTAGGTACTTAATTCCCTATCCTGTGCATACAGCAAAAGAAGAAAAGTAATCTGAAACGGGCCCTATTTACTATTTATTTTATTGGCGAGAATACACCATTGGGGGAAAATATAAAAGCTGCAAAATTCAAAGTTTAGGTACTTACTTCAAAATGTACATAAATTTTTTTGGTACAAAATTATGATCCTCTAGGCTCAGAAGTTGTCAACAGGGAGATGCCTCCAGGCAAATGAAAGAGCCTCAGCGTCATTTTTATAAACTTCCCACTTTTCTCAAAATGATCAGATGGTACTTACAAAATAACTTTCATTTTTGACTAGAAACTTGTGGAAAATCCTCTAAACACTAAGTAGATAGTGAATGGGATGATCTATCAACCTAGGACCAGAAGTTCAAGTAAAGCAGCCTCACAATGATTTTTGAACTTTTCACTTGTCTTAAATTTGGTGTCACTTACCTATTTACTTGGTCAGGGGCCTGACTTAACAAGTCAAAATATCAAAAAGTTACCTATTAATTCAGACCACCCATTAGTACTTACAGCAGAAACATTCTGATCCTCATGAAAAGTTATAATACCTAGAAATCTTTATGTGGCCCCCTCAGATTTTTTTTATCTTAAAAATTATGTGTTCATTTCTTCTGGTAAGCTATATCGCCCAGCAGAGCAGCATATAAACATCAAATCCAAATTTCAAAAGAGTACAATTATTTACTATATTCAGCAAAAAGCACGCTACTGAATAATTATAGGTAACAATATTAAGGAGTCAAAACTCATTTCAAGGTCCTGTTGGATTCTTTGAGATTTTAAATACTACACACTGATACCTACTTTTATTTTTCTTGAATGCTCATATGAGCAGAGGAAACAGAGGGTCCACATTTCAAGATGTATTATTATTCTGGGTATGAAACCCATACTGATGGGTACATTAAAATCTGGAAAATTTACAATTTTTAAATATTGTCTTAACATTGTCTTAACATTATGCTTGATACACACGCTTGGAACTATATAGGTATTATACATACTTAGGTATTATTTTGTGTAAAAAAGACAAGTGCCCATAGAAATAAAAACCCAGCAGTGCCACAACTGCATGTCTATCAAAACAAAAGTAAGGGAATGATTGTGGGAAGTAAAAAAAGTCTGGGTATAGGAGGGGCGGATCCAGCAATTTGGCAACAACGGATTCCCTCCATTTAAACCTATGTTAAATAATCGATTCTTGTCAGGGTACCTGGCTCCTCTACGAATCGATACATTTCCATAGGTTTAAATGGAGCAAAATAGTGTTGCCAAATTGCTGGATCCGCCTATGGGTATAGGATCATCAAAGCTTTGATAATTTTTTCCCATTGTCACAGTTTAGCTTGAACCAAAACTTGCAAATATGCCTATCTAAAAAGAAAGTTGCTAGGTCGCTCCATTACAAGAGACGCATGCAACATTTTATAGTTTTTTTAGGAAACATTCAAATGCTGGTCCTCCGCCTGTTTGCGTGAGAGACTTAGCCTCTTGCCATACTGCAGTGAGGTAGTGCTCTTCTGATGTAGCATAGCGTATCGACAGCCAAAGTGCAGAAACATGTTTCTCCAATGCAATGTTTCAAAATTTCCCCTCCAATTTCATTCTTTCAAAGAGAAAGAAGATAACTTTACAGCTTGCGATTTATAGACAATATTCTGCTAAGAGTGAGGAAAAATCAAGGAATTTTTCAAGAAGTTATGTTGAATAGTTTTTTGAAGGAAACATTAACTATGACAGGTGTCGGCAACGTTGCAAACGGAGATACGTGGTTCAGCACATTAGCAATCTATATCATGTGGGTAGTATTGGAACACCAGTGCAAATCCGGTAATTAAGGGCATTCCGTCAAAATGGTAAAATTTAACTTGAGTATAATCTTCATTATTTTAGCTCTGATTGAAAAAAAATAGAACACCAAATTAAATCAAACAATTGGCGAAGGAGATTCATGGAACTGAAAAAGTGCTGGGTATTCATTTAAAGTAGCCAGCATCTTAGGTCAGATGCAAATGTGAGAGTGATTTTGCGGGCAAAAACTACAATTTAATCATATAAGATGCTTACTTGAAGTTACAAGCCACCATGGTAAAGACAATACTAGAAACCAAGCATCGCAATGCCTATAATCTCCGAATTTTCCGATAGAATTAGAGTGGACACAATGAAAATTTTCAGTTTCAACTGCATGTTAAAGAGATGTTAATGTTTTTGAAATCTTAAAATTTTAATTAAACTCCCTCCTCTTGAAGAAAACCGAAGTTTGAATCAAGTTAGATTTCTACTAGCCTAATAGGAAACAATTGCCACAATGTACTCCGCTCTTCTCAATAAGTTCAGAGATAAAATACATCAAAGGAGGGGAGCAGTTTAGTGAAACTCAAATCCAGATATTTAACAATAATTTTGTTTTCAATGGCCAATAGACCTGAGTTGATTTTGATTTCTTCAACAAAGAGGAAGTTAGAATTGTCTACTTTCAATGGAAGCAATAAACACTAAAAACCTTTTTTTTGCTTTGATCCTGGAAATTTGCGGTATGTACATTCAATAATTTTTGAAAGAGCTTTTAAAAAAGAAAAATTTCTCTTGATGCCTTTATTACTCTCATCATACTGAGAGAAGATCCACTGCTACACCCATAAATTGCAGTCCCTTTCAAGGGAGATCAAAATTTGTTTGAGAGGCGAATGTACGCGATTGCAAAAAATGGGGGCCTTTCCCTATGATAAAATATTTTTATTTGCTGGGAGTTCTTTAAAAATCAGAGGCAAGATTTGGAAACGAATCACATTTCTGTTTTTTATTATTCCAATATTTGAAGATTCATTTACAGGTATAAATGAAAAATTGGGTTTGAAAAGCGAGATGAATTCATCCAGAGGCAGAGTTACTTGAGTTTCTTTTGAACAAGAGCTATTTGCTCATCAACGCGTGCTGAGGTGCCATTGAATTTGGTTGGGGGCGGACCGATCATCTGAATTAGTTGAGGAACATCTTGATGTGAAATCTGGCAGAATCTCGCCAGAGCTTTCATACATCTGAAGATATACTCCTCTTTTGGACTTCCATTGAAAAACTGGAGGAGAGCCATGGTGAGCTCAACAGCTACATCATCAAAAACCTGAAAACAATGTAACGCATAAATGCAGGAAGAAGCAGTAAGAGGCAGAGAAGGACTTTAAAAGACAAGATATGATTCAAATGGCAGAAGGTTGCTATTGGGGGAGAAAATTTGGAACAGTTTCAATGATCCACTTGACAAGGTGCGAATTGAAGCTTTCTGATACCTGTTTCCTAATTAAAATTTCATGTAGAGCACGATTCAGACAACGAAAATTACTAAAATTAACTCCTAACTGAGATATTTAATGTTTTATTTGCATGAACTCACACCTCCCGCATATAGAAAAAAAACAAAACTCTATTCTTTCTCGTCGCATGTAAGCACTAAAGATGAATGAAGAAAACTTCAAAAATTTGCCATTAAATAAGAATGAAAAACAGTTGCAAGCATATTTTGTCACCTTCCGGCCACAGTATCACACACGCTATTTTTACCGAGATTGAGTTGTGAATAGTTTTGAAAGAACGAGATGCATTTACATACGAAAATAATACTTTTTTTAGAGTAAAAATGTAGAAATATGCATACAAATCTATTAAATTTGATGTACTTTTGTATCACAAGCGCCATTTAAGAGAGAAGTATTGAAGCGCCAAGTTCTGCAACCGGCAAGGACATTGAATCAAGACAACCGCCCACTTTTCCGATTGTTTAAAATTTTTGTTACATCAACCCTAGGAATGACTTGAAGCTGAACTATTTTCGTATGTAAATGCATCTCGTTATTTTGAACATTACATTTTTTTTGGAATAAAAATTAATAAACATGAAAAATACTCTGTTAAAGTTGATCAACTCTTGTATCACATGCACCATTTAAGAGCCAAGTGTCACAAACGCTAACTTGGGTAGTCGCTCATCTTTGGGATTGTTACTACAATATTAGTATCAACACCACTTGGAATGCTCTGGAGCAATTTGTCACTTTCCAGCTAAAGTATCACAAGTGCTATTTTTATCGAAATTGAGTTATGGAAGGTATTCAATTCATAAGACGCATTTACGTACGAAAATACCATTTTTTTAAATTTTTTTATTAAATAGGAATAATTATGGAAAAAACTCCGTTAAATTTGATGAGCTTCCGTATCACAAGCGCCAAGGGTTCTCAGAATGCCCCGAGAACGCAGTATCACAAGTGCCAATTTTCAAGGAAAATATATTTGTTTTAAGAAATTTTATTAAAATTCAAGGCAGGAACTTGTGCTGGGTTAGCATTCCAAGTTTCAAACCAGAACTGCGGTTGCAAATTAGTTTTTTGTGCCTCCTGAGAAGTTGGCAAAGTGGCGCTTGTGATACTTTGGCCAGAAGGTGATGATTTGTAGGTACATTAAGAAGCTTCGGAGTGCTCTCGAAGTAAAAAACTTCATGGGTTTTATTCCCGAGTCATGTTGTTCCTTAAAATTTTGGGCAGTTATGACTCTAAAATTGACAAAAATTTGGCAGATGATACTTTTGCAACCCAATGGCAAGTCTTGGGGCCCTGTTCTACTGCTAAGCCATCACATTTTGCATGGGAAAAGGCAAACTTAGAAAAATCCAATTAAATGAAGCTGAAGCGATTAAAAAGTACGGTAAAAGCGACAGAAAATGCAACGATTAGCAGAATCAATTTTTGCAAAGCTGAGTGGATCTACCTCAAAAAAACTTGAAAACTCTTTGATGTCCTTAAAACTGACAATACCAAGAAAATCTTCTTTCCTCTCCTTAAAATGGAGAGAGATTTTAATATCTTTTATTATTATTATTTATATTTTGAAATTACTCAACAATAGTTACAAATACTGTGCAAAATATTGGGCTTATCCCCTACTGTTAAAATGGACACACTTTTCAAACGCAAACTTCACAGTCCTTCATGGAAATTTTTAACTTCGCCATGTGATCAGATAAATAGTAATTCTTTAAGGCCCAAATAACTTTCAGGAAAAAAATTTTGATCGAGGTATTTATCTAAAAAATCAGCCGTGGGTGGCAATTTACACTTGATGCAAGAAAATACGCAGCTTTCGATTTTCATTCTTTCTCCGAGTGACTCATTATTTCACTGAACTCTTGGGAGTAAATTTTTTTTTTTTTGAATGCCAGAGTTGGCATCAAATTCCCTATATTTTTCCTCCCAATTCAATCCCCTTGGTTTTCTTGGTTTTCCCTGAAAGTTAGGGGTGTTCAAACGAATTCTTGCCAGAGCGCTATCGGTATCGTCTTTAACTGATACTGGTGGGGCGGTACTGACAGTGGCGATGATATCACTAACAGCCGGCCTTATCGGAGTTCTGAGAGCTCGCATTCGATGCATTCTTGCCCTGTGTGTTGGTTTTTCAGATTGCCTGACGCGGCGGTGCGTAAAATAGATGTACACATGGCAACAGCTTATTTTTATCAGCTCCGAAAACTCAGCTCACTATCGGTAAGAGCGCTCATATTGTAACTTTTTCTTAACGGAATTGTTTTGGTAGCTTACCGACAACCAATAGAACAGCCCTACTGATAGTAGAAATCCTGCACAAATGGAGCTGTCCTCCATCAGAAAGCTGAGAGGCTAAAATAAAGGACTCAACACGCACAAACTAGAGAGCTTCGGAATCAAAGGGAATACAGACCACAGTTTTTACCTCCTTGCAAGCTAGGTTGTGAATGATAGCAGAACCCCTGTCTTGAAGTGTCTCAACATCTGAGAGCAAGCAGTTGACAGCTACTTTTGTGGTCGCTCGAATGTTGCTTATCATTTGATTATTGTACGACCACTCAGATATGTACAATAGCCACTCTGAGCTACTAATGTTTTCAAATAGATTACAAATCTGCAGGGAAAAAATAAAAATTGAAAAACGAATAGGAGTAAACTATTACATTCCATGACTAACAAGCAAGTGAAGACATGAAATAAATGTGAGAAAGATAAAACTCGAAAATAAAAATAAAATACTCCAAACGACATTTCGATGGCCAAAATGCAAAACAACGTAATCTCCATTAGTGACTTTGCAGACTTCCTGTTATATTTCACTCTTCCTTTGGAAAGCTAGTCAACATAATTTCTTGAAAACTTCCTTGATTTTTCTCCTCTGATGGCAGAATATTCTGCATACATTTCAAGTTATGAAGTTGGCTTTTTAGAAGAAATATAGGGAAATTAAGAGGCTTTAGTTTGAACTTGAAATTGCCTAAGAGTAAAATTAAATTCTTCAAGCAGACCTGATTTTATTAACAAGTTAAGGAATAGTTTTCTTTAAAAGCACATTACTTACGATTTATTTTTCGTTCACACAAACATTTAATAAATGACTGCTTGATCAACGCTGCTCTCTATGGGATTTAATCTGAAGTTCTCTTTCTCATTTTCACTTGTTAACTTCCTCATCAACTACCTAACCTGTTATGGAGCTTCATGACCATTTTTCCTTATTGATATCCAGATTGATCCTTAAACCTCTTCTACTTGATTTTCTTCATTCATGCTTTCGATTTTCATAGTGTACTCAATCTTAATAATTGTATCAAATGTTGAATTTATAATTCCCGTATCATTTGGTATACACTGAAATCATGAATTACTGCCTCTGAAAATGATTACAGGCAATTGAAATGCCCCAGGCTCAGTGTTGAATGAAATAGGCAGTTTAGAATTTGAAATATGAAGCTCTTTGGACCCAAAAAGGCCGCAAATCTTCTCATGAGAAAAACAGTAGAAAAAAGTCGGTGCCAACCTTAAAATTCAAATTTCAAACCAAGACAGTCAAAAATGTTCAGGAATTTTATGCGAAAATTAACATAATCAAACCTAACCACCATGATGAAGCTCTTACACGCATCAGAGATTTGCAATGTATATTTTGCTTCAAATGTAAAATTTTGCAAGAAACATAAGGATGCGACTAGTTTTCTCTGAGAGAAACTCCCAAGCTCAATAAATCTCTCTAAGTTGAGGCCAGAATGGAGGGGATCCCCCACAATATGCTTTGAGTTCACCTTTTTATCTAGTCAAACTTTCCATGCACAGATAGGGAGCAAACACATAAGCATGGTTCCAGCCTGGGAGGCCCCAAACAAAGTGGGTTGCAACCCTGCAAATGTATTTCTACCTTATCTGTGCATATAGAGTTTGACTGGATGTAGAGGTGGACTCTCAGCGTAGCATGGGGTATCTCCTCCATTACAACTTCAACATCGAGAGCTTTTTTTTAGCTTTGAAGTTCATTTCAGAGAAGACAAATGGCACCATTGCGTTTCTTGCGAAATTTTACCAATTTAACTGTTCTTACTTAATTTGTACATTCCTGACACATGCAAGAGCTCCATTGCACACATGTCCATAAAAAATGCCTACACTATGTTTTTTGTCCAATGACTCATTATACAAGATCATTTCTTGCAAGCTGAACAGGAGGGTGCGACAAAAAGTTAGAGAACTATAATTCCAAAATTACTCACAACCAGAGCTAATGATTCCTGCTCAGGCACTGGGAGTCTCTCAATATCATGAGCATAGTTCATTAGCACATGATCACGTCTGTCTTGGTGGAGGAGAAGAATGACGTCATCCTTCAAAGCAGCAGCCCCAAGCACATTTAACAAATGCACCCTTGCCTCCGAGGGTATCGTGCCGTCATTCAGGAGTTTACCTAGAAAAAAACTCAAAAGATTAATTTAAATGCAAGGGGCAAGGGGGACAAGGCACATAAGTGCAAATTTGAAAAAATTTAGATATTAAAGATTTCAAGTAAAACTAGTCTTAATGCATATTCTGTGAAAAATTCGCTCCCAAATCCCAATTTTTAAACATCAAAAAGTCACTCTGAACTTTCTTTCTGCCATAAGGATCTATGTATTTTCAAAACTTCAAACACGCATTTCTTGAAAAAGCAAAAGCTGCACTTATGCGCCTTGTTCTCCAAGCCCCTCATACCTACTAGAATGGACCAAATTCTTTTTCAAATGAGAGAGAAACAAATTATGATTATAATACTGCATTAAAATGAGATTGTATTTCCGTACTGTGCAAACTGATAAAGGACTCCTTGGTTATTTTACTCTCCAATTTCTTAACATTCCACTTAACATTGAGTACTTATAAACAAACTACCTACTTAACATTAATGAGTTGAAGCTATATTATTCATGATGATCATGATAGTTACAGTATTTTTGCATTAATGAGCAAATTAGGTAGTCTATCATAAGGAGATTTTTCAGCAAGGGGGAAATAAGCTGAGACAAAGGTTCAAAACATCAAAAAAATATTTTTTCGACTCACCGATGAAATTTAGGAATCCTTCTCCAAGCGCCCAAGATCCTTCATCTTCCAACATGTACTGATGCAATTCTTCCAAACTTTGCATTTCATCCGTTGTCAACTTGGAGTCAATAATTGAAACAAGATCGTCAAATTCTCCTCGAACCTGTTAGAGAAAATTCCTAAATTTAATATTAAAATTTATGAGAATCAGGAGCAAATCAAGCTACCTCTAATAGAAGGGGGGATAGGAGGGAGGTGTAGCAATGCGTGATAGCTCCCATCATCAGAGTCACATACATCCTCCTTTAGAGATCATGCTTCAAACTACAAATATTTTGGTGGTGAGGAGAAGCTTGTCCATAGGGTGCTCATCTAATTAGCGCCTGGGTTTTGAATGCCAACGACCAGAGGGCAAATGCCCATTCTAACGCATCATGTTCTACAAAGAGGAGAAAGCAGGCAGAGGAGAGTGTGGAACTCAGATTTACAGCTTTAGGATCAAAGAGAGAGCAAATATTTTTATTGGTGTGGAGAGAAGGTGAGCTCCCGTGGAGGAAAAAAAAACCTTTGCGTTCTACTAGAGTAGACTGTCAGACACGCCAAAAACTGCCAAAATTATGGAACTTGAGTAGTTCCCTACCACGTTTTTGTGGATGAAACTTAGGGGTAAAGGCTGCTCTTTACTTATCATCGGAACACAGTAAGTAAATGCAAAAAGAGTTTGCTTTGTTACACACGACCTAAATGTTGACTAAAAACTTTACCTCTAAACAGTATTTAAATGTGTTTTTCATTGGCTCAACTACTCTGATGACAGTATTTACGCTAAAGGGCCGGAAGTTTATTCTAAAATATTATAATTTTTGCCAACATGGTAATTTTTCTTGTGTATTTCAATGATGATGGTGCTATAGATGCTCATAATTTTAAACATGATTATTTCTGATAGTTGTCACTTACATCTACTAAATTTTTGAAAACAATTGGAGGTTCTCGGTTCTTTTTCCTTTCTTCCCGCTCTAGTTTTTCTTCTGCTTCCATTTCTTCCATGACTTGTGCTAAAGGTTTTTCTGCCGCCTCAGCTGTCTCCTCGACCAATTCACTGGCACCATTACCATTGCTGTTGGCCATGTCTAGTCTACTGTGAATATTCTCGGCTCCCTACAGCAAGCAGAATACATAAATGAATTAGAAAATTCAGAATAGATGCTTGACCCAAAGTGCTCAATTTCATTACAAAAGAATGTTGTACTTTTCAAATTCATGACAGATGTTCACAAATCTCAAATGGCTGCAATCGTATTTTTCAAGTAAAGTAAGAAAATGAATTTCTGCTGAAAACGAAAATCATCTCTATGGGTACTCTGTGAATACTAGAGGCAGCTGAAAATTAGTTATTACATACTTGTTTCAAATATGATTCTCTTTACACGAATATTCTACAATCACACAATTCAAGTGTATCATTAAAAACTATTCATGACAAAGAAAGTGTCATTTTTTTACCACAAGACATTAAGTGTTCGGGGCATTAATGCTGTGAAATCTGCTTTCGATCTTAAAATTGTAAAATGCATTTACTCACGAATCAGTGAATCTTCAAGTTAAATTGGTTCATTGATCATTTTTAAGGTAGATGCTTTTTTGTAGGATGATCTTAGGCCTTGTCCACACAAGCACAGTTTGTGGAACTTTCAATTGCGCATTGTTTTCTGTTCGCAAGCAGAATAAGTGATAACTCAGCTAAAAATTATTTTGCCGAAGTTCAGGGAACTCTATACTAGTGGGCAAGGTCTTGGATCACAATGCCTTATACTGAATGCATCATTTCGAGAGAGCAAGTGAAGAAAAAATATGTTGAGTGAATACTTACAGAGTATTGATTCTTCAGGAAAACTGTTTTTCCTGATAACAGAAGCTTCTAGATAAAAATTAAATAAAGAGCCAACTTACTTATTAGGCTTTTCCATTATCTTGGAGTTATTAAATATTAATTCATTACCAGAGCTATTAATTAGAGCAGTGAGTCCAAATTAAAGGCAAACATCAGATAGACAATAGCAAAAATCAAAATTTAGAAATGCTTATCGTTTAAATCAAAGCATAAAATGAGATGAATGTGTGTTTCTCTGGTATAAAACAATTTGTACCTACTTTTCAGTTATTTACCTGTCTACCAGGCAAAATTGAAGACAAACCTAAGGTAGAGAATACCTTCAAATAGGTTGACCCATCGTTTTAAAAAAATTGAGTGCCTACAGAAATTATCTTCTATCAATTTACTACACTGGTGTCCAGTCATCCGTAAAAGTTCACTTCATATTAGCTTAATATAGCATCATAGTTTGCTGAGCTCTATTACAGATATTTAAAAAAATCTTGAATGACTCAAAAGTTAGCTGATAAGTAGAACACCGAATACCAAGCAGCTGAAATAATATACTCGCACCTACATTTGATTGTTTTCAAAATTTTCTATGGTATGTTGATTCCACTTCTTCCTATCCATCTATTCCTCAGGGAGACATAATCTTTTTGTAAATTTAAAGATGTTTTGATGCCCAGTGACAATGTTTAAAAGATATGCGATTCATCTGTGATATTGAGTTGCACTTGCTTGTATTACATGCGATGGACTTTGATACATATTGATCCATAATTAACAGCAAAAGATTTGACGAGTGATTCTTTAATACAGAGTGAGAGTTTCGTGTTGTTTGAACATGAGCCCACAACTTTAAGTAATTGGGATGGAAAAACGCGGGAACAATTTGGTGCTTATTGGACTAGGAGTCCCTCTGTGAACAATATATCATGAGGTTTGGTCATTCTTGAAAATTTCTGATGCCAGTTCTAAATTTGCACAAAAGAAATAATAATATCAGAGAAGTCGAAGGAGGGACATGAACCTTCCAAACGTCGAATCTAGTGTTTCCAATGAGGAAAACATCGTTTTGATGGAGGATTTAACAAGAGGATGTGTTATGATGACTTTATTTTGGAGGAGTTTCACTTCGACAGTCGAGAGTTTGATTGCAGGTAGGCAACACCTGAAGTTCGATTGAGGCAGGCCAAGTGAGGATACAAGCATTTCAAGGATTGTCAAGGTGCGATATTGCACGCCATGCTGCAGCAAGTGGAATTTCAACTAAGCCTGCCAATATCTGACTGCATTAGTTGCCTACCGGCAAGACCAATCCACACAGGTCAGTCATTATGCAGCTTTTTTGAAATCCACTCCCCCGCCCGGCCCTAACTTGCAGCACTCAATGCTACGTCACAATGGGTGCTCCCACAAGAAATACATTGCAGGCACTCAATACTACGTCACTGCGCAGTGGAGTACCAAAACTCGTCCTCGGGAATGACTGACCTGTGTGGATTGGTCTTGCCTACCGGCAAAAAAATTCTAAACCTTTGGTATAAAGTTCCTCAAAAACAGTTGGTCTTCTAAAAAAAAAAAAAAGAAAAGCTAGAGATGTAACACCCCCTTCTCTGGCAGTGGTGTATACCAAGGAATAACAAACTTTTATTATGATGTCTGTGTATTTATGTACACTTCTTGACTAGCAAACAACTTTACATACATTCACACGAAGTGAAAATGAAAAGACACAATTGCCCGAAAAAATCATGTACTTGACAATTTACAATTTTACAACAATTAATTCTGTTGTATACGTGCATTCTTACAGATTTCAGATTATTTTTCCAATTGTTTGTGATCAGTTTGATTCCTACATTTGTGAGAGATGTAAGTTATGTGTGAATTAGCAGGATTTGAGCAATTTGATAAAATGTGATTGAGTCAGGGAAAAAAGAAACCAGGGTTGAAAATTTAGAAAAATGAGATGACTATCCTTCTACTTGGAGAGGTTGATTCTGCTGCAAATCATATCTAAACATGTAATGTGTGAGAGAAAGTCAGAAGTAAGTAAACGAGGAGCAGCTTTTCTGTGGTAAGTATTTTAGTTGAAAATTGTGAGCTTTCACCTCTAGACCCCTTCGCTCTGATTCCATCATGCATTAGGTTTCTGATGATGCTTAGCTCTCGACTAGTAATACAATTTATTCATTTCCCGGGTACACAGAAACGTTTGGTCGAGAGAAAATTTGAGACAAAAATGAAAACCTTTTTATTAAATACTGTATAAGTTGAATGTCAATATACACTTCATTCATGAGAGAGGAGCTAAAAAATTTTGCACAAGTTGTGAATGATTGGTTCAGCAGTAATCTGTTCAGCATTGATTCTCTGTTTTTAGTGAAATTTTCAGACCTCATGATCATAGCTTGTATAAATTTCAAAATATTAAGAATATTTTCCCTGCAATGTAAGAAGCAAATTCTTCAGTTGGTTTGTTCTGTTGTGCGAGAGGAGGAACTTCTTAATAAAAAAAAGATTAAATATCCTTCCAGGAAGTGTTGGCTACAGGTATCAAAAAAAATCTAAGGAGTTAGATAACAAATACTCATTGAAAAGGAACAAACCCAAAGGTTTTTTGTGCTGAGTATTGTTGTCCCTTTAAATGCTTAGAATAAAGAGATATCTAATGGAAAACTTGATGAGACTAGAGTTATACATTACAGAACTTCACTTAAAGAAAAACAAAACGGAAGAAATGTTATTTTTTTCGAATTTTCAAAGATGAAAGACACAGAAGAGGTGAACTTGATGAAGGAGAGAGCACATGCTTACACATAATATTAAAACATGGTAAATGAAACAGAAAACAGTTTTTTAAAATGAGCTCCTGATAAATTTTAAAATTAAATTTACCATCAATGGTATACATAAGCTCACTATGAATGAAGCAAAAGACTAGGGATGTTCATACTTAAGAAAGTATTGACATTTGATGTTGATACTAAGCTTCATTGATACTGGTATCAATACTAACACTGAGGTAAGGATACTTTCAAAGTATCTATACTTCTTGATATGTGTACAAACAAGCCCAAGTGCGCTTCAAATCAAACATACCACTATCTTCTAAGGTCAGTAATACTAGCCAACTATATAATGTATCATTTTCACACCATTCATTGTTTTTCAGGCCCAGTAGCGCCAGGTATTGCCATAAACCAATGCAAAAACATGTCCCTCGGGTAATATCAATAATATCTATACCATCAAGTATCAATGTAAAGTATGAATTACTTTTTTCGAGTCAAAAGTCTCAATACTTTCAAAGTATCCATTAAGTATCAACATACCTAGAAAATACCCAACTAACACATAGGTACACAAGGATTGAGGGAATGATTAATTTGTTAAATACAACCGGAAAAACACTTAGTTAATTAAAACATTAAAACCAGAGCTTCTGATGTCTCAACACAGGCAGATTGCAGTTAGTTGCGGAAAAATAGAGACACATCACCTGATGGTTAAATTTTTGAGCAGTTTTTACAGCTTGGGTTATGAGTCTCCACTTCGGGTATTTATGTTGATGGACGAGCCTAAATTTTCCAAAAAAGGTAAGATAGATTGTCCCCAAGGCCTGCAAAACAGAAAAATTAGACAATGAAGGAGCAATAGCACTGATAAGTCAATAAAAAATGTTTTGAAGCTTCTGGAGAAATGAAAAAGAACAAACAGAGTTCAGTCTGATAGCTCAAGAAAAAGTGATCTAAAATTTTCCTTTAAAAAAGGGCAAAAGAAAATATAGTGTATCTTTCCTTCTAAAAATACACAAAAAAATGTTAACAAAAATGCACAAACACACTTTCGTACCAATACATGAATGCACAAACACATGTGCAATTTTCCACGAAAGCTCTCTTTGCTGAGGTTCAAACCAATGAAATCTGTTGGATCAAGCTGAGAGATCCCAGTTCCACGGACAACATTCAAAATTGAAAGCAACAAGAGAGAAAAAAAGAAGATAACTTAACCAGTTGCCAGGTAAAAGTAAGAGGTTCCTTGAGCTGCAATGCTCCTTCCACCAGCAAGGCAACTGATTTCATGGTGAAAGAACCGTTCAAGGGTGTCAAGAGCACAGCAAAAAATTCTAAAAGAGCAAGTATACATAGGGTGTAGCAAAAGTTCCTGGACTGATACTGTAACTCTTTAACTAATGTAACTATCATGTTGATCTTGGTCTTGTTTTAAAAATTACATCATCCCTAGGCGATTGAAGCTAAAATCATCTCATTTGCTGAGACAATAAGGAAGTTATGAGGGTTTGAATGAAGAAAGTATAGCTGCTGCACAGGCTCTCATAGATGTTTTTTTAAGTGTGAAAAGTTATTAAAGTGTTTCCAATGAAACTTCTACAATGAAAATACTTTGCAAGAAAAAATCAACTAGGCAATAATATCTGGTCCTTGTTCAATTGGCGTAGTGACCATAATGACGATGGGAAAGAGAACAGATGTTGTGGCTTATGGCAGAGACAAAATTTGGTGAAATTTTCTGCAAATCTTATATTAGTTTTATTGTTATTATTTGATTTGAGAAAACTTACAGGAGATCAAAAATTAAATCCTCAGAGTTTTCAAGATAGAATTATACCTATGTCCATTTCGCATCTACATTGGATTATCTTCTCTCTATGAGCATTTGAAGTTGCAAATTTTCAACCATAGCACTTGAAAAAAGAGATAACTTACGTTCCTAAGACTTCAGATGGTAGATCCAGAATGTACTTTGGAATACTCCTGCCCGTAAGAAAGTTACTTAGCTCATCACTGAAATTGTTACAATTGTGACTGAGAAGTTTGTACGTTCCTGGCCTGCAATATGATGAGAATAACAGCAAATTATTTCTGAGACAAGTTTTTTTTTTTTTTTTTTTTTTTTTTTTTTTTTTTTTAAATCATCCTACTAAGACAATGTGTATTTTATGGAGCAAAAGGGTCTTGAGTACCCTTTTTTCCGTTCTGAATTATTTTTCACAAGAAAACTGACCATTATGACACAGAGGACTGCCCCATTGCTTTCAATATAAATTGCAGCTTTTGAAACTTTTCTTGCCTTAAATATCATTTTTCACATAAATAGAGTCCCCTCTAAGCATGTTAAGAAAACAAGGAGCTCAATTTTACTATTGAGCCTTTTGTTGAACTTGAATTTGGGAACTTGATCCGACAATTTTGCGCAGAATTGATCTGTTCTGACTGAAACTTTGAAAGCTTTCGTCTTTTTCACAAGGTATATTCAGACAACAGTAACATATATTACTTACGCAAACTCTTGTTGACCTAGAGAATGGAGGTAGTCTTCAAAAACTTCTTGAGGTACCTCGGTTGTACCAAGATCTTCTATTTTTAAAGGTTGACGTAGCTGAGTTTCCCCCTGAACAAAAAAACACAAGCGAATGAGTAAAGTACAAGCAAAGAATATGGTAACAGTGACAAACAAAGCTCGTGCAATAGTCGGGATTTTCCGATGTTATCATCTATACCTGCATCAAAATTGCATGGAAAACAGTATGAAGCCACGATATACGAACGTATGAGATAACCCAAAAGATGGCAATGATATTCCTACATGAGCGCTCTGTTATGCGACAGATAACCCTTGGGCATTTCTGAATAGGAGCGAAAAGCGGGAGTGCCTTCAATTTTTGAACATGCAGCACGCACAACCGTGGAACACGAATAGTTGCATCAAGGCGCAACGCAACCCAACTCAAAGTAGTCGTAGGTCGAGATATTAACTAAATTAATGGCCTTAGAAACTCTGGCTCCTCGTGGCACTAACTGGCAATACTATTCCTGTATAGGGAACAAAAGGGACAGGATACATATAGGTATCGGAACAAAAATCAGATACGTAATATACCTCACACTTTCATGCTCCTTTGATGCAGGCAGAAATTTAGAAAGTAAGCGAGATAAAAGGATCTAGGAGAATTGAAATTGAAACAAGTAACATTCGGTTGGGAGGCATTGTCAAATCTCATCGCCTCGCGTCGCGTAAAATCGTGTAGGTTATCATGAAGCGATGACACTTCCGTGACTTTCTTGCGATTTTAGGCTGTAGGGCTATCGACCTGCGACAATACCTCTTGTACGGCATTCCTATCACTGTGAGGCTTGAAGATACCCTGAACCACAGGTGAAATTTATATTTATAAGTTGAAAACAATGGATATTTTTCCGTCAGGGAGCACCTTAAACGCCCCCCCCCCCCCCCCCCGTTCCCGAACTCGGGAAAGAAAGGAGTTCCGCGACCGGCCAGTGCACTGGACCCGCGGCTAAATTTAGCGCGGGTGACTCGCCTGATCTGAAAGGGATAACATGCGATGCGCACACCAACACACGCACGGAAACAAAGGAAAACTTGCGGAAAAGCACGGGGACACACCTGACGAGCAGGGACACTCGAGGGATCGGCGACTGAGAATGCGAGGAATGCTGGAAAAGCGGCTCGGACTGTGCCCGCGCGAGAGACGCGATGTCCGCGCCGAAGTGTAAGCGTTGGAGCGAGAACGAGCGACAAAGCCGAGGCCCGGGGGTGCGCGGAGTGCCCGCTTTGGAGCCGACATTATTTTTAAACTGGCCAAAACTTACCCAAGAGAAGCACCGCCTATTTTAGAGGTTCGACACGACTTTGCCGCGTCGCATGCCCGTGGCCGCCCTCCGAGCGCATTCTGTGTCGCTCCTCTGTTGTGGCTGTCGGCTCGAGGGCCGCGTCAGCCGACAGCGTCCACGACTCGACGCGACCATCCACGTTCTCAACCCTGCCGATTATTGAAATTTAGTGTTCGTCGGGCGGACATACAAGACATGAGTTAAATGGCGAGGCGCATGATTGGTCGGCTATGTCTTATCGCTGCTTTGTCGTGCCTTTGTCAGGTGGAATGGACGACATACTGTCGGAAACTTAAAAGGTACCGATAGCTTGTCGTAAGTTCAACCCGACATAGGCACGACAAAGCAGCGATAAGACATAGCCGACCAATCACGCTCCGCCTTTTAACCTATGTCATCTATGTCCGCCTGACAAACACAAAATTTCAATGATCGGCCCGCTGGGCGGAAATAGGGGGACCTTCCATCCCCCAACCCCTCCAATCTACTCGGCCCTTCTTAAAAAATGTGAATGATTCTGCTAACGAGGGGAACTTACCAAGCTACCGCTTCCGATCGAGCACGGCCAGATTTGGACTGCATTTTGCAATTTGGAACTATAAATTGGACGCATTTCTGTCGAACGGAACTAAGCGCCAATTTGAGTTCCTTTTGAGGAATTTAGAATCCCGGATAGCGCGTTCTGTCAAACGGAACTAAGCGCCATGGAAAAGCATTGCGAGTATAGGACGGAATGAGCACGACGCCCGTTTCCGCCGCCAATCCAAGCTCCCCTCTACCTTCCTCCCCATACGTCGCTTGGTTCCGTTTGACAGAAATACGACCAATTCTGGCTCTTCAGGAAAAACACTTTTGTGCATAGGGAAACTAATGGCACATACGTTGTTTTTAAACCGGGCTGGAATGTATAGTTCCAAATTGCAAAATGTAGTCATTTTATACATAGGCCGTCGTGGCCAGGGAAGGCAAATTTTAGGGCGCCGCAAAGAATGTAGGAGGAAAATAACGAAGATAGGTGTCGCTGCCGCTAACACCGTGCGGCCGCGAAGCGGAGTGGCAAAGTCTTGGCGATTCAATCTAGAGGAATCAGGTGCAAGATGATGACTGATAAAGACTGCAAAATGACTGATAGATAAGTCTGAAAATCCTCTCTATTCTAATAAAATAATATATTTAAGACGCTCGCTGGACGGGGTGAGGAGGGGGAGTAAGACGGCCGATGGGCAGCAGTGAGGAAGGGGAGTCAAAAGGTCAGAGTTTTAACGGAGTGGGTTCTTACTTTCAGAGGTCTTTGTTTAGGTTGTGGCCTACATGTCCATCAGGTTGACTTTCAAAAAAGGAATCAAAATTCAGAGTAAGAAGAAAGTCATGGAGAATATTGTTTGGCGGGAAATTTTTCTTTGAAACACCGTTTTGTTATTCGATTAAAATTATTTTCCCATTAACCGCCAACGGGCGATTTCGACCATTTCGCTGACCGCAAAGCGGCCTGTGGGAGCGCACTGTGCCCCGGGGGTTGGGCCGCGCAGCGGCCAGGGGGCATAAGTCCCCTAGTCAGCATACAACAATATGTTGGGTACGTAAATTAACGAGCTGCAGGAGCGCGCCCCCCCCCCTCCCCCCTCCCGGTGACAATTCGTGGGGCGGCAAAATCTTGACGGACTAGGGGCGAAAATAATGTCAATCCGGCCAAGCTTCGCAGTTCGAGTAGTTGTGCGCTTAGTTCTTGCATTTAATGATGCCTTCATCCGCACGAGTCGGTAATTGGAGACAGTCGAAAAGCTAATATTTTCCTTCATATTCGCGTGGTACCACATCCATACCTACTCTGAAGTTTGAATTGTTGTACGCTTGATTTCCGCATGCAACGATGCGAGCATAATGCCTACACTCAAAAACGTCACTAATTTCAGACAGTTAAAAAGTTAAGATTTTCCTTCATTTCTGCGTGATACCACATCACGTACTTACTCCAGAGTTCGAATAGTTACGCGGTTAATTCCCGCATTGAACGATGAATGCATACTACATTCATTAACGTCAGTGATATGAGACAGGTGAAAAGCTAAGATTTTCCTTCGCTTTGCTTTTGCTTGATTCCACATCACTGCCCGCGGGTTTTGTGGGGCTGGTACATAAGCTTTAATATAGGTCTACAAACATATCGAAAAAAAATCAGACATCAAATTGAAAAAAAGAAGAAAATAATCTAGTGTTTCACACGGCTGGAGATGAGAGAGACGTAATCAGACTTCGTTTTTTATTGTCTTTTCCGCCGAATCTGAAACACACCTCATTGACAGCACAGAGCGAAGCATTGCGATTTCACGCCTCGCGCCATCGCGCCATCGCGCCTTCAATTCTGCAGATGCGACACGGACGTCAATTAAGCATAAATAGCTGCATCTCTGCGCCGTCATTGACGCGAGTCCTTTCCCTTGCTCTATTTCCAAGTTGTGTTGGTTCCACTTGTTTCATTTGCAGTGGTGCTTCAAGGGCTACGTGAGCAACATAGTCGAGGATTGGATAGACGTCATCGGGCCTCGTTTTTTAGCTTTTCTCCGGAATTTGAGCGGCACCTCACGAGCATTGTAGATCAGAGCATTGCGAGTTCACGCCTCGCGCCATCGCCCCTTCAATTTTGCAGATGCAACATGGATATCCATTAAGCACGAATAGTTGTAACTCTGTGCTATCATCAACGCAGGTTAGATCCTTTGTCGAGGGTATTGTCACACCCGAACAGCGATATTGTCCCCCCCCCCCCCTCCCACCATACACCAATGATTAGAGATAAGAGGAGGAAGAGGTAAGAAAAAGAGAGAAAGAGGAAATAGAAGGAGATGAGGAAGAGGAGAGAGGAAGAGCAGAAAAAGAGGAGGAGGGAAAAAAGGAAGGCGAAGAGGAAGAACGAGGAAAAGAAGAAAAGACTAGAAAGAAGATGAAGAGGATAAAGACGAGAAAGAAACATGGGAACCTTGGAGAAATGAAGTAAATTACAGAAGTGCGGAAAAGGAATAAACTAGGTTTTGGCGCCACCTCGGCTGGCGCCCTACGCGAGTGCGTGTTTTTTGGTGCCTCTCGCGACGGGTCTGTGTGGGGGCATGGAATATTAACTTCGAAGACACAATGTTTTCTTCTGCCAACTTTTGAATTGCACTGTCGTTACGATTTGACACGATGAACGTCTCTGTCACTTCAACTGCCTGCCAGTCCATTAATTCTGGGAATAATCTCTTACATCAAAATTTAATCTCAGTGATAGATACTGCGAAACATCGTGACTCCGATTTCCTTTGCCATGCCTCTCTAATTGAAGCGCAGGGTGCAGAAAAGGCACTTCCCAGTTGTCGTGTCTCAGAACCTCTGCTATTTCATTCATTATGACCAAAGAAAATGAAGGTTATTCGTTAAAACTTTTACTAAATATTATGTGTAATTTTTTTTTTTTTTTTGGGGGGGGGGAGGGCAGGGGTCCTAAACTAATTTGGGGCGAATAGGTCATATCGATGGCAAAATGCAAAACCACATACCTCCACTGCGATGTTTCAAAATTTGAAAGACTGTCCGGAGTATGAGGATCTTATATTTCACCGTAATATCTGAAGCTCGGGTGAAAACAAACCCTTCTTATTTGAAAATTGCAAGAAAGTGGGGGAGAAAGTAACCCATTAAAAACCGAGGGGCGAATTTTGGAGGGCTAAAACTATTTTCACGGCATTACTTGGGGTCGATTTACAAATTGAAAGCTGTGACCCTAAGACTCAATTTTGGGCCCTTCTCAAAATACTGAAAATGAATGGGTGGTCTGAATCACCCTGTATATCGTTGGATATGAAATCAAATGAAGATCTGTCTAGACACTTTTTTTTGTTTTGTTTTTAAATGGAAACTTGCAGAACATAACTCAAGTCATACTTGCAGGTTTGCAAAAGTTCATGAATTAAAGAAATTAGAAAAAGGCGAAGCAAAAAAATTGTGGAGCTTCTAAGAACTGAACATTAAAAAAAAGCTGACTGAAACTCATTGCGTCAATTTTGGAGTGAGCTACGCCATTTCAAAGGTTTCAACTTGGCAACAGTGCCATGCAAAGGAATAACTTCTTGGGGATGAGAACTGCAGAGAAAGGCATGTTATAGAATAACATATGAAAAATTGAAAAGGATGTAAGGATAGGTTTTAGGGTTGCTGTTTCTTAACAACTGTTTCTTAGTAAGTAAGTAAGTGACTGAGTAAACTCTCTGAAGTGAGAAGAATTATGAACGTATTACCAGACCCATGTGAAGTAACAGAGTATGCTAATTATAAAAGGGAGCTTGTGTGCCTCTCACACTATCGAGCAGCACACCCTGAACTTTGACTCTTGCAAGGCATTGTTATGGATTGGCAGTTTTACTGAATTGATTATGCTTTTCCAGGCTTCTTGCTCAAAACTTGAGCTTTCATATGACACAGACAGTAATCCAGTGTTGTAATGTTTAATTCCTGGGAAAATTGCAAAGAGAAAACTTCCACAAGTTTCTTCCTTGAAAATTCTTTGCCTTGTATTCCTGAAGTTTTAAAGGACAGGCTCTTTAGATTTTATCATGAGGGATTTTGCCACGGAAGCTACAAAAGCCCATTTTTTTTTACATTCAGAGAGACAAGTCAACTTACTGAGAAAAGGGCTTAATCAATATTTCACATGTATGGTTACAGAACTTACAACTACGGGAAATTAAATATATTGCCTAAAATTTAAGTATGGAATACATGAGTAACACCAAATGTAATGTTTCTTCATAAATATTCTTAAGAAAAAATAAAGATGAAAGATTTTTTTTTTAAAAAAAAGAAGGGGGGTCTCATTTTTCAATTATTGGGTTTTCCAAGCGGCCAAAAAAGTTACTAATCCATCCAGGAAGTTGCTGGGTGAGTAAATATTACCAAATCAACCACTTCCTAATGTTCCTCCGCAATTGAATGAGTTGAGATTGAGGAAAATCTACAACCAATATCAAGTTTAGATTCTGAGGAAATACAGGGTTTCCATGAATACTTCATTACCCAATTCCCTGACTCCAAAGTTTTCCAATTATCCTGACTTTCACTCGGATTTCTTGCCTTTCAATAAAGGTGACTTCTGCTTACCACTGCTTGCAAAATTTCCCAACTTTTCCTGTAAGTAAACTCTCTGTGAATTTCCCTGACTTTTCCGAGTCGCCATGAATTTCCTAAATTTCCAGGTTTTCCAGACTGCCAAAAACACCAAATGACTTGTTTCACTTCTTCGTATGGTCCCCTCCTTTGTCCAAATATTTTTCACACTCAGGGTGTCTACTGGCATTTAATCAAGTAAAACCTCTTCTTCCTCATTGTTTCCTTAATCTATCCTTGTGCCTCCAAAAATCTCCTATTTTTGGGATTTCCTAAAAATTCATGTCTTCCACAACCATAAAAACTTTGAAGTATACTTGAAATGAAACTTACCGGTATACATCGACTGATTCCTGTGCCTCCAAAGAAAAACTCTTCACCGTAAACCACAATACTTGTATGCCAAATTCCTTCAACCCTTTTTTCTGCAAAAAAAAAATAAATAAATAGATAAATAAATACAAACTAAAAACTAGCATACATAAGGATGGATCAGTTTTTCAAGAAACCTTGCCATTGTATTGCTCTCTTCAGATGAAAAAAAGGTTATAACTCCCAATATTCAAATATGATTCCTTCCATAAGCAAATGAAATCTAAACGGCACAAATTTTGGATACTTGTCTCAAGGCATGCTGTGACTCTTCATCGCTGCACTACTTTCATTTAATCAAGGGAGTATCTAAACTTCAACCGTGGACTGTGTGAAAACAGTGCCTCATGAAATGTTGGCGCAATGATGACTTCCGATCAGTATCCATGGACGAGTTTAATGCAATAAAAAAATTGGAAATCGAGCAGGGAACACATTTTCATAGGGAGTGTGCGGGGTCCTTTGCCATTGAAGTCCCTCTTGTGCCTTCCGCCAATAATGAGAGTTCGATGTGACAATATGTTTCCCTTCTTCTACTTCATGAAACTTCTAACAATAATAAGCTTGGCAAGAAAAATTCAGCGCATATGTAAAAAAAAAAATCTTTCACTATGAGGCATACTGAAATTAGTTTCAGTGGAGCTTGTTTTGACTGCAATAACTAGGCTTTGGATTCTTGTGAGCAGGAGGTTTGTATCGACTGGCACAAAAAAAGCTATTTTTTCAATTATGAGTTGAATTTGAAAATTTGTTACTAAACGATATTTTGATAGGGAAACATGCACTGTGATGCTCGATGTAGAACTGGGGAAAGAAAAGATTGGACAGAAGTTACATCAACCTGTATGCATCAATCATGAGTCAGCCTATCAGTTAGTACATTAATTTCTGTTGAATGGTCCTGTCAACTTTTTTCAATTTTTCATTTCATAGACGTCTATTTCTCGATTTCAAATCTTCTTTTCTTCACTTCATTCAGTCCATCTACATTAATTTCAATTGCTAGACTTGCAACTGATAGCTACATAGATGATAGCCAGCCAATCACGCGTAGACTTGTTGTCTCACCACCCGTGACATCGGCAAATCTATATAAGCGTGCGCTGCGCCCGAAATCGAGGTCTTTTTCCATCCTGTAGACCAGAGACATGTTAGTCCTCTCTTAACATCTTCAGACCAAAGGTTTTCTCATACCTTTTTAGACTCAAGTGGCCTATTCAAATCCCTTTCATCAAGTTTCTCAACGTGAAAGTGCATCATTGCGTGAAATCTCGACTTTGTGTGGAATCTTGATTAACTTTTCATCCGTTTTTTCCTCTCCATATTTTGTGCAACTTTTACCTGTTATCTCAGATTCATACAGTGAAAAACTTTACCTTAAACTTTGCCTCTTTTGTTTTCATCCCGTCATTTGTAGTTCGTTGGTTCTACGTTAATAAGAACCAGCTGGTGCCGAAATCGGATATTATTTTGAACTTTATTTTTATCGCACCACTATCAAACTTTAACGTGGTATCGAAAACCACTTCTTAAATTGTAACAGGTCCCATTTTCTGGCAAGATAATTGTCCAATCTTTTCTGTCTTCAGCTCTAGTGCCCTGTCAGGCTGCCCTTAGGAGCAGCCCTCTTTACTTTAATAAAATACCAAATGATTAACTAAGGAGCTGTGGAACAATATTAAAATTGGTTCAAATAAATAGGCTCAACAGATACATACGTAGTAAATTTGGAGAGAGAAGCGCAGCTAGTCCATTTGACAAATCATAGATATAAAGCTTCACAGGGTGTGGTTCACTCATTGCTGCTTGAAGTATCTCACCTTCTGTAAATAGAATGGCATAAAATGGTTCAGTTCAGACCTGCATTCTCACAGGACTCTTAAGTGTAAAATAATTTATGATAAAAAGAATTAGAACCTTATGTAGATGAAAATTGTCCTTAAAAGAATAGGATAACATGATCCAATACTGTACCACAGGTGTCTATTTCAAATGCAACATTTTTTCCCAAGAAAAATCTTGCGCTCATTACTTGTAATTTGCAATTTAAAAGGTTGAGAATGATTCTTAGCAGTCTTCGCAGGGTCCATTTCATTATTCGGTATAAAAGTTATAATCTGCGCAGTATTTTTCACTTAGTTGATGCGATATATTGCATGCCATTTACCACTATGCTATGAGCCTAATAGGCGAATCACCTGAGATTTGATACATGTCCGTAGAGTCCTCGCCAAAAGGGTTTTACGCACTTTTGAACTGCGACAGAAGATCGTCTAATGTCATTATTGGTAAGAAAATAAATGCAAGAAGCAAGATGGTAGATCTTTTGGCGCAGTTTAAAGTACGTAAACATAGTTGGCGTAGACTCTAGCAGGACTGACAATCGACTTCCAGTTGTTAAATTTAAGCTACTACTTATACAGAAAATCATCAAATCACATCAAAACATTCCTTGAGTTTCAAGAATGGTCTGAGTTGATACCGGATCCAATTCCAGATAAATTGACATAACTTCTCGCACCTGAACACTGACACTTCAATAAATTAGAATTCTTCTGGAATGTCTGTGGTTCTTAATTCCACCCAAGATGCTTATATCTAAAATATAAGTCGATACGAACGAAGCTACTGAAACAATGTGAACGCAAGAATGGTTTGTTTTGTAAAACTGATACCTTGACAAAAATGATTCCGGAACAGTCAGATGTTGAAAATTGGGGCTCTAACTGTCTAAAGCAAATTAAAGGGGTTGTACTCACGGGCTAGTGATACTAGTTGACCGGCAACTGGATTTAAATGAAATATTGGGACTTTATAATGGACATAAATTGATTAAATTCCACTTCAGCAACAAAGGGACAAGAACAAAACAACAAGCACAGAGCACAAATGCAAGTGAGGTTAGAGGTTATGGTTGCTCGGTTGCTCGCAAACCGTGCTGTTCAAACGTTGCCGGTTTTATCGACGCAGATTTTCTAGGGTGTAAGCATGCTCATCCAGTCTCCAGTCTAACCTTCCATAAGATTTTATGACTAATTTTATTCAACACAGCAGAAAATTCCAAGCCAAATGTTTGTAAATTTTCTCATAATTAAATATTACATGAGGGGGGGGGGGGGGAGCAATTTGGCACCATGTTATATACCTACGACGTTTCTCCCCAGCACGCGAAGGGTAGAGTACCTGTATAGCGAGAGTATGGACAGATCGCTTCATGGAGGGCTTAGGGCCCAAAAGTGCAGCCACCCTTCTAACCAACTTCTGACGCACTAAATTTCACTGCCAGTCGGTAGATTCTAATTCTTACGAAGATGGCTAGGAAAGTACATAAATGAGCGTTCTTCCACAAAAATGAGTAATTTTATGCAAAAACTAAGTCAAATACGTGCTTTATAAACGATGGTTCGTAAGAATTGTATTAATAAATCGTTCTGGATAATTGAAATTCATAGGTTGGCTGCATTTCTGGGCCCTAACTTTATTCGCGGAGGCATCGGTGAAGGCCTGATGGATTTTCGGAGTTTCACATCTGTCTATACTCTCGCTATACAGGTACTCTAGCGAAGGGATGCAAAGCGATGACTAGCAACCCTGGCAACAAGTTCATTACTTATGAGTTCAGTGTGATCCCGAAGTCTCTCAACAACCCAATGCCTAACTTCTTGAAAATTTCAAAACGGTGAAATTTCTTCAATTATTAAAGAACAAGAACAGAAGCAAGTGAGATTGCACAGAGGAATTTGATTCGTTTCCTTTTATGAAAATAAAGTATCATATCGGTGACCTCAAAGTTGCAATAATTGAAATAATTCATCGAATTTTCCATCCCTCTAAGACGGCTTTTCCCAGAATATCAGACCTCCCGAAAAATTTGGGGCGCTAGAGGGTCTTACCTACAATTGGGCAGGGCCGGATTTAGGAGGTGGCCACATAATGGGCCGCGGTCCATACAAACGAAAAAAGTCGACAAAATCTCTCATTTCCTGCAGAGAGTTAAAGTATAGTAATTTCTCACATTCATACCTATAAGCGCCTACAAGACTGCATGAATATTTCACGCATTACGTCAAACGTAGTGCGGTCAGCAGTGGGTCAGCAGCGGTTGGCGTGAAACTCATCGTGCCTACAAGACTGCATGAATACTTCACGCATTGCGTAAAAAACAGTGCGGTCATAGCAGCGCAGCGGTCGGCGCGAAACGTATAGCCATAGGCGGTTCTAGACCCTCATGTTTGGGGGTGCCCAGAGGTGAAAAATGTCGGAGACCGGTCCCGAAGGGGAAGGTCGCTCAGGGGAGGCCTAAGTTTCGGCCCTCAAGTTTTATCCCTTTCCTACCATCCTTTCTCTTTTTCTCTCCTTCCTTTCTACTTAAATACCTATAAATTCAATGTAGAAAATTTTTAGCAAAACTTTCCATCAAAACTACAATCTTACCATAAAAAAACAGTAGAATCTTTGTAAAACACGGCTATCAATATTAATTCTGTTAAAACATTTTCAATTAATTGCTGGGATTTTTACTCGGTGTGAGCGAATGCAGAATCTTTAAAAGCAGTATAATTTGGTCCTTTTTATATTAAATTCTATACTGGTTAAAAAAGCAATAAATAGAGGTGAAGTAAGAAGAAGGCCTCTTTCACGGTTTCGGTAACCGCACTTAATTTTTGCTTGGGGGTGCCCGGCACCCACTGGCACCCCCGTAGAACCGCCTATGCGTATAGCGCCTACAAGACTGTAGGGATACTTCGCGCATTGCGCCAAACACTGTGCGGTTGGCGCGGTGGCGGACATTAAAATCATTAAAACACATTTAAGTATGTTTATTCTTTCATAATTTTTTCGTTCTTTTCTTAAAAATGAAAGGCTTCGTCCACACAGAGATAGGTTTACGGAACTTAATTTTCGCGCAAAGTTCCGTGAACTTTTGCTAGTGTTGACAGGGCTTTCACACTGATTCTGCCGTTCTAAGGAAAAACGCCGTGTAAACATTCGAAAGTTGCCAAATTTCAGCTAATAAAACATGTGTGTTTTTGAAGGAAGTTTTGTGTAAGTATTTTCCTTTGAAATTTTTATATCTTTTAACTTAAATTGCGAACAAAATTGTCTGAAAAATTTTAAGATAAGGATTCACAATTTGTACCTACAGTAAATTAATCACTAATTGAAATAAATATGGCAACGTCTGGAGACTCATACGGCGTTCTTCCTTAACATGGCGGAGTTGTGAACGGCGGCAATTTTTCTGCCACCGCCAGCAGCAAAAACGTGAATCTAGGCCTATAGTTCAGAGAAGGTTTAAATGTTGTTGTTTGTCTAGATGTTGGAAGATAGATCTGCTCCTATGAGAATGAAGTGGACCACATTTTGCAAAAAGGCATCACTAATTTTGGATTATTTTAGAAAGAACATAAATGCCATTGGCTTACCTATGCAGAAAGGTGCTTTTATGGAAGGGCTAGAGATAGTGGTTCCTTACTGCAAAATGCGATCAAAGTAAGAGTAAAGCAGAACTTCAAGACTTGAGGTACTTAGTTAGAAATTCCTAAAAAAATCTCTAACTAGGTTATCAGTACCTCCCATATTCATTATGGTAAAGGAGAAATAGTGAAAATATAGCAATTCGATTTGGAAAAATAAATTTATGAATGTAAATTTGTGAGATCGAATTAGTGATGATGTGAAAATATAAAAGAGGTACAGATTATGGTACAAAATTTACATCTTAAGGCAAAACACTCAGCATAGGTTTTCGTGGTACCTTCCTGGGTCAAGACATAGGCACAATGCTGGCATAGGCAGAAAACTCCAGGGGTTATTTATTACAAAACTTAACAAAAGAAAGAATTAAAGAAACATACATTGATATGAAAGTCAAAAAAATATTCCAGAAACCCAAGTACCGATCAAGACATTCCCTTTAAAGTTTGCAAGATTTCTTAAAAGGCAATTTAACAACTTAAATGTAAGGTACTTACATCAGTAAGATAAATAAACCACAACCTGCAAGTTACTTATGTACATAAGTACTGACTTTAATGATGTGCAAGAGGCTGCGGGCCACTGACGGTTTTTTTTTTTTTTTTTTTTTTTTTTTTTTTAACATTTGGTTCATGAACGCTTCATACAAAAAGCTCTGAAACCATCTAAACACCCTCTCATATGATGGAGCAGTTCTTTCTAGAAGAAAATGTGCTATCAAAGGGAATCTCCCATTGGGTGACAACTTAATGGACACAAAATAAGTTATTGGAAAGAAAATCATGAATGTACATTAAAAAAACAAAAGTAAAAAAAAAATAAAAATTGGACACACATTTTATTTTATTACTAATTCGTCTAATTGCCACAATTAGGTAATAATGTGATGAAGCTATTAGACTTGGAAAAAGTTATCTTGGAGAGCTAAATATTACATAGAAAGTTTCCCTGCAAACTTACAAAGTGCTATTTCAATATTAGATAACATGCATGAAGCCTTGGATTGATCCATGGTATTACAATTACAGGTTTTCTAGTTTAAAAACAAACAAAAAGGCAAGGGTTCACCGATATTTAAAATATACAACAATATTAAAAAATAAATGACAAAATTAATGATCACAGCCAAAACCAAATATTTTGGTAAAACTTTTGATATCATATCATTAAAACCTATAACACGGAAGAGTTAAGAAATGTAAGAACATTAGGAGTATGTCTCCTGCAACTGGTAGATACATATTTGACAGTGAAGCGGCTAGAGCTTAAATCCCTCAGGAAAGGTATCCCAAAAAAGATTTGAACAGATTCAGCTGATCTACTTTGATGTAGGCTGGAATTAACTGTATGAAGTTTTCACTCATATATTCAACTCATAAATGCTTTAAGGACTTAGATTATGTTAATTCTGTTTCTTCCAACCCTGCATTACAGGTCTTCAGGTCCTTACAGATATACTCAGAAATGAGAAGCTATTGGTTGGTTTACTTCTTTCTCGAAATGTGACCGTCTACAAAGAAAGGAACATGAATGCCAAAAAGCTCAAAATCAACTTAGAATTATAGTTAGAACTGCTGAACAGAGGGATTTTGCAGACAGAATTGAATGGCCGCTTCCGAGTTCCTTTAGATTTTAATGGGTATCCGACCAACACGAAAAACAATTATCTTGGCAAGAACAGTTTCTCCATCTTTAATCTCATTGTCCTTCTATCCTACAATTATGAAGGGACAGTAAATATCGATGGCTTGAGTGCAAAGCCACATATCTTCATTGCGGTGTTTCAAAATGTCTGCTCCTATTTTATTTTTTTGAAGAGAAACGAACCAATTTTATAGTTAGATATTTACAGAGATTTACATTTTTTTACAGAATATTCTGCTAACATAGAAGAAAAATCGAGGAAATTTTTAAGAAATCACATTGACTAGTTTTCCAAAAAAAAAAAAAAAAAAAAAAAAATTAAATATGACATGAAGTCTGCAACGTCGCAAACAGAGATACATGGTTTCGCACTTTGGTCATCGATATCTAGACACAATCTTGACACAGTCAGAAAATAGACATCCTAAATAAACCAAGATACCTGCACAAAAATATTCTAATCCACACTGTTGGTCATATCCCGCTCACAAAGGGTCCAAGTTTCAACACAAACCAGTGTCAATAAATCCATGGGATCAGCCTGTAGGGAACCTTGCTGCAATATAATTCCCAATACTTGCCGTACTTCTTTTTGCACTTCTGCTCATCACGGTAGAGCCTGTGCAGTAACAGAATAATCATGAAACTTGGAAGTAGAAAAGGAATCAGTCCAGAACTAAAACCGGGAGCTGTGATGCTGACGTAAATGATCACTTCAAAAACATAATTTAAATGCCTTGCTAGACCCCAGAATCCTGAGGCCACCAGTCTTGAAGTTCGCTTCTTTCCATTTTGGTCTGTGTATTCGGCATGTATAACTTCAGCTGGCTTTCCGTACATCATGATGGTTGGACTTGTGGAGCTGCGAACAAGATACTTCTCGTAATCGATCCTGTATTCCAGAACAATTGCTCCGATCCCTAGTATGAGGTAAAACAAGGAGAGAAAAGGTGAAGTTATTGGTGGATTTGATACGAAGTTGTAGGCGTGAAGTCCGTAGAAACCAGGCATCCAGACCATGGATCCCCATATCAAGTAGTAGCCAGCTCGGTCAAAAGCTATGTCAATAGAATCAAAGTATCCTGCACTTTCGTAGAGGGAAAATTTCAGCGTGTACACCAACTGAAAACATGAAAAAATGTTCAAAATAAGCCACGGTATATTTCATATTTTGCTGTCCGAAAAATATATGCCCCCCCTCACTGCAGGATGGTCCCTATTGAGATAGAAACATCCCCCAAGTTTCGTTTTTTTTTCTATCTCAAACGGTTCTAAAGTTGGTAGGGGGGACTTTTAGAACACCCTATGTGTATGTGCTTCAAAAGATAAAAAAATCAACTTTTTTCTCACATGCACTCGTATTTGGGGTTGCCATAATTTCTTCATCTTCCAATTCCTTGACTTCTCCTGACCTTCAAATAAAATGTCCACTTTTTTTCCTATTAAACGCTGACTTTCGATAATTTATGAACTTCGGACGAAATGTTTAGAGATCAAATCATAAAGGAAGCCAATCAGTAGAGTCTACGCCAAAAATAAGTTTACGCACTTTTAGACTGCAACAGAAGATTCGTCATCTTGCTTCTTGCATTTAGGTACTTCACATGTAGAGGTGATGTTGGACGATCTGCTGTCGCAGTTTAAAAGTGTGTAAACTTAGTTGGCGTGGACTCTAGCTGGTTAGATAGAGAGCCTTAAAAATGACCAGAAAGGGTAACCGGTTGAAAAGTCAGTGATATGTTTTAGTGATTAGTAGATGTGACAGAAATTTTCTGACTTTTCCCACAAATTCCTTGACTTGCTCTGTCTTTTCCCGGTCACCGCTAATCCCCTGACTTTCCCAATCTTTCAGACCGCCGGCAACCCTGGTGCCCTGCGTGAAGAACAATAAAAAAGTAAGTCATCTAAGTATAATTGGTTTTTGAAAAAAAATTTATTTGTAAAGAAAAAAAGTGTTCACAGTGCCGATAAATGGTTAAAAAAATTTTGCAGTATGCTACAACATAAAGATATTAGTAAATGTGTCAGAAATTCCCTGGTCGTCCCAGCCGTCCTCGATCTGGTTTCCCGATCGTCGCAAATAATCCTGACTTTCCCCGATTTTCCGAACCGCCGGCAGCCCCGTCTCTTAACAATGTCCAAACGGAACTGTCAGATCCCCGAAAGAAGATGTTTCCACCTGTCGCGCGGAGGCAAAGGGAGGTTCCCTCTTGGTCTCGGGTAGTGAGAGATGAGAGAAGAAGATTACCTGAACAAGGGCGGAGACGAAGAAGGGGTAGCTGAAACCGCGAAGCTGGATGGCGGCAACGAAGTAGACGAGCGAGAGGAGCATCCAGCCCATGACCCCGAAGCGGCAGATGACAAGCTGCTTGACGCTGACCCCGAGGAAGGTCGGGTGGAGCTCGACGCCGCGGTAGAAGTCGAAGAGGAGGCTCCCGGCGGTGTCGGCCCCATCCTCAGGCGCCTCCTCCGGGAAGAGCTTCCCCTTGACGAGGAGCCAGAGGCAGAGCAGGAACGCCGTGATGTTGATCGCCCCGAACAGCTCCGGGATCAGACCGTGGATGGCCAGCGCCCAGTCCGGCCGCGACAGGAACACCCCGCCGAACAGGGCCAGCGTCGACCAGAAGAACAGGATCCCGTTCGCCTGTCCAAACAAAAGACGAAACATCAAAAATTGGTCCGATTCGAAACGTGGAAATAGTGGTGAGCCTGGGGGAGCCTGGCCCCTTCCAAGAAATCTGAGGGATTTTGATAAGTGGATTGCATTTTGCAAAAAGGAACCACTAGCATTGCAATGATGCTAAGATTGTGCAACTTCATCTTTTGCAATAAAATTGCGGAAATCGTGAAAAACTATGAAATTTAGATGGTAATTTGTGTCTTAAATTTACAGTTTTTAGCGAGTAAAATAGAAACTATGAATGGATAATCGGGTTTTTCCTCCAAGACAAAAGAAGTTGCACAATCTTAGCAACATTGCAATGCTAGTGGTTCCTTTTTGCAAAATGCAATCCAAGTATAAGAAGATGGCCGAACACTGCGAAACCACGTATCTCCATTGCGATGTTTCAAAATCTCGGCTCCTACTTCATTCTTTGAGGAGAGACAAGTCATCTTTATGGCTTGAAATTTATACAGAATATTCTGCTGACAGAGAAGAAAAATCAATCTTCATGGGATCTTCAAAAATTCTAGGGGCATGATTATTATTAGATCTTTAATTGCTATGGGGGGGGGGGGGGCATGGGGTATTCTATACCCCCAGGCTAGGTATCGTTTGTAGACGCAAGCAAACCCCCCTCATTTGAAAGTTTTCTTCTGCCCCCAAAACCAATGCAGTCAATGGTTACTGACGCTTATGAATGTGCGTTTTACGCTCGCATCGTTAATTTCGGAAATCAGGCGTGCACCTATTCGAACTCTCCGGCGTGGGTATGTGATGTGGTATCACGCGAAAATGAAGGAAATGATCAGCTTTTTTCGCCAGTCTCAAATTATTGACGCTTATGAATGTTGATTTCGTCACCTTCCAGGCAAAGTATCACAAGCGCCATGCGACGTTTAAAAATTTCCGCCGCCATTTTATTTTTTTACTGAGAAATTGTTGGTTGAATCTGTTTGGAAATTTCACTAAATTTTATCGGCAGCACAAAGAAAATTCAGTGAAATTTTCGGACAGCTTCGTTGAACAATTTCTCTGTAAAAAAATAAAATGGCGGCGGAAATTTTTAAACGTCGCATGGCGCTTGTGATACTTTGCCTGGAAGGTGACGATTTCATGATCGCATTTTTGAATGCGGAAATCAAGCGCGCATCTATTCGAACTCCGGTGCTTTGCCGGATTCACGTAATTTCCGTCCCTAGTTCGACAAAATTTTGCCGCACCCACGAATTGTTGCCCGGGGGGAGGGGGGGGGTGTCATGCCGTTCGAGAATTACGTACCCAACACATTATTTTATGCAGACTTTCAGACCTATCTATCAGTTATTTTGCAGTCTTTAATGGTCATCATCTTACACCTGGTTCTTCTGGACTGAGTCGTCACGTCGGCACGATGTTAGCTGCAGCGCTCTATTTTCGTTTTTCTCTTCCTTCATTTCTTGCATACTTGCTACCCCAGGCCGCAACCTGGACTGCTTATGTATAAATCGGATTTGTATCCATGACCGAATGTAATTATAAATCCGACCATGGATACAGCTATTGTGACCGAGTTTGCCCTTCTATGACCATGAAGGCACTTTGCCTGGCGACGCTCGGGACTCATTTCCAAGTGCAGATCGACATCAGTCACATCGATATTTGAGGGATGAGGATGAGGCTATTTCAACCAATAGGATCGCTTCATTTTCTCTTCGTCTATCAATGTCTAAAATCGCAGACCACAGCCCTCTTGATGTAAGTACCACCACGCCGCCACTGTTAGTTTATCTTCCTTCGCAACATGGAGATAATAAACGGTATCCCGTGCGGTTCCCAGTAAAGGAATTCACTTAAATGTGCCTTTTGAAGAAAATACTAGATGAGTGGATTCTCAACGAAATGAGATTGACACACTGTCATGAAGGTAAATAATATTATCTTGAGTTCTTAGAGAAAAAACTCCGTATTGGACGGACTAGTGTAACTCGCTCAAACATGTCTCAAGGAGCCACTCCATTAAATATGAATTGAAGCACCACGATGTATATTTCCTCATCATTTGATGTAAAAGCTATTTACGAAACAGGTTCGGAGATCAGATCCTGGGTGTAATCTTGAGAACGAAACTATATTTTAAAGAAAAATTGAGTAGACTTCGCATAAACTTTTATACGTTTTTGTATTCGAAGGGGTCCTCTACATTTTCTGAACATTTCATATATTCGCAGATAATAATTCAATACAGGGTGTTAGAAAAGCCCCCCCCCCCCCTCTAACTTTTTACCTAATCGAGTAAGAGATTTGAAATTGGAGGACGTTTCCAGGTCAAAGGAAGCTGCTTTTTGACCCCCTCCTCCTAAAATTTTCAGGGGGGTCCCCCTTGGACGATAACGGACCCCAACTTTTTATTTTCAAATGGGAGGACCACTCTTGAGGTACCTCGTTTGAGAACATAAAAAAAGACAATTATTCTCGCAAACCCGAAGTCTATATCCCAAACCGTTTCAAAATGACGGCCGGTTAAGGTTCAAGATGGCCGAAAATTGACACCGGTTGTTTATCGATGGATTTGCGCGAAGATTGGTATCAATGGGTAGGTATTTTGACGTGAGAAAAACGAATTTGGCGTTGGATAATTTTTTTTTTTTTTCTTTTTTTTACCGATATTTTCAAAATGGCAGCCGCTTAAAGTTCAACACGGCCGAAATTTGACATCTCGGTTATTTGCTTGTGGATTTGCCTGAAACTTGGAATCTGGGGGTATTTTAGCATGAGATTAACAAACTTGAAATTAGATTTAAAAAAAAAAAAAAAAAAAAAAAAAAAAAAAAAAAAAAAAAAAATTGGCCATTTTGAACTTTAACCGGCCGCCATTTTGAAACGGTTTGAGATGTTGACGTTGGGTTTGCGTGGAAAGTTTACTTTTTTAATGATCTTTCGAACGAAATATGTCAAGAGGGGTCTCCCCATTTGAAAATGAAAAGTTGAGGTCCATTCTTCCCCCCTCCCCCCAAGGGGATCCCCTGAAAATTTTTTTTGGGGGGGGGGGGGGTCAAATTGTAGCTTCCTTTGACCAAGCTTCAAATCTCTACCTTAATTAGGTAAAAAGTTAGAGGGGGAGGAGGAGGAGGAGGAGACTTTTCTAACAAGCGATTAAAGACAATAAAAACCCCATTTGAAGGAAAAGACAAAAATTGTATAGTGCGAGTATGATAAAGCTCGCAGTAGCTGATAATCAGCAATGATAAAGCGACAAATTGCGCCATAATCCGTCAGGATTATTTCCAAGTGATACAACTATTTGAACTCAGGAGCAACGCGGTTTTGCCTGCGAGAAAACTTGAAGGCACTGTCCTTGTTTTAGAGCCGCTACATTTCAAGCATATTATGTACATTTTCTATACATGTTATTTTGTTGTTTTCTTTCTTGTGAAAATCTAGTTAGAGATATAAGGAGATGACTCACCTTGAATTGAGGTTCAAAGCCCGAAGGCAAGGCTGGCCCGGTGACCGTGCTGGAAGGTATCTTCAAAGACAACAGAACCCAGAGGACGTACATGAATAAAATGGTCCATGCTTGCGCGTTGCCAAGGCTGTGTTTCGCGACCGAAGCGAGGGTCAGAGGTTCGTCCCTCCCGGTAAGGGTGAGGAGCTGACTGGCCAAGGTAAAAACGACCAGGAACAAGGGAGGAACGATTTTCGTGTGAACGAACTCATACAAACTCATCTTGAGCCCCCGAAGATTTATCTGCGCATTCCTTTGAGTCAGTTATCTGCAACGATAGAAAATGGAGAACCTAAATTTAGTTGTAAGGAAATTGAGGACATGCCCGGGTTTACCGGATAAGTATTCAAGGCAGTTGCCTACACAGAAAAAAAAAACATAACCGACATTTTAACGGCACCTCATTGGCAGCATAGAGCGGAGCATTGCGAGTTTACGCCTCGCGCCATTGCGCCTTCAATTTTTCGGATGCAACATGGTCATCCATCGAGCACGAATAGTTGTATCTCGGGGACATCATCAACGCGCGTTGAGATATGTCTCTTCTTTTTTAAAAATTGAGAAAAGTTAATATATTGCTCAAAAATAATGATAGGTCCAAATCGACGGTGATATTGAGAGGGGAGAAAACATAGAAAATACTTCACAAACTATCAAAATCAACGTAAGCTGGTCAATATGACCCGACTTGGGACTTTGCGTATAAAATAATTCTTGGGCATCTAACGATTAAAACCTGACTCATCAGGATCAGATTCGACTGACAGATGATTTTTTTTCTAACTATTATTCAAAAATTATTAAATAATCAACCGAGGATCGAATGGTTTTTAAGTGCCGTAGATCCCTTTAAAATTGGTAAAACTTACCGAGAACTCTTGAACGCAACATAATCGTGAATGGACAGAGGAGTCACTGTGTTTCCTGAGATACGTACGTTTTACAAAATTGACATCGACTAACTTCTTAATACTTTATTTAAACGTCAAAAGCGTTATTATTCCACTAATTTTAAAGCAAAATTTTCATAATTAACTAGTATTATAAGCCGTTATTCACTCCTAAATTCAGTCGATTTGAGAGATAAGTTTTGCGTCATTGCGTGATGATAGCGCTAAAAATAATTTTGGAAAAGAGTTACACATCGACGGGACTAAGTACAAAACCACGGCACTCATTTAAGATGTTTCCTCATTTTCTTTTGACTATGATTTTTAATTTGTCCGTAGAGAGTAATCTACAATTTTATGCACGAAATTTTCAGAGCTTACTTACATTGGAAAGGACAAAGAGAAATGTTACAGGATTTTGCGCGATACCAATGATCAGTCACCCTTCAAAAAAGTAAACTGTTACGAAAACCCTGCAAAACGCGTGGTTTGGCAGTTTCATCGTGTAAATACGTTATATCGAAGGAGGCACTGCAAAAATTCTTGACGCGATCTACAAAGTCATAGGGTCGAATTAGGTACCATCACGAGAAGGAAAAGATTCTGCTTATTTTTAACTACTTGAAGTGACGTTTCGAAAACTTCCGTGATTTTTTTTCTTTTTGAGAAAATTCGGGACCACATTGTTGATGAACCAAAAACAAGCAAAAAATTAAATTAAATTAAATTAAATTCAAGAAAATATTGAAATAGATAAGAAAAATTAAAGTCAACGCGAACGGGATGCGCGTTTTTACAGATTTTCCGTCGATATGTAAATCGTAAGTGTAATATAGGGAACTTTGAAGATGATCAGATTGGACGGGGCAAGGATTAATTTACAAGTTAATCAGCTCTGCTAGAATGCAAAGGATCTTCCTGATAGTATCTGTACGCTGCGCGCGCCGTGTCGACTCGGCTTTTCGTTACTTATTTTTTAAATAATTTATTCTGAGATTTCCACGTTTGTTCACAGCTCACGGTAGCTCATGTTTTAGCAACATTTTCTTACAAACTTGAAGCGACTTACAATGTACGTATACTGGCTGGAGGGAATCCTCACTACCTATTTTGTTGAGTTTGCGCAAACATTGTGGCCATACAGAGCTGACCAGCACATCAATTCATACCCACGAGTGCAGAATGGTCACGAACCAAGGACCAATCGGTCGTTCGCGAACTAAGCGTAGGCGGTGGGAAAACTGCGTGGGCTACGACCGTAAATAATAGATTATATAAAATTTATTACGTTTTGATAAAAATGCGCAACATGCACCTTCCGAAGCTGTGTACGCGCGCTACCAGCATTTCGGCACTTGTTGTTAGCGCGATCCGAGGGAAGAGACGTAGTGCTTGAAGTATCCCTACAGTTTTGCAGGCGCTTCCCGCGATCATTTTTCGCGCGAAGTTCATAAGTTCGGAAATTTTCCTCCGAAGATGAGGTCCCTTTCCAAAAATCCGGCCACAATTATGAAGCAACAAAAATGTCACACATTGCAACAATGAAAAGGAGCTTGGCCTCTTTTCCGGTGACTCGGAGACTTTAACGCATAGTAAAAACGCCGGTTGAGCGAAACGCGTGGTACAACTATTTCGACTTCCAAAAAAGTAAAATTGAACACCCAGGAAATGAAGAAGAACATGAAGTCGTGAACTCTTTTCGGCTGACTCAGAGGCTCTAACGCCAAAGAAGAGAAGTTAGATGAAACGAAACGCGTGATACGACTATGTCGACTTTTAAACAGGTAAAATTGCACATCCACGAAATGAAGGAGAACGTGAACTCTTTTCGGCTGCCTCTGTGACTTAGACGCATGGGTAGAAAAGTTAGATGGAGCGAGACGCGTGATACCTACAACTATTTCGACTTCCAGGAAGTTAAGATTGCATAACCACAAAATTAAGGAGAACGTGAACTCTTTCCAGCTGACTCATAGACTTTAACTCGGGGTAGAAAAGTTGGATGGGGTGAAGCATGCAATATAAATATAATGAATCTCAAGAAGATAAAACCGCACGTCCATTAAGGTAGGAAAAAATCTCGGAACTCTTGAAATATTTGGTCGAAAGGATCTTTTCACAACCCTACATTCATCACTGTTTTGGGATCCACACAATTTCTGGGACAGTTCTTGCGGGTTTCGTCCCACCCACGCGAGCCCAAATGAAAAGCCGATAACGAAATTGCAATAAGTGTTTTATTCGTTGCTGAATCGTGGATTGAGGGAATAAGGCAGGAAATGAGGAGATGCGATCTGCCGGAGGAGCTATGGCAGGATCGCTATTAGTGGCGGTTGGATGTCACAGAGCGCACAGAGGTGTTATAAGAATGACTTAGTAGTAGTTTTATTCGTAATATTTTGTATTGTGTTCAAGATATGCTGAAATAGCATTCTTGAGGGGCTGAAATTCCAAAATTTTCCAGAGAAGTCAATGGTCCCTTAACCCCCCTACTGGCAGGGATTTTCTCCTAGATCTTCCATTTGTGCAAATGTGCATCACCACATATATAAGTATACATACTCAAAACCTTCCGAGAGCTCACAAGCACAAGGAACTGGGACTGTCTATGCATCTACCCATGCCAACAAAAGAATCAAGTCAAAGACGCAGGACTTTGAAAACGATCTATGAAAAAACTTGTATGGCCAGCACAAAAACCTTCATAAGTACCATATGATTTTGAGGTCTTCAGCTTTCCAAAATGCTCAAGATTGATTGGATATGATGATTTTCCAAGACTATGCAGAGAAATTCTGAGTATCTACGCAGAGAAAGTGTGCAGTGTAGCTGCAATTATGAATTTTAGGTGATAGCGCTCTTCAATTCTACGGCATAAAAAATGGGTGTACAATATGGAAAGTCAATGGTGATCCTTGAATGGATAAAGATTTGAATCAAGGTTATTTTCTTCCAACGATCAGGGACCAGCAAGTTATGACATGGAGAATGAAAAGCCGATTCAGAAGATGGGAATTTGTTCACTTGGTATGTTTTCTATGGCTCAGTCAATCATCTTCTTATTAGTCGCTATATCGAGCCTCTTAGCGTGAAGCTGGTGTAGGGGTCACTTACTTCTACTATCTCCCCACCTAACTCCCTAGAAATCCTAAAAATGTCCAATATTACATTCCTACTCTTTCAAATCTTACTCAGCTCGTAATAACCTCATTTGTCTATAGATGGCTGTACTTAGATTCCTAAAAAATTTGAACAAAGGAATAGAAGCCACAAAACTCCCCAAAAAAAAAAAAAAAAAAAAAAAAAAATGATGGGAATTTCTGAGCACGGATTTATGTCGACCTGATAGTCCGATGTCTCACTTTTTTCAACGAATATGCACATGAATGAATAATGCGTAGAATATTTGAGGAACGAAAGTACTTACGGTTCAGTTTTGCATACACAAGGACGCCATTTGAGGGGGGGGGGGGGGCATGCCTGGCATTTGCCTCGTCCTGCGCTTTCAGGTCAAGCCGGGGAAAACCGCTTGCCCGCTGTTGCTGAGGTGAGAAGCTGAGCAAAAAAAAACCCTCGTCACTTTTTTGACCGGTACCTACCCTGAAATGGCGCCCCTGTGCATACAGACTGAAGTGGACTGCAGCATTACAAGATCTTTTAAAAAAAAATTGTATCCATAAAAATTACTATTTTTTCTATTTCTACTTAATATTTCAAGTCACACTTTCAACATGACTTACCTAACCTCCAAAAGTTCTGAGGAAGTGATGATGGAGTGCTTTTTAGAGGGAATGAAATAAACACTGAGATAAGAATATGGTAACTGTAGAAGTACGGTCTAGAAAATTGAGTAATGTGCGCAAGGCCGTAAATTGGGATTTTCCTCACCTCAACTAGAATATGGTACAACAAAAACACTAGTACACACTGCAATGCCGTCGAACTTTCGATGCTTTGCTTTCGATAAGAGCATAGAGAAAAAAAAGGAGGTGTTTGCTATGGAACGCCGTTAGTGTCAAAACTCTTTTCTTGCGCGCGCGGAATTTTTTTGTGGCGCGCGGAAAGAAAAAACCCGTTTTCGATGAAAATCTCTGAATTTCCGGATTCCGCGCCGGTTTTCGATATATTTGCGCCGTTTGTGTCAAAACTATTTTTGTCGGCGCGCCGCTTCAAATCTGTTCCGCGCGCGGAATTTTCGATATATCGATTCCTGCTCGCCGTTTGTGTCAAAACTATTTTTTCCGGCGCGGCGCTCCAAATCTGTTCCGCGCGCAGAATTCTCGATATATCGATTCCTGCTCGCCGATCGTGTCAAAACTGTTTTTTCCGGCGCTGCACCAGAAAATAATTCCGCGCGCCACTTTTTCGAATTATTTTCTGGTGCAGCGCCGTAAAAAAACAGTTTTGACACGATCGGCGAGCAGGAATCGATGTACCGAAAATTCTGCGCGCGGAACAGATTTGGAGCGCCGCGCCGGAAAAAATAGTTTTGACACAAACGGCGAGCAGGAATCGATATATCGAAAATTCCGCGCGCGGAACAGATTTGAAGCGGCGCGCCGACAAAAATAGTTTTGACACAAACGGCGCAAATATATCGAAAACCGGCGCGGAATCCGGAAATTCAGAGATTTTCATCGAAAACGGGTTTTTTTCTTTCCGCGCGCCGAAAAAAAATTCCGCGCGCCAGAAAAAATTCCGCGCGCGCAAGAAAAGGGTTTTGACACTAACGGCGTTCCATAGTTTGCATCTTGAGGATTTGTACCCACCTACGTCATCAATGTAAACAAGACGCTCGTTGAGGGTTATGTTGACGCTGTAAAAACGGACCATAATGTCCGATTTTTTTACTTAAATCAACTCTTTATTTAATTTCAAGCACTTTTTATAGAATGACTTTTTCCCTTAAATTACACCATTTCCAAGAAAATCGACAGGATAAAAACGTCGCTGTACCCAATGACGTCATCAAAGCTATAGATACTCTATGAAAAATTCCAAGATGCCCGAAATGCAAACACCTCCTTTTTTTTCTCTATGCGATAAGAGGATAACTATGAGAGGATAAGAAGAACTCAACTTTCGGCTTTGGCCCGCCTTGCTACGAAGTACGAAGTACTAACGGTCAAAGCGTTATAACAAAAATATTCTGTTAGTGACGTAACTCTGTCTACTACGACGTTACCAAGATGGCGCCATGCCTTCTCCCTCTTCTTTCTCTCAACCTTGAGATTCTTGTTTCGTTTATTTACGTTTTACGTTTCCTTATCCCAGTTTCTCCAGTTTTCTAATTTCTGAGCCTCCTCAGCCGAGCTGGCTCAGATTAAGTGTTTATCGTGCTTCAAACCGTTTTAAATTTGCTTCTGCCTCAATTTCCTTTTCTCGATCACTGTTAGTTTTCCTCAGTTCTCCATGATGAAGAACTCAGAGCATCACCAGAATGAGGGTAAGCCGCCGATATTTTCAAGTCGTAGCTTTCGTAGGCCTTATCTTTATTTAAATGTCAAGCTCTCCAGCCACCATAAAAACCATGCATTTCTACAATATCGTCATTCCCTTGAAATAATGGCCGGGCTATGTATCTAGCTCTTGCATCCATTTCTCAGCCCTTTGCTGGGGGGGCTTTATGGAATGTTGTCGAGTTCTCATCATGTGAACCGCCTTTGCTCATCAATTTGGTCGGTGACTTAGCTAGCTAGGAAGTTTTTGTAGCTCTTAAGGCTGATGAGGAATAAATAAGACTTGCCACTCATATTTTACTTTCACCTACATTACGGCCTAGCACTAACCTACAAAATTTTCCAGAGCTAAACCTAGCTGGTTACTACAGGGCTTTTTTTTCATGTGGATCGCGATGAACATCAGTATTTTTTTATTCCATTCTTCACCCGTGATCCAAGCGCTCCAAGTGGATCAGGGTGGAACGCTGGATCGATCCTCCGAGGTGGGGCGAGCTTGCGATCCAATGTGATCCTAACCTAATGCAAGGAACTTGCCGTCCCCAACAAATCAAAACAGTAACAAATCAAACCATATTCCAAGTTTGGATTTTTTTATTACTCGGAGCACTTTGGTTCGGCCTGTATCGCTCAGGATTCCGATCCAGTGCGTTCCACTACAATCCACCCTGTTCCGCGATACAAGAAAAGCCGTAGTAGCAGCGAAGGAAGTAACATGTCTGAGCTGAATTCTCACCTTCAGCCTGATTGTTAAAATTTCGTGTTTATCGGGTGAAGAATGTAACTAGCTGCAGAATGAAGCATTTCAGGCGAAAGTTTTAAGAGTGAACAGAATGACATTCCGTAGTCCAATTTATTGTATACCTACATTTGAAAGCCTCTGCTTCAATTACTTATTAATATTTTGTTTGTTCCGACCATCAAGTATCCTATAGCATTGGTAGAGCTCGCTCGCCATGTGTCGAGACGAACGTCAAAATATTGTTTATGTCACCATTCATCTGTGGTGCCATCTTACTACACGCATTAGCCTGTTGAGTGGTGCTAATTCAGAGCTAATCAGAGATTGACATTTGTCTCAATATATGATACGCAAGCTCTGCGTATTTAAAGTTGTCTTCACTCTAGTAGTTATTCTGTGCTTTATCTCTTGTTTTTTTTTTCTATACATTTTAAAATTTTTCAAAAACCGATCTTGCTCGGTTTTTGCATTAGCATATGCAAAGCATAATCGGTTTTTGAAAAAATTTTAATTTGTTGTTGCTTATTTTTCTACCTCTCATTATTCATTCTCATTTATATCATCCATGTTTTGTCAACAGGTGGGCATGATGAAGATGAAGAAGAAAACCATGGATGCTCTGCCGGCTACAAGAAAAATAATGTCCTACCTCTTTGGGGCAATGAACGAACAATGAATTTAAATCCATTGATTTTGACTAATATTCAGTCATCTCATTATTTCAAAGGTGCGTTTTAAATTTATTATTTTCCAAACTACTTAACAATCTGTAGGCTCGCTGAAAAGGCAAGTATCTGGCAAGCAAATTTATTTTTTATGTCTGTCTTCCCATTTTACTTTAAAGAAGTAGGGAAATTTTAAGTGGCTTTGGTATTGATCATGAAACAGCAAAGCGTATCAGCTTGCTTTCATGGAAACTCAAGCAAGTCAGCATGGTGGTAACCGAATGATAAGTGATCATTGACCTCTATTTTGTAGATGGTTAAGTTGTCAAATCACGATTAAGTTAAGGGGACTTATTACAAATGGGGATTTGGCAATTGCCTATTCCATGGGAAAATTTGTTACGCCTGCTTGTCATTAGTCGGCATCCTCCGAGAATTAATATGGTGCAAACTTGTTAAATGCTCTTTGTGAAAGGAGATAAAGTGCCTGATTCAAAAAATGGCCTGCACATTAATGAAATTGCCAAATGCTCAAAACAAAAAAGATACTGAAAATCAAGATGCTATCACAATTTAAACGAAACAACCTAGTAGCTCCAGTTATTCTTACTGGTTGACGCTAAAACTGTCTCTTTCATTGTTGTCCCATATAATCTGCAATCACTGTTTATGACAGATGGCCTCTTTTGTCTTATTAAGAGAATGGAGTAGTTACACCTTAGTTCATCTTGAAGTAAAATTAAAGTAAAGCAGCCATTGAATAAAGTAAGTCTTAATTTATATGGTTCTTCCTTCCTTTGCGTTTTCCATCATTAAATATTTGACAAGATTTTATGTGGATCATCAATTTACATGTGCACTAATATGTATATATTTTTTAATTTTTTCCCCCTAGTTAATTTGTATGAGCTCAAAACCTACCATGAAGTCATTGATGAAATTTATTATAAAGTTGCGCATTTAGAACCCTGGGAAAAGGGGAGTCGCAAAACTGCAGGCCAAACAGGGATGTGCGGAGGAGTATGTATTTTTTTATTTTCCATAATTAATAACATATTTGTGAATTTCACCAGATTTCTGAGTATTTTTGATGAAACTTCAGTAATTATTAAAATAAGAGAGATGATTTGTGTAAATTTTACTTTGCAAACAGAGCTTTGCATTGAAGTAAAATTTGTGCTCATATGTTTACAAGAAATCATAAAATCATTTTATTCCTCATAGATGCATACTTGTTATGAAAATGTACAAATGTGCATTAAAATTTTTCTCAGGTGTTGAAGGTGGTTGCGCTCACTTATTTTTGCCCTTGAAGCTGAAAATGACCTTAATATTGAGCCAACACCTTGATATAATCAAATTTTCAAAAGAGGGGGTTTTACCAAGCTAAAATAACGCAATTTCTCCCTAAAGCGGTTCAATTAACAACCACCCAAAAATGGTTAATAGAAAAAAGTTTTTAATTATCTCTCTCTCATTTGCAGGTCCGTGGTGTAGGAGCAGGAGGTATTGTTTCAACAGCTTACTGTCTCTTGTACAAACTTTTCACTTTGAAACTTACAAGGAAGCAAGTGAATGGATTAATAACACACCCCGACTCTCCTTACATTCGAGCTTTAGGCTTTATGTACATCAGGTAAGAATGGATTCTTTTTCATTATTCTTTTTTCACTGTACAATGCCATATCTGTTTAAGCAGTGAATATCGAAGAACGGCCACCATTAGAGGAAGAGAAGAAGAGAAGATGTATATTAATCATTAGCAATAGAGGAGGAGAGGTAGAATAATATATATATATATATATTAAGCATTAGCAATAGAGGAGGAGATGTAGAATAATGTATACATAAAGTAATATAGTTAGTAATATTCATGTACTGATACATGAACTTGCTTGGAATTTCATTAAATTTTTCTTTTCTCTGTTTTGTTTTAGATACACACAGCCTCCTGCTGATCTTTGGGATTGGTATGACGAGTATTTAGAAGACCCAGAGGTAATCACTCCCTTTATTTACTAAGATTCACATTTTAAATCTACCTTGAACACACTTGACGGACAGGCTCACTAACAAACATTTGTTTAAAGAAAAAAAATAAAGTGCTCTTAGTGAGATGACATGACCTGTTAGCCATGCAGGTGTGCAAGGCAGAATTGCGTTTTGATGGTTTAAGCTTTTAGATTAGCAAAAAATAACAAGATCTGCCCCAACGCCCAATTTCCACTATTAACGGAGCTGTGACCCCTCAAAGAAAACGATGTTTGCCATATTCCAATGCAACAACATGTAACATGGTTTCTTCTACCTTGGACTCATTTGTTAGCGATACACACTTCTCCACTGGTTATTTGACTCAAAATATGACTTAACCAAGGTGAAAGAAACCATAGCGTTCATCTCCCTAGTGAATGACTCCACACGCCATGTTTTTGAAGGAGAATATCTCTGTCAATATTTGACATGGAAACTTGGTGTTTGGACAGATTTGATTATTTTCGCTGATCTGGAAAAATCTCATCGCAATCGCGTGACAAGCGCTAGAGATCATTTTATGTGAGGAGATTTTTTTTTCCTTCTAAGGAAAGAATTCACAAATAATCGTATGGAGTTACTAACATTAATAATGTCATTAATTTTTCAGGTGAATGTATGTGATCAGTTTATGTTTTTGCCAGCCTGTAAAGTTTGTCAAATTAAATGTCAGCATCACCATCATTTTTCAGGTAGAAGATATCTCTATGACTACCTCAGTAAGTTCATTCTTTTCTATTGTATGTAATTCCACAGGAAATGGATGTGAAAGCCGGAGGTGGACTCACAATGAATATAGGAAACATTCTTCGCAGCTTTTTGTGTAAATTAGAATGGTTTTCCACTCTATTCCCTCGGATTCCTGTTCCAATTCAGGTAATAGAGTTTATTTTGTTTTTAAAAATCAGCATTTCAAAATCGCATGTTTCCAGCAAAATCAAATGTAAGAAGTTAAAAGCAAAAGGAGTTTAAGTGCGAAAATTTAAGTCATAACTCTGACAAGTGTAAGAAAATGGAATTTTTGTAAAATGAGGAAGCCTAGAATTGTCAGCATTCATGCATTAGAAAAAAATTACAATGAGGCTATTGAAATATGTAATTATTCATTGAGCAACTAATCCTTCCTCCAAAAGAGGCTATAATTTCCTATCACTTTTAATTCACCTACCATTTTAATTGCAGCAAAAGATAGAGAGGAAAATGAATGAGAGATTTCCAAATGGAAAACTTGGCATAACAGCTGTGCCTCGACCCATACCTGAAGAACCAGTCAATGCCAGGCACATTCCAGACAAAGAGGCTCACTACGGGGAAGCAGAACGGTATTCTAGAGGCAGAGGGTAGGTCAAACCACCATCAGTCAATACTTTTATCCCACTTACTACAAACTTAATTTAAAACTCAATTTTCATCCTCTCTCTTTAAGAAAACAATCAAAAGTTCATTCAATGCTACGAAAGAATTGCTAAGTACAAAATGAAACTGATCCAAGGTTTTTTTTTTTTTTTTTTTTTTTTTATTTCAAGCAAAGTCCAAGTATTAACCCAAGCATGTTGATCATCTTCAGTTGCTGTTTTTTTTTTCCTGTGTCTCTCTTATTTCAACCTCTTTACAATTGTAGTCCATTACTTAAATATTATCTACAGTTAACAACTTTTCTGCCAATGTACATGAGTGTAATCGTTTGTGCCATTGCTGCCCAGGGTGCCTTTGTCAGGGAATATTGGGAAAACCAGGACACGACAGGGAATTTGAAAAAGTCAGGGATAACCTGGAAATGTCAGGGTAAATGGCAAAAGCATGAGGGAAAAATTTTTAAGCCACCTTTATTTGCTCTCTAGAACGAATTTGATGATTCAAATAACAATTTTGCTCGAAAACTCTTTCAAATTATGTTTTTTCACCATTTGGCATATCCTCAATTTTCAGGGAATTTTGCCTAAATGTGTCAGGGAATCAGGGAAATTTCAGGGAATTCCATTTTCGCAAATTTTTGTGGCAGTTGGCTGACTTCTCAGATGGTATTCATAGGGGGGCGCGATAGGGGGGGGGGGGGGGGGGGGCCGGCGGGGAGCGGGGGAGCCGCGGACGGGGCGAGAGAAGCTCTCTGCAGGGGGGGGGGGGGGCCGGGAGACGGTTTGTTAAAAATTGTGACTGACAGACACTAAAAAAAACAGCCGCTGGCTTGACTCGGCAGCAAGTCTGACTAAGCTTCGAGGAAAGTTGACACTTATTCAGTCCACTAGCGCCATATAAATACAGACTGGTTGTTTACACAGATATGCACAATATGATTGGTTTTATGTGGGACCCGCAGGTAGCATTCGTATCCTATTACTGTGCGATAGAAGCACTCTGCAAATGGATGGGTCGCCATAACTGTTTTAAAATTGTGACAGACACTAAAAAAAACAGCCACTATGATTGACTTGGCAGGAATTGTGACAAAGCTTGATAAGTTGACACTTATTCAGACCACTAGAGCAATAAATACAGACTGGTTGTTTAACAGAACAAACATGCCTGCATACCTGTTTCATAATTAGGAAATCTGTGCAAAAAGATTTTCGGAAAGTTCCTCTTGGGTGTGTAAAAATTTTCAGACTAGAATGATACAGGCTTTATGGAGATAGGCAACAAAGACAGTGTAGCTCCTATCTCTGAACAGTGTTCAGTAAGAACCTTAGCTTCAGAATATTTTTGCTAGAGCTTACCGATTCACTGAAATTTAAAAGACAGTAATTGTAGTAACAGTTCCCATTTCATTTCCCATAAACATGAGTTGTACAGAACTGGTAATTTTAAGATCGCTTTCACCCCCACAAATAACTTTTCTCATCCTGTGGAAATAGCCACTGCCAACGATTTCATGTCTGCTGTTGGTTTTATCATACAATGTGGAATTGTATACTTATCATAACTCTTCCTTCCGTTTTAAGTGCCTTCAAGATTGTGAAAGTATGCTCAGCTGTTAAATTTAATATAAAATTGTTTTCTAGTCTAGTAGTCCCTCTTGAAATAAAGTATTCCTCTTCCAAACTAAGAATATCAAAAAATCTGATCCTCCATGTGTACGATTGTTCTTACTCTTTAAATTCTTACAAACCTCCCCCCTCCCCTCAGCTTAGCTTAAGCTCCCTCAGTGATAGGTGTTTTTTTTTTTTTTTTTTTTTTAATAAAACATTTGCAAGTGAAATCTTGTACATTCTCTCTCTCTCTATACGTTGTTACTCTGCTATTGAAGCATCGCAAGCATGGGTATGAATGTTAAGTTTTCAAATTTGTCCATGAACTCTCTAAAATATTACAACTGCACTTCATTACTTTTCCTTGTATTTCAAAGAGATCCCTTGGCAACTGGAGGGTCATCAGCCTGATTGTTGAAATTTATATTGGCATGACAAGAATCAAAATTCGATACATTACACAGCGCAGATAAGGCTATGTCTTGTTTTATCTTGCAGGCAAAGTCAGTTAGTGTTTCAACAATCAGGCTGCATAACTGGAGGTTAAAGAGGGAGAGGTTCAGAGAGTAGGAACTCCAATATTCCAGGTAGATTCTTTTGTAGTTGCGAATCTTCCGCATTTCTCTCTTTAATCATTTTTAACGACTTCCCTTCTCATTTTGAATCTTGGTTTTTTTTTCAAAACCGTAATATTAATGATAGGTATATTTCAGCATGTGTGGGTTAATTATGCCCCTCTCTTATATTCCTCTCTTTTCTGTGAAGTACTTTGTGATTTATAAATGCTTGCTTTATTATTCCAGATAAGAAATGTCAAATGTAGACGACATGAAAGCAATTTTCAGAGGCACTTTGATGACTTCCGCCTTGGCGGCAACTCTGAAAGCCTGTAAATAGCAGTTTCTCTGCAGACTTTAGAAGGGGTGTCAACTTCCCAGAGATGAAAGGCGAAAAATGGCAAGTTGCGGCGACAATTACATCAAAGATCCATCTCAGAATCAACTCCATTTATATTATCATTTGTCTTTGAATCGAAGTTATGAATCTTGATTAGCAATTCATTCCGTAGGTTTCAAAATGTCTGTGTCTCTTAAGAAAGGGAGGGGATGATTGAGTTGATGTGATCCCTGAAGATATCTCTGATATGTTTTTTTTTTTTTACTGAATCCAAGTAGCAAAAAGAGCAGTTGTAGCAATCAATTTCAAAGGACAACTCCTGAATTTTGTGTTGCTGTCCATTTATTTTTCTTACGCAAACAACAGAAGTTTTGTCTTACATTGCAGTTTCTCTTGCGCAGCTTTTACTATATCTGTCCCATCAATTGCAATGTCGGTTTAATGTGTCATTCTGAGAACCCATACTAATTTATGGCTCTTAGGTGTTTTAAAACTGAAATATATAGACTCATTTCTGATATTAGAGGAAATTATTAATTCTTTATTTGTTCATCTTTTTTTGTAGAGATTCTGCAAGTAAGGAAAAGTATGGGGAGTCAAGTCACCGTGAGCGCAGTTATCACAGTCGTGAACGAGATAGTCGGAGATCGAGCCGTGACAGAGAACACAAACGGTCATCGCACAAAGAACGACGGGATTGGAGCCCCGGGCATGACGATAGACGAAAATACAAAGAAGATGATCTCGATAGACGAAGAAAATACGATGGAGAAAAGAGGAGGCATAGCAGAGATCGAGATGTAGATAGGAAGCGAATCTATAGAGAAGAAAATTATGACAGGCACAGGCGTAGTAGAGAAAAAGATAGCTACAGAAGAGATCGAAGTGATTATAGACGTGATGATAGAGATAGATATGTTAAGAGTGGTCATGATGATAGGTTCTACCGATGAGCTCCTGGCAGGTAAGTTTTTTGTACAATTTATATTCTGATTTTGCTATGTCATTCATGCTGAGAGACATAACGGAGATTCTAGATATTTTTTCTATCAAAGTTAGTCGAGAAAAAGCTTCTGAAAGATGGAAAATAAAATGAAATGAACAGAAATTGAAGAAAATTACGAGAAAATAATGTATCGAAGGAAAAAAACGCTTAAAAATTTAAAAGTCGATCGGAATATTGATTTTATTTTCATCCATCGAGCTTTGAAGGAGTAAAGAAGAATTTCATTATTATTTGCACTCTTTTGTTTCCCCTTTCAAGTTGCAGGTTTGAAATGATATACTATAAATATTACACTTCATTTTCTTAACTTTTTTTTCTTTCCTACTTTTGACTTAATTATCACAGACTTTGAAATTTTCAACCGAGTTTTGAGGTGCATTATTTCATCGAAATGTCTCATTATTCATTGACCTCAAGAAAGAAACCTCATGGAGGAATCGATACTATTTTTAGATAGTGACACTCTCTTTTCATGTTTGCAAATGCAGCCAAAAGGAATCCACAATCGGTTGAGAGATTCAAGAAATATATTTTTCTAATGTTTTGATAGATTTTACAGTTTACCCATTCACATGCTATCATTTATTTTGCTAGCAGCACCTAAAAATAGGAATTTATTTTGCTATAATCAGTAACTTTGGATACTTCTGAATAGTTGTAAGACTTCTTATATGATGCTGAAAAGTGAGATATTTTGTAAACAAAATGCACTCTGTCAGAGAAGAACTAAAATGGCCGTTAAAAACTCTCATTTAATTTTTTAAAATTGTATAAATTAAGATAAGTACAAAATCACAAAAAAAACGCGATCAGGTAAATTAATTTTTTACATGATAATCTATCTGTTTTACAAGACAGCCATGAAAAATCTGTTAGGTTGGTAATACTTGGACCTCTAGTACAATTTCTGTGGTGTTATTGATCAGGAAGTCGGCAAAGAAGACCAAAACAATCACCTTTGAACTACGAGTGTGAACTCACTAATGTGCATTTGTTGCGGAATGCACGGACCAGTTAACTCATCCTTGGATGCTAATTGGCCACACAAGATATGTTAGACACTCTCTGGTACAAGGACATTTCATTAAATACAAATTTTACTAAGATATATTTTATGTGACATTTTACTGACATGAGAGTTACCAAAATTCACATTTTAAGTTCTATTTGTCAGTAGACAAAAAAAACTTTTTTTTGAAGCTAATTATATTATTCAAGTGGAAACCTCAGATTCTCAGGACCATTGCCACTTACGGTAATTTCTATCTGTAACCTCAGCCTTTGTAATCGCACATTTTGTCCATTCCAGCTATGTCAGGGTCTCTATTACCTCCTATTTTTTTCAGGGTTTGACATGGGCACCCCGCGACCTCAAGGTGAGCTTGGCATTGCAGATGAGTTAATGCGGTGAACTCCTGTCATCGATTCAACGTTCAGCATTTGTAAATACTTTAATTTTTCTATGTTTTTCTTTTTTTTCTAAGTTCTCAGGTGTTTAAATGTAAATTTTGTAAGCACTAAACTATTAATGCAGTATTTTGCTCCAAAAAATAAAAAGCACAAAAAAGTTGTCGTCACCTATACATTTTAGCGGAGTGCATACGTGCACCAACTCAACAGTCAGCATTGGGTTGTTGGTGACCAGCCATTCCTGGCATGTATGTTAGTCAAATTAATGCGTGACAACTTGAAAATTCTTGCATTTAGTGATCAGTACAGGCATGTAGTATTATCTATAATATGAATTCAATCTAGGTTTTGAATTGATCAAGATTTGCATAATTGAAGCACTGGATGAAGGAAAGGCACTTGGTTGCACCGTTTAAGAATCTCCTGATGCTAATTCGTAATTTAAAAAAGCAACTAATTGGTGATTATCATGAAATTTTTCATTCAAAACAACATAACATTATGAAGTATACTTAGTGAAAGATTCAAGGAAATATGTGCATTTGCTTTCCTTATGATGGAGAAAATGTCAGCAGAGACTCTGAAACATTGCAACTAAGAAGTCTTATCTTGTACCCAGCGCCTCAATTATCAGCTCAACCTGTTCGAAATTTTACAGAAAAAAGTCTTTGTTGGACAGTACTGTAGTGATACTCATTTTAATCTCAAGTCCCTACTCAAACTTCAATTTTAAATATTGTCTGACTGCTATCAGGTGAATTTTCGGCTTGACCACAGGTGTGATTGTTTTTTGAAAAGCTGATCAAAAACGGTGTTGCAATCATGTTCATCACAGTTCTGAGACTTGTGCGAAAGTTTCATCATCTATGATTTTCAGTAGAACATTACCCAAAATAGATTATTTCTCCATCTGTTCTCGGATATTATTCAGCATACGATTCATTGCATTACAGTTAGAACTATTCTTTAAAGATCCTACATTTTGTTTTGTTGTCTGGTAAATTTGCATTATTTAAAATTGAAGATGTGCAGTATATTCTGGTTGTATTTAATTTAGTGAAGTGAGATATTTCTGTATCTCAAAATATTTCCTAGGTTCTATGTATAATTTTGAAACTTTGATTTCAATCGAAAAATGAATTTGCCAACTCTATTTCATTTGTTTTTTTTCTGCCATTAAAAGATTCGCCTGAATTTCAAGAAATACTTTTTATTTTTCCATTTTGAAAAGTGTTTTGTAGAAATGCACCCAACATCCTGCACCACAGCCCCGCTGTATTGTCAATTTTATCTCGTGTGATTTGCTAGACGAGTTAGTTGCACTAGTCACAGAATCGCGTTTTAATGTTTTATGCTCATAGATTAGCAAGAAAAAGTAAGATCTGATAAAAAGCCTAGTTTCTATGTCCAATATTAACAAAGATAGCCTTTCAAAAAACATGGCGTTTGGCATCATGTACTGCAGTAGTACATACAATGGTTTCCTTAACCTTGGATTCATTATTTAGTGATCCAAATATTTGCAGTGGCTGCTTGACTTACTTGCATGGTATGAAATCAAGGTAGGAGAAACCATGATATGCCCTACTGTGGTGGATGACGTTATTAACGGTGTTTTAGAAAGGGCAGCTCTCCATTAATATCGGGTCAAAAAACGTGATGCTAGGATGGATCTTATTTATTTTACTCATCCACACATTAGTATGAATATTTGCATTCATTTTTCACACTAGGACTTTCAGAATGATCCTTGAAGTTTTCTTCAAAACAGGATAGGTTGTAAAAATAACACAGATTTTAAGTAGCATGAAAATGTTTATGATGGGCTTCTGCTGAAAATAGTTTTTTATTCGCATTTTGAAATCATCCAAAATTTTCTAGTATCTATGTGTGAATTGCATCTCCTAACCTTAGCAAATCGTTGTATTATACTTTTAGTTTTCTTTTGAAATGATGCTCACATTTCTCAGTGTTGCTGTCTTAACAAAACCCGTATCACGCACTTGTAAAGGTATTCCTTTATAACAAGCAATTTTTTCTTCATTTACTCTCAAATCTTCAGAAACTTTCTCAAAAATTTTGAATTTTTTTTTAATAAATCTATCTGCTGTGCCATTGTATCCTGCAACAGTAACTTTATCTCCAAGCCTGCTTGCATATGGAGGTTCCAAAACTTCAATCCTTTTTTCATCACCAGCACAGAGGAGAATACCTTGTGCTGCGTAGCCCAAAATATCACGTGGTCCGATGTTGCATAAAACTATAACTCTTCTCTTCTCTAGTTCTTGAATCGGGTAATAATTGACCAGTCCACTTATCTGCAAAACAATCAATCGAATTTTAGCAACTTGATCAAGTTGAAATTCAAGTGATTAAAGAAAAACTTTCTATCCCTCGATTGGTGCTAATTTTTCATTATCTATGAGAATTGTTTTATGGTAACGACTTTACAGGTGTCCAGCACATCATAAGGGGAAGATTTTCAATGTCATATTCTGCCACAAAAATGCAGAATTGCAGAATTTACTGTGTAAAATCCTCTTTAAAATGAATCATGTTTGAACAAATCCCAAGTCAAAGTTATATATTGGCAGGTAAAAAAATTATTTTTTCAGTGTGGAGAAACACTTTAAGCCAGAGGAACTATTCGGAAAAACTTGAGTCCTCACCAAATAAGTATATGCTCTTTAGACTGCGATGGAAGATTGTCTGACATCTGTTCAGCATGGAAAGTAAATGCAATAATCAATATGGTAGAAATTCTGTTGCAGTTTTAAAGTGCGTGAACTTTCTTGGTGTGGATTTTAGCAGAGAATAGAAACAAGTGGTCTAGAATTTTTGAAACCTTGATATAGACCTACCTCACAACACACTAACTTTCCCCTTGAGAGCTATTTAAATTATGAATGAATCCAACGTAGGGTAACTTACCACAGTTCTGGTATAATATTCACCAACATCAATTTCTGCTATGTAAAAATCAAGTGCAAATCGTATTTCTCGAATCGCCCTGATTTTTCCAACTTTAAATTCTAACCGACTGAAATCAATGGGCTTTTGAACCTTTCCTGAGAAAGAAAATCATCCATGAATTGTTCAGTAAAATTTCCTTTAGTGAACTTCAAGACTGTTAAGTATCATGGATTTCATGCAGTCAAGATAAATCTGATTATCCTCATAATTTGGCAATTTCTCTTGGAAGATATTGACAAAGTTATTTTCCTGGGTTTCTCTTTGAAAACAGGAGTTAATAATCTATATTGAAAAATTTTCATTCCAATGGCCCATCTTAATGTCAGAAGTTTCTCTCTCAGTATGCCAAAGTGACGAAAGCAGGGAATTTAAGGGCATTTTGTCATCTGATGTAACTTTTCTCAAACAGAGAAAGTATCGCTTTTTATTGCTTTACATTAAGAAACCCTCAACTTCCTGTACCCATTTCTACCAATTTTTATCCCTTTAATTATCTCATAATTTGTCTCATCTGCTTAAATTTCGCCGGACATTGATTTTTTTCTTGTAGCAGGCAGAAAGGCAAGAAAAAGGCAAATAAATTGATAGCACTCAGTAGAGACTGATCTTAGGACTTTCAACTAACTCTTTTGTTTTGTCATTGGCTGATAGCTTTCGGTCGCAATTGATTCATTTGAGCCTCCTCTTATTGAGTGAAGAAGTTTTACCCCTGCTACATCATAATGACCAGGGGCAAGCATCTGAAAGAGAAGGTTATGACAATTAAAAATAGATGAAGAGGAACTGTGATTAGATAAGACATCGATGGATGATCGTATAATCCACAAGGAAAAGTCTTCACAACTTTGTTTTCTCTGTCGGGAATCACTAATCGAAAATTGGAAAAAAAAAAACCACTCTTTTTGTAATGCGCCACATACTTTATTTTAATCTTCCAAGCATACAGTTTACAATCATGATCAAGAACTAAGTGAATTTAAAGTGATGTACTTCACTTTTTAAACAATGCTTACATTCCTCAGTGTTTCCGTTTTGATAAAACCTTTACCAAGCACTTCTAAAGGTGTCCCTTTATAACAGGCGACTCCGTCTTCATTCACTCTCAAATCTGGCGAAACTTTCTCAAAAATCTTCAGTTTTGGGTTCAAAACTTCGTCAGCAGTGCCATTATAACCTGCTACAGTAACTCTATCTCCTGGTCTACTGCCAATCGGAGGCTCCAGGACTTCGATTTTATTATCAGCGTTGGCACACAAGAGCATACCCTCCGAGACATAGCCCCTCATTTTCCGTGGCTTAAGATTGCATACTACCACGACTTTTCTTTTTTCAAGATCTTCCATCGGGATGTGATTAACCAGTCCACTTATCTGCGAAAAAATCCATTTAATTATATTAACTGGACAAACTCCAAATGTGTGAGTAGAGTAGAAGAAAAAGGCTTCCCTTTCATGATTTTTAAAATATCCTTTTAAGAATCTGAAAGCTCGCACACGTTATTTTTTTTTAGATTTCAGTGGTGTCAAGAAAATAGGTGTGGGCAGTATGTAAATTCTCAAATATTGCCTCCAAAATTGGTCCATTTCAGGAGTCCGTTGAAAGAAGGTCTTTTCACATCTGTGATCTGCACGTGTGTCTTTCTTGGTTACCTCTAACCAATAATGGCTGGGTAGATTGGTGGCTGAAAGGTTTTTCAGGTACTCTTTTTAGTAAGCATCGTACTATTCAAAATCTTCTTTGACAGGCAGGTTGAGGCATTTTTTTTCATCATATTTTCAAGCGAGGCTTTTAAAATACAGTTTTTGATCAATCTAAGAAAATGTTGGTGACAGACAGTCAGGAAAATGCACTGTAATCCGCAAAATGTCTAAGTAATGCCAGAGAAATTTTCCTCTTTTTCCATCTACCTGTTGAGAAAAAATTCTGTGCGAAGAAACTTCATTTAACAGTATGTCTATGCCTGATGTCTACGGAAAAACTAAGTAAAGTTTAGTTCCTGCTTGCCATCTTTGCTTCCTCCTAAATCAAGGATCTTCACTGTTTAAAAAAAACTTACCACAGTCCTACTCACGGCTTCACCAACATCAACTTCTTCTACGTACAAATTGTGCGCGGTTGCTATTTCTTGAACAGCTATGATTTTTCCTATCCTTACGTCCAAGCGACTGAAATCAACTGGCCTCTTTGTAACCGTTTCTGAGAAAGAAACATGTCAATTTATGTCTGCTTTCGATTTACTTTGGATGTAGCCCTAAAAAAGTTAGGTATTGGGTACTGGATGGATTTCAAGGTGCTTACTATTTTGGAGGGGGCTTGGAAGTCTTTCAGTTTTACTCTTTACTAGTTGCCTGTAGTAAATGTTCAATGTTAAGAAATGACAAAGCATTTGACGATAAATAGATTGTTTGGAAAGATTTCCATTTGATTGCGATTTCTCTCGTAAACCCTGATCTGCTACCTTCAAGTAGGTCCGAAGATTGCTGATGTTGACTTTAGGTCCTTGCAATGACAGAGGTTGTGGTACTGCATCGCTGCAAGGAGGAACTCTTTGCGCAAAAATGAGCCCAAAAAAACCACAAATGAGGGGTTTCGAGGACAAGGCGCATGAGTGCTTTCTTTCTGTTATAAGATGTGCGATTTCAAAGTTTCAAAATCATATGGAGCCTAAATTGAATTTTAGTGAAGAATTTTTTACAGAATATACCTAATTTACGACTAGTTTTAATTGAAATCATACGTATTCTAATTTTTCAAAAACTGCGCTTATGCGCCTTGTCCTTCTAGCCCCTCAAATTCCTCTCCATTAAAAAGTAAGTCATCAAGAGAAAATCGTGCACTTAGGGAAAAATCACGAAAAAGCAGTTGAAAAGTGATTAAAAATTCCTCCATTAAGGGTACATGATATTTTATTCCTTCAGGTGCTTGAATCATGTAGGAACTTAATGTTTATTTAGATTTTTTATAACTTTGTGGAGAATATTGATAGTTTATCACGGCAGTTATTTTCCTGGCCTTCCTCTCCATCAATGAAACAACAGGGGTTATAATATACCTGAAAATATTTTAACGTACACAAGATCTACTCTAAAAATGTCTATCTCGGGATTAATGAGCAATCAACGCAAAGCAAATCCAAGGACGGCTTTTTTTTCTAATCGTTAATCGCTTCCACTATTCCTCTCCTACAGAGGTTAAGTTTACCTTTTTATGATAGTAAGAAATTAAAGCCGCAAATTGGTTGAGATTATAATTGTGTAAGTGCTATGTTAAAAACTAACTCGATTTTGTTGTTGATGACTGAGGGCTTGCGGTTGCGATTGACTCATTTGAATCTCCTCTTATTAAGTGAATAAGTTTCATCACTGCTACTTCATTATGATCTGGAGCAGGCTTCTGAAATATGTGTACCTATGAGTCTATAAATTGGGTCAAGACGAACAGTAATAAAGTAGCACTGAAATGGATGATTAGAGCAGCGAGTCACAATAATCATTCTCCTCCATCAGAGATTTATTCTCCATAAGTTCGGAACAATATCAAAAAATTATTTTAACTTTTGAAATATTACAATAAAGGCTGGTGATGAAGTACAAAAAAGAATTTAAGATTGCTGCAGAAAAAAAAAAAAAAAGAAAGAAACATCCAAAAGGTTTGAGTCTGAAACCGGTATCAAAAATTTACTTTCAATGAATAAATCAATTTTTGTCCATCCGGTTCAGGCCTCTTCAATAACTCAATAAAACTGACAATGAGTCAAAATTATTGTCACTGGATCGAAAAGTTGATTTGCATGTAAAATTGTCTCCGTAAGTTTTATACAGGTAATAATGAATTGCAGGTGAAAGTTTCATAATTCTGCAAAGAGGGTATGTCTCTTTTCATAAACACATGAAAAAACCAAGTTCATTCACTCCAATCAGAAAAATGAAATCACAGGATGTCTACATGACCTGCCAAGGTTTCTCGAAATTTTGAAGAAATTTGCATCCATCGTACAGTGAGGGAATTTTGTAACTTACCCTCTCATCTACGTTCAGACTGTGAAGTCCCAAAATCTGAAAACAGTGTGGCAAAATTTTAATTTACATACTTCAGCGCAGCTTACTAACAATGTGATACAGCACCCCAAACTCACATCTACACTTTTCATGGCAAGTGATGACCACACTAAGGTAGATAATGTTTTACTTTTTTAAGTAAGAAGTGTAGCTGTTACAGAATGATTAACAAAGGGTAGGTCTTAGTCTCAGGTTTAAATTTTTTATCTTGGGTTACAGTAGTGTAGCAGAGGTATTGATGAAACAAGCTGACATTGAATAAATTTCTCCTTCGAGTGTTGGATAATGAATGTAAATAATCGAAATCTGGCGTTAGAAATCGTAAAAGGAAAGAGCGATTCCTAGAATATGAACACTTTGTTCATGATGGATGGTTACTTTGACTGTGAGCTAATGAGTCGTGCCGGTCAAAACTGGGATTGCTTGCAGCAAGAAGCGCATACAGAATCAGATGTTCAATTAAAAATGGGAAAATATCAGGAAATTCCAATGAGGAGCTTATAGTCTTTGTCACAATAAGTGGCTGAGGAGTGGGGTCACAGAACGTCATCATTTTCTAACAACTTACCAACATTGAAAACAAGCAGATAATATTTTGCAGGGTTAACATTTTCTCCCTTAGGTTATGGTTTAAAAGAAAGGATTTACAATTTTCTACTTTCACTTTGAAGGCGTAACATGCTCAACTAGGAGTGGCTTTGTTATGACGTTCGATTGATAATTTTTTATCAGATAAAAGCAATAGTTCCCTTGATTTCCTTCCAGTCGATCTTCATAATCAAAATCTGATAACATTGAAGAAAGGTATATATTGTATCATCCTACTTCATCTGTTTTCCTTTAGAGACAGCGAGGGACGATTCCTTTCTGCTGTAGGAAACTCCCCCCTCCTCGGTAAGTTTCAAAAGGGATGAAATTAGATTTAACTTGGTGATCATGAAAAAAAATCAGCTCTTGATATCACATGGATAAAATTAAGATTACTTTTAGTTATTCTCTAGAATCGGAATACCAGTGTGAGCTGAACACTCCATTTTGACCTCTCTTGAAAAATGGAATATTCAACTTTAAAACAGCGAAAAAGATGAGCACTAGACCGATCGGGGTTTAATATGATTGACGAGGGGCTTATACCTCTGTCGAGGCTTTCCACCACTTAAAGGTTTCACAACTTTGTTATTCAATCATAGCAACAGTGGTTTAGTAGGTTATCCACACTGAAATCTATTTAAATTGATGTGTCACAGAGAGGTTATTAAAAGAAGAATGCAAATAAACGTTTCAAGAGCAATTATTATAATTGTGTCTCAAAACAGTTTTTTTTTATAATACTAACATAATTCTAAAAAAAAAAAAAAAATACCGTACATTACATAGTCTTACAAATGTTCACAATTAAATAAAAATTCTCATTATGTAATAATCTACAGAAATCTTTTTAAAAAGATAGGTAAAACTAATATGATACATACAACCAGATGAAGTACATACATTAGTTTTAAATAAAACAAAGATTGAGACACGAACTCAGTTGCAACAGAAATTTCAATTTTCTCCTGCAATTGCACCTCACATCAATTGCAATCAACTGCAATTGGATGTGCCAGGTTTTGAAAGGGAAACGTCGAATCCAAAGCCAGCTGTTATCAGGAGTACACCGTATGCAGATAAGAGGGAGGCAGGTTTGGTCGAGGTTCGAGTTTACTGTAGTCAAGATGGAACTCTTTCGGAACTTTCCTCCAATTCTGAGGGTCGAAGAAATAGTAAGTACCTCTTTCATAAGTTGACGTTTTCTCCGTTGCGACCACACCAGGAGCTTGCGTTATCCAAAGCTTTTCTTCCATATGATACCTCCACTCCCTTGCATAGCTGGAACAAATAACCAACCATTGAATGTAAGAAGTTACCAAGAAGTTGTTATGATTCGGTCGAACAACACTTATAAAAGGAAAATAAAATCTCATTAAGACACAATCTGTGACATGGTAAACAGTTGGACATACAATAAGATTTACTGCCACCTATAATTCAATGCATATCAAAAATTAGAATGTTTCCGCTCCAAAGTGAGGTTTTCAAGTTGTACATGAAGGCATGGCAAGATCAGCGAGGAGGATGGCATTCATCTGCAGAAGCCTACAGGGTTGCAACATAATTTAGAAAATTAATTTCTCTGACATATTCTGGTAAAATTTCTTGACAATTAAAGATAAGCCAGATGGTTAAAGAGACATAATTTTCAGGCGAAATTTGTTGTTTGAAACGTCAAACCCATTCTAGAAAGCAAATAAAGGCGAATTAACAATTTTTCCTTCACACTCCGAGGTTTTCTCTGATTTTTAAATTTTTTTTTTATATTTTCCGGCATTCCCTGACTATGGCAACCATGTTTCCAGTATCAGAAGAAAAAAAGAAAAAAAAGACGTTACATTGAAAGTTGCGGTCATCCTGAGAAAAAGAGACCAAGCACCAAATATTGAGCCTTAACGTTCCTCAATCAATGACAACTACCTATCAAGGCTACTGAGTTTTTGAGACTTGAACTCTTTCATAAATAGACGGTTCAATTGAATCGGGATGTGCAAAAACCGCTATGTCCATTTTTCCAGTCTTCAGTTTTTTGAGTTGATAATACTTTTAAAGAGTTGATACAACCATGTAAGTGATAAAAGGACTCGCTTTGGGATTAGGGTAGCCCAGAGACAAGTATTAATGCCACTTATGTGTTAGCATCCAACTCCAAAAAGTATATCAACTCAAAACAACTGAAGACTAGAAAAATGGACATTAGCGGTTTTCGCACATCCCGATTCAATTATGCTATTGGTACTACTGCTTTGAAGGATGTTGTACAGAAATTTTGGTACTATACACTCGAAATATATCAAACTAAATTTAAGTTATGACAGTTCGAAGACGGCAATTTAAAAACCATGCTTTGAAAAAAAGACAATTCAGAGTTTCATTCAGTCATATTTGCGGTTAAAATTGTCTGATTATAACGCAACTTTACAATCTCTGTTCGTAACCTTCCTGACATAAAGACGTAACTACACTTCGCAAGGAACACTTTCACCCATAAAACTCAATGCTTTTCCATGCTCATTTTGAAGTGTAATTACGCTCTTTAGTCAGCCGGGCGACGCATTAACACAAAAATGAAGTAAACTGCTCACAATTTATCTTCGGAGCTTCACAGAATAGCAAAATACTTCCGACTAAAAACTTAAATTCCACTTTTTTCCCGACTTAGCAAAAATTGCTTTAAGAAAAATTTGCCTTCCGTGCACTACTGTCCACTTTCCTGTGGATGGTTACAGTTATCGTTAAGTTTTACTTAGTGACAAAAAACAGTAAAAATACTTACAGTTCCATGGCAGCGTATATCTGCAAAACATCACCTGGGTTTGTGTAGAAAATATAGAACAGAAGATCATCTTTGTACCGCGATAATTTGATTTGGGCCAACTTATCTCTGCAAAATTTTAGACAAAATAGATTAGTATTTTGACTGTGATAACTTTCAATCAATGAACATGCTCAAACTAACTTGGCAGACTATGATAGTGTCTGTGAAAGCACCATTTAAATTCAACATTGAGATTAAATGTATAAGTTTCAATTGCTAGTTTCTGTTGCGTTTATATGGTTACCCAACAAACTTGGCACGAGCTCTACTGAAAAGAACAAATACTTTAAAACTTGAATTCATTTTTGTCACTAAATCTCAAATTTTTTTTTTCGTTCAATTTACTTTTTAAATTCTCTGTTCAGTTCTCTGAAAGCAGAAAGCGGCAGCATTGATTTATGCTTGAAAAAGATTGGAGTCATTAATTAGAAAAAATTTGCTAAATCGTTTAGTTATGCCGGTTAGGTTTTTCCTGTCTGGCAAACATGGTTGCCGACAACTGACAAAAACTACCCGTGGATGCAGGAAATTTAAAAAAATTTATTATAAACAACGCATAAGGCATGCTAAAGAGTGGATTGCAGACTGTTTTGATGTACCCATTGTTACTTTTGTGCTATTTTACCAGCACACAGTGTGTTTACTTGCCTATATCTCTTGCATGCAACAAGACCCATTACATTTTTAAGTGACAGTTTGTTGATCGTAAAACTACTGACTTGGAAAATATGACCAATTTATGACCGTACTTTACTTACTTTGTAGAAATACAGGAAAAATTAAAGAAACATGTTTCATACCTGATATTGAAATTGATTAGATATTCCGGAGGAACATGGAAGTCCACATCTTGCGGTCGACAGGGCGTTTCCGCCCAGGGACCACCAAAACTGGGAAACAGATTTTCGGGAGAATTTAAATTGAGACCAAGGGCTGTTAGATCTTGACCTAATGCTAAAGACACCAAATTTGGATCCGATTCAGCTGCTCTAATGAATGTTAGAAGTCCTACCATACCGAACTGATCTTTGACCATACTTGCAGGGATGTTTGTCACTTTACCTGTAACAGAAGCATTTGGGCATTCAGTAGTTGAACAGAATCTTTTATAATAAGATTAAATAATTGTTTGAACGGTTGCAAGTTGAAGGTGAAGAACAAGAGAAAGTGAACGCTGTTAAAAATGAATATTTTGAAAAATCCACCAGAAGTGGTACATTCTTTCTATTACTTTAAATTATAGAACAAGAAGTTTGGAGTAAAAGGATTTGGTTTTGTTCACTTTGAGAGGATACCCCTCAACTCAATTCCTTTTGATGAAAGAAAATTTTGCTCAAAATACTACTTTAAACCAAAGCTTTGATAAGAAAAATATGAAATGGCTGGTATCAAGTCACTGATGCCCTTTTACCCCTACATTGGCGGGTAAATGAAGATGAACCCATCTTTCTTATTTTCGGCATTACTGACCATTGGTCCAGGTTTTGGAGCTATTAAGTAGTGTATAAAATTGAAAATTTTGGTCAAATGAAATTATGAAACTGAGACTGGCGAGAAAATAATCATGGAATGAACGGAAAAAACAGATTTAAGCAACTCACCATCTGGTGATGTTTGAATGCCTCTACTGTGCGATGATTGTTTGTCATTAATTGAATTTGATGCAGCAACTCGATTATTGTTGACATGCACCTCCGATGGCTGTCCAGACCCATCCTGCGTTGATTTCTCAGGAGTACTATCGTTTGAAGCAGATCCACCTACACTCGTCGAAGTGTTTGTTTGGGTACCAGGTAAAGCAGGGAAATCTTCATTGCTCATGGTAAATTCGCTGGAGTCATTAGCTGGCTGCTTCACCATTCCAACTACCAACACAATTATTAATAATATTAGTTAAATTCGACAAATATTGCAAAATGTCTACAGGATTTCAGGAAAAAACTTCTGCATCTTCTTCTGACTTAATTTGGACTTTTTCTTGATCACTAGACTAATTGTGCTGAATCAGTTCAAACACTAGTACTTGATGTGCTAGACAAATGTTAATAATTCTGAGAGCGTGTTTGCCACAAGCCACTAGTGAAATGGTAGTCTACATTTCTTTTCAATTCCAGTGATTTCCATTATAATATTGAGACTTGCTTGACTACTATCTGGAAAATTTTAGCGGTCCAATTTCTGAGAGGCAAATGACAAAGCTCTCACCAAATTTAATTCAAGAAAAGTTTTGTGTCTGTTTCCCTGTAATGGTTCAGAAGTGGATGACTATCATACATCAACATTGTTATGTGATTGTTATTCTAAATAAATCTTCTTCATCTAATAACAGATTATTGATAAAACCAATTTTGCACTTAAAGGGGCAAGTGGGATTTTATTTAGTAAAATTAGAAATAATATCAATAGAAGTACTTCAAAGGTTATCTAAAAAAATTGTCAATTATTTGAAACTTATGTGAGGCTGGAGCTCTGAGTGACTGAAAAAATTATATACATAAAAGCAGTGTATCCATGGTGATAAAGGAAGTCAAATTTTACAAAATCTCACCTTCCCATTAACCAACTTGCGCCCACATGAATTTATTCTTTTAAGTGGATAACATTTACAAGAAAATTACACCCTTGATGTGTGATAGAATTTAGAAACTAAATGTATTTAACTTTCAATAAAATATCATGGAAACCAAAAATAAAAATCTGATCGCTTAACAGAATTTTCTATAATTTGTAACCAGCATCAAGATGAGTCATCTTGCTCTAATTTAGTGGAGTCACTTTTTTTTTCTTTCTTTTTTTTTTCAAAATAATGAGTGCACATTAACTTCTATGGAAACAATTTTAAGTGTTAAAGAAAGTTTTAAAAAGAGTTCAAGTTAAACTTTCAAAGTGGGTGCAACTATTATGTAATGAGTGCACGCATGTTACCACCCACAAAAGAAAACGCACCTTGGCACTCTAAGGCAAATATGTTAAGTGCAAGATTTCTGTCAAGTTGAATCAAAGAAAATAAACTTGAGTCTTCTTCTTGGATCCCTTGAACCTTTGTATCATCCGTTTCCCTTAACACCAAACAAGTTTTTTAGACCAAAATACTTGTTTGTAAAAAAACTTTCCTCTATACAGCAGTATCAATATTCCATTTATGAGATAATCAACACTCAGGTAAATTTTCCTTTTTAATTTGACTGTAACAGTTGAGGAATTCAAAAACTAGTTAACGCAGATTACTCACCGTACGGTTGTTTGCCAGGCATTGGCGTTGGTTGCGGCATCGTATCTCCTTGACCTCTACTCGTGAGGGACGGAAATTCCGAGAGGTCTAGCAGCGGCGGCGTGCTTGAATCTCCTCCTCCACTACCACCACTTCCGCCAAACACAGAGTGAAAATTGCTGAGTCCGCTTTGACTGCCTCCGTAAGACCTATGCGGAGGCATTGCAAAATTTCCCATAGTGTTTGAGTTCCTGACAAGTCAGATGTTAAAAAATATTAATCCTGCGAATATTCTGATTAATCTACCCAGCGCAGAGAGATTATTGGTTCTGAAGTGTCAATGAAGCAGTCCGGGAGTGCAAAAATGATTGGTCGCAAGGCAGCCAGCCTAGCGGCTGATCATTTTTGCACCCCCGCGGCTCAATCATTAGAAAATATGTGAGAGCTGCCAAAAATGTGTTCGTCTTTTTATCTCTTCATACACTATGCAACCCCAAGTTAGTCGATACTCATAGTTAATCCCGGTGAGAAATTAAGTTCTACGTCTAAAAGTTCCGATCTGGAAAAGATCTCACTTCTAAATTTTACAGATAATTTTACAAGAGGAGATTCAAAATATTATTCTCTTGCACTTCTGTCATTCCGTAAAGAAAAGATGCCACAGAACTCCTTGGAGCCAAGATATTTCTAGATGTTTATGCTGTTTAGCAAAAGAATTAAAACTCTTCATTTCATGCCTTGGACATTTCAGATATTTGACTTAAGAATATTACACCAGCATTTGAGGTAAATTTTGCTATATTTGCCGAAAGCTAATTGAGTAAACAACTTTAGAGTGGACTCTGTAAGTAGAAGGAAATCATGTACACCTTACCGAAATTTACATTAAAACAGACCTGTTTTCCATAATGAAGCTCATAGTGAGGATTTTGGTAAAAAAACTCTCAGTCTTTGGATTTCAAAGGAGTTTTGAGTGGTTTTTGCAAGCTTTTCTTTTCAGCTTGTTGGTTTATTATGCCTTCATTATTCTTCAAATTTGTACAGCATCCTTTTCCAACATACATTACCATTTAGTATATCTCTCGAGGTAGATAGACTTTCTTTGCTAGAACATATTCAATTACATAAGATCCGTTAAAATATACATGCATAGAAGAAAAGTACTCAACCATTCTTGCATTGCTGATGTTAGTCCTGGCATCGGTCTCCTGTCTTGAAATGCTCGCTGACTACTAAAAAGCGTGTTCCTATTGACGATTGGGGGTAAGTTCCGGTTGGGAGAGAGCTGTTGCTGAGGAGTGAAGGAACTAGTTGAACCAGGAAACATGCCTGAGGTAGGCGTGACATGACCTGTAAAAAAGTCCACGGTTCGTAATTAGAAGCTTAATTGATTTCAAAAATTACATTGGTTTGGTGTTAGTTTTTTTTAGAAAAGAGAGTTACAAATTGGTTTAGGTCCACCTCAATGAAAGTTTAACTTTATTCTTAAAATAAAAAAGAGGTCAAGTTTTCTGGGACTAGAGCTTTTTTATTCTATTCAACTTCATTTTAGCACCAGCACCAAAAAAAACCATTGAAAAAAAAGGTTGAAAAAACGGACAGAAAAAGCTGTTTGGAAGGGGCATCACACTGCCTGTCTGACCATTTGCACTGCAGCAAAAGATAATTCTATTTACAGATTGATCTTGTGAATCCTATTCAGGTTTAGTGCCTATTTATTCCAACCCAATTTAGAGTTTAGAAATTAATCAAATCAATGGTTGGTGCGGATTTGTCTGTGCGGAGGATCCAACTTTCTCAAAATGAATTGTTGCAATCAACAAACCCAGATCTCCTCTAGGAGGCCTTTTGGCTTGGTTGCATTCACATTCTTTTCCATTTATTCCTCAAAATTTTGCAATAAAATTTATTCTCACTATTTGTTTCAGCAACATAATATTATACAAAAACATCCCGAGAGGGCAACAACAAGAGCATAGGTCTCCAGTGATGCTGATGCTGCTCCAAAAACCCCTGTCCATTCTGGCAGGACCTGCAATCTAGGATCCCATGATACCTCCTGCATTTTCTACCGTCCAGAATAAGCACATGCTAAACTATACCTGATATGGAATTAGAGGTAAATCCGCTTCTCGACAATCCTTGATTCGCTATACTCCGTGGAGGTTGTTGAAAATTTAAGTTGGCCATAGCCTGTGAAAAATACAAGAAACATTATGATTAAGTACTATTCATGTAAGATCAGACTTTACCTCAGCCATCAATTGGCTGGCACTCAGACAGTATTGCTGATTAGTTGTTTTCACAGTCAAACGTGGATACATTGTCAGTAGATACTCAATGGTCTAAAGCCATATTTTTTCATTTGCTTCCCCGAAAAATTTTACCTACAAGAACAAGTGGCACCATCCTGCTATCAAAATGTTCCTTGAAACCTTCCCTCTCAGTTTCGTACTTATTCAAGTTTATTCTGTAAAACCTCTGATTATTTTTCTTAGATTTTCCTAGCTTTGATTTCCCTAAGAAGTAGTGTGAACCCAGCACTATTTTCCTATCCTGGTGTTGTTCTTCTCAAGTTCTTGAGTTGATAGTCAAAGGTGATTTCTAAAAAAAGTGGCAGTTGAAAATACTTTCTAGAGCAATTTCATGTGATCACGATGGAAATCGTAATCTTCATTTTCAAAATACAGAAGGAAGAAGCTTGAAATCCCCGTTTACAGTAATACTTTAAACGAGCTGCTGTAACTTTTGACTCAGAATCCTGCTTTCTTTGGACACGGGGCACATTGTGCAAAATGCACCTAAAACTCAGGTTTTGAAACAAATAATAAAGGGTACTGCGATAAACAAGGCACCAAAAAAATTGGCGAACCCTCATTTTTGTAGCAACCATGCTTCTTAATTTACTTAAAAACCTCATGATACCAACAAATTGGACTCCCTGCTTACAATGGCTACTAAAATTTTAGAGTGAAATAAGGGAAAAGCTCAGCACATTCCTGTCGATACATAATAGCAAGGGTGTAGACAGTTCTTCGGAGCAAAAAAAAGCTGCAGACTCAGCTTCAAAATTTCCTCTTTTCACAAAAACATTAAAGGTACAAGTCAAGTAAAAAAAAAATTAAAAAATTGGAATTTCGATTTTTACTTATTTTTCGCCTAGGGGAGAGGAAAGGAAAAAACCTTTTCGACTGGAAAATTTCCTAACGAGCTCAAGGATTTCCTGAAATGAATCCACCAGACACGGCTCATAGTTTAAAATTTTTCAGCACTCCTTGAGAACAGTGCCGAATTCCCATTAAGATTTCATTTGACAAGTACAGGTTGAAAAAAAAAATATGACCAACGATTCTGTCCAGAGAGGAACAAAAAAGTTAAGAAAGGTATAACACCCCCTCCCCCTTATTGAAATTCCTCTCATACAAAGCTCAAAAACAGGAGTTCCAAAAAAGTGTATAACACAAGCAAACAAATTATTGTAATAAAAATTGTTAAAAAAGAGGGAAAAAATAGGAGCTCCTTCGAGTTCCCTTCATGACCACACCATGTATCCAGACCTTTCACTCATCACAACACCAAACAAAAAGGAAGAATCCATTCCTTATAAAATGTATGAATCCGAGCATTCCTTGAAGAGAAATTCTTCTGTCTTTCAAGTTAGCATAAGCAATTTAAGCATAACTTCTCTGTAATATGTAGGAACTTTTCTACAAATTCTTTACTTTACAGCCAAACCCTTGCAAATTTACTAGTGAAAGTTGTAAAAATCTACCCCGAAAAATATGAAAGGCTTTTCCAGAAACTTCAAAAATTCCCCAAAATGTCCTTCCATGAGTTGAAGATAAAAATTTGAAAAGCTAAAAACCAGAGAGACACCAAAGTTTTTTTATAGATAATCTAAATAAGTACTAACCCTCACAATGGTGTGTGAAATTTAATGTAACGAAAAATTAGGGTCGGCATCCTCTACATGAGAATGAGGTAATTTTTTAATAATTTTGAATTTGGCACAAATCTTCAAGTTCTTTTATTTTAAGTTAATATAACTAATGATATATTCGGCCATATGTTCACTTAGATTGGAAGATGCTTATCATAGCACTGAGAATCGAACTTTAACAGACTGTCAGGCTACTAAAAATACAGGCACAGACAGATTCACAAAACCTGTAAAAAGTTCAATGAAAGAAAAATGCTGATTTTGCTGCTTGAGGTGTTCAGATCAATTGAGCAAAAAGAATACTAGGTTGAAATCACTTCTTTGCCTTGGTCTTTTTTATACACTTCCTAGGAATGCATGCTTCTTATGTTACTATACGCCAATAGACAAAAATCTCTCATTTCCAGCTTGGTAGAATAGGATCACTCTAGAGGCTTGAGGGAATTCTTAGGAGAAATGATAGCAACTTAATAATGCCACCAATGAACATTGATACGGCATGTTCGGTTCCATATAAGGGGCGATATTCTTTGAATGACTCCAATAATCTGAACGAACACCATTATGTATTGTGACCCGATCAAATTCGTAAGAGATAGTGGATACATGAAATTCATTTTAAATCAACTCATGAAGCCAGCCATCCTTCACCTCTGACAAAAAATATATGGACATTGCTTACACTGGACGAGTGTGGAAATCGAGTTCATCACATTTGACAGGTTACAAATCCTGTACGGTTGGAGTGCTCAGAAAACATTAATCCCATGAGCATAATGAGTCTCTTGGAAGCCTCAGAGAATAGGTGAAATGAAGGAACTGAGATTAAAGACTGCGAAAAACACTGAAGAAGATTTTCGCCTAAAGAGTCCTGACTTGAAAACAAGGAAATGGCCATGAAATGGCAGGGGTAAAAGAATCAGATTATGGGTAAACAATGGTATTAGAGCGAGGATTCGTACGCTTACGAGCGAGTGAACAGGACTTACCAGGTGTGAAACAATTGATATTTCTGACTAACGCAGAGACATAGCTTTACGTTGCTGAACAGGAAACGAAATTATCCATTATCGGAAAACACAAAATTAAACTTCAGTATGATGTTCTGATACTTTCGGTTTTTTCACAATCGGGCGAATGAATACTCCATGACGTAAAGATAGGCAACATCCAACAGCACCGCTCAACTACGTTATCGATGAACCCGATGTTCATTTCAGGCCCGCTATTTTCAAAAACGAATCTTGGCTGCATGCTGTAAGTGGCGCAAGGCAGGGTGGCAAAATTACATGAAAAATAAAATCTTGAAATTTCACGTGAAATATTTCATGAAATTTCAGAAATTCATGAAAGATGTGAAAGATACCTGTTCTTTTTCATGTTTCACAAAATGTAAAAGTTGTGACTTTCTTCCATTGTTGTGTGTTTGAGTGCGGGTTGCATACTCTAGCCCCTAAAAAATATAAAATATTTCACAGCCTCGTGAAATTTCATGAAATATTTCACCGAAATTTTCAATTTTTCATTTCTTTCCTACGTTCCATGCCATCCTGGTGTGGGGGGGGGGGGAGGGCAGAGATGAAAAATTTCATGAAATTGATTCGCGTGTGAAATTTAATGAAATTTCGTAAAATTTTATGAATTTTAGTTAAATTTCGTAAAATTTGTCGAAGTTTAACGAAATATCCTGAAATTTTATTAAATTTAATGAAATTTCGTGAAATTTTATGGTATGTAATAAAATTTCGTGAAATTTCACAGATTATATTGAAACTTTAGGGGATGCACTCAGGGGGCCACGAAACGCCCGAGACAGTGTTTTTTGGGACAGACTAAATTTTTAAATTTTTCTTTCCAATCCTAAAACAGCCACACGTTGCCGCGTTTCAAATGTTTCCGTTTGGTCCAGAGATTAGGTTAGGGTTTCCCTCTTTAAACTCCCCTTTGTTTTCCATGGCTCAATCTTTTGGGCTAGGAAGCAGTGGCGTGGACAAGGGGGAGGGGGTCCGGGGGCCCGGGTCTTTTGGAGGGTAGACATAAAATATTATCAGGGACGTACCTACACAAAATAATGTAAATTTACCGTCACGGACCCCCCCCCCCCCCTCTAAAGAATTCCTATCTACGCCACTGTTATTAAGTCACCTTATCGAGCCTTAAGGTGTGAATACGGTGGTGGCTTAGTGCCCCTTCCATCATCATACCGTTGCCTCTCTTTCTCTTTTACGCACCTCGTAATATAAAACTTATTTCTTCTCACCCATAACTAACCCTCTGTCACTTCAACTTGTCTATAGTTGACTGTAGGCTCACACAGGGCCGGATTAAGGGGATGACCACATGGATAGCCGCGGTCCATGGCGGCAAATTTTGCAATTTTTTTAAATGTAGGTATAAAAAAATATCGAATTTAGAAAAAAAATTACAAACGAGAAAAGGCGACAAAATCTCTCATTTTCTGAGAGTAAGTATAGTAATTTTTAATTTTGTCTCCTTTCAGTGATACAAGAGACAGCGCCTTCAAGTAGTCCAGTTAAGAGAGAAACCAAACATGTAATTTGGCCTGGAACGGCGCGGCACAGAGAGCAATGATGACGAGGACTTGAGATGAAAAGGAGAAGCCCTCGGCGCGGCGATCGGCATGTAACACATATTAGCGCCTACAAGACTGCGTGAATACTTCACGCGTTGCGCCAAACACGTGGTGCGGTCTGCGTGGCGCGGCGGCGGAAGTTAAACTCATTAAACCACATTCATGTTTGTTCTTTCATAATTTTGTTGTTCATTTCTTATGAATGAAAGACTTTGTCCACACAGAGATAGGTTTACGAAACATAACTTTTGCTAGTAGTGTTGACAGGGCATTCCCAAAACATGTGTTCAACACGAGTAAACGCGTCTTGTGCACCCCTCCTCCACTGGCATGTTCACTTGATGGTTTTTATTGATGTTTCAATACGAATGAGAAGGAGGCGGCAAAATACAGGCGGCCCATGGGCGGTAAGTAGGTAAATCCGGCCCTGGGCTCACAGGGATTAATGCCAGTAAACTAACAGAAAGGGAAAACAAAAAAAAAACCTCCCCTTTGTGCCCCCCCCCCCCTTCGCGAATAGCGCCTCAGCAGGGTGAGTATAGTACTGCATGCCGCATCAACAGGCAGACCATCTGAAACTCTTCCGGATCTCCAAAGGTTGAATTATACACAATAATTCCGAAAAAAATCAATAAATTTCAAATCTTATGTGAAATTTATTCGAGCTTTTTAAAATTTCATGACATTTCACTTTCCATCTCTGGGAGGGAGGGAAGGTAGGAATGCAAAATATTAATCGCATGAAATGAAATGTCATGCAATTTTTCAAAAATTTTGCAATGTGCCTCAGCCGTTGGAGAATCGTTGAAATCCTATGAAACATGAAATTTCACTTTACAGCAAAATGCAATTTCCCTTTAATCTAAGTGATATGAAATTTCATGAAATTTTACAGCATGAAATTTCATAAAGCATTTTCAAATGATTTTTTTTTTTTTTTTGTGAAATTTCTTGACTTTTTTAAACTTCTGCAATAGACTTATCATGCCATGAAACACACAGAAATAGTAAAATCTTAATTTTAAAATTGAAAAAAAAAAAAAATTCATTCGGAGTAGGAAGATACCACAAATTCATTCAGAGAACTATTGCGGGTTGCATACTTTCTCGGCCCCTGAAACATCGTTGAAATTTCATCTTTTAAAAAGTTGAAATTCCATGAAATTCTTAATGAAATTTCAATTACATAGCATTTCCGGTTAAGAGGGACAAAATTTTATCGTTTCCGCCAATGGCAAGAAAAGGCGGGAACCGTCAGCCAATCAGAAGCAATGTCCTACCTTTCTTTTGTTTACTATCCGCGATCCTCTTATCACTGTAAACAAAGCATGCTATCAAGGCGGATAATGCTGTCTTATCTTCATGTCCCATGTCTACCGTTCATACACTCCAGTTCACACCATTCTTGCTGAGCAAGAATCGCATTACTATATAAATAACAATAAAGTTTTAAGTTTCTCTTTTATTCTGAGTCTGATACTGGCTGTACATTCAACTAACATGAAAGTTGTTTGCCAAAGAATTCCATGTGCTTCAGAAACTTTGCAGCTCAAGCTAACTTTAGGAGGAGGTCAAAGTTTTAGGTAAATATTGTACCAGATACTTTCTTAGCTTTTTTTCTACAAGCACTTCTATTGATGCAAACTACAGAATGCGGAGGCCGGGGATAGACGAATATCGAATCCGAATATTCGAAACTTTTCGATTGCGATTATTTGAGAAATAGAATCTTGCGATTTTGAATACTTCAAAGCGAATATTCGAATCTTTCCGATTATTGCTCCAATTTTTTAGTTTTTGTAACGGCGTTCCGCAAATATAACAGGGTGGTGAAACAAAGCTTGCTTAGGGCTCCATTTTTTGCATTTTTGAAAAGGTATTTCCGCATGATGGACCGACCTGTTTGAACCATACTGGTGGTAACTTGGATTCCAGGACATGTAGGTCTGTACTGAATGGTCTGTGGGTCTAGAGGGGAATTTTTAACACCGTTATTTGAAACTGTAGGGGGAAAGCTGTAGAACCTCGCAGTTTTACCTTTGCGAATATTAACCGAATATTTGAATACTTTCACCAACATTCGATTGTGATGCGATTATCTAGGTGACGATATTTTGAATATCAAACATTCGATTATTGAAATATTCGACCATCCCTAGCGGAGGCACAATGCATTGAGGAGAGACAGTTCATACAAACTCTCGATTCTTATCAGAACGTACCTAACATTGATTGAATTCTGATCCAAAAATTGCATGGATCTTAGTCGTTTGAGGCAAATCTATTACTGCGTAATGAGAGAAAGTGCTTTTCAGAAGAGGTAAGTTGAATTTGATTTGCATTTATTTAAAGGAAAAAAAGGGGGGAAAAAATATAAATTGGGTTATAATGTCCATTCTACAAGAACATCATAATATGTAACGTCTCTTAATTACATTTGAATCAAACCCTTGTAGAGTTGACGTTTGAATCAAACCCTTGTAGAGTTGAATAATAATTGCAACAGTGTTCATGATAAAGTTTTCAACGCTTATTTCTCAATTTGGGTTTTGAAACATGTAATCAATTCGTATTGAAATGCTGGCATGGATGGAGCTATGTTTTCTACCCTTTTAGTTCAGTTTTAGGACATACTTGTATATATTTTCAAAGACAGTTCAAGCCTTGCAAGAAAATAATTTGCCTTCACCTACCTTTTTTGTTTTGTGTTCCAGATGGAAGGAAATAAAGGATGGCAAATGGCGTGGTGTTTTTTTGAACAAAGTTTGGACGCTGTGGAATGACAAAGAGTTCCTTTATTATGAAGTAGAATCGGGAACGCCAAATCCTTCTAAAAGCTCCAAGAGAATAAAATCCTCAACACTTCCCGGTGATTCACAACTCAATGATGAAGATCTGCTCCAAAGCTATCTTAGATTGGATGTCCCTCTACAGAAATTTTATAGTGAGTGGTCGAAGAGTGATCCTTTATTTGAAAAAGTTTCAAATGATTTTCTCGGAGTGCGACTTTTAAATCAAGATGTTGTGGAAAATATATTCTCATTCATATGCTCATCAAATAATAATATTATAAGGTAATCATCATCTCATGGCAATTTTTTTTTATATATGGATACCAACGGTTTGAAGATAACCTTTAAAAAGAAGGATGGATACACTTTTGCAGGACTGGTAGAAGTCAGAAAAGTGTCAGCGCAGTAAGTAATGAGAAAAATGTAGAAAATGGACCGAGCTACATTGCCTTTCGAAGATCATATCTAAGATCCATCCAAACACCTAGCTTTTACTTTGATTATTAACGGAGATATCACCTTTTAAAACACATGGTGCATGATGTCATCCCCTGCAAAGCGTGGTGGTTTCTTCCACCCATTTATCAATCAGTGTTGCATGCACTTGCTTTGACTGCTTGACTTGAAGCACAGGTGAAAGTAAGGGAAAGAAACTATGGTATGCGCCACTGTAGCGGATGACATCATACACTTTGTTTCTTAAAGGACAATATCTCTATTATTACTGGACTGGGAAACCTTGGAGTCAAGAACGCCATTTAAGGGGACAGGGGGTGGTTGTTTTTGTGGCTGTTGACGAGCCCTGCGTTGTAGAGTCTGGCCAGGAAAAACTACTCGGCTCGTTAAGGGAGGAGAAAAAGGCGCGAAAATCCTGATGACCTCTACAGAATACGCTAGCGGCTGCCCAGCTGAAATGTCGCTCTAGTTCAGTAAAAAAAAAAAGAGAGTTAAAGAATAAACTAGTCATTTTTTGCCCAGCCTTGCAAAAATCTGAAATGGCATCCTTGCTTGGAGTTTTGACAGATCTTAACAGTTACCATTGCAGTTTAAAGTTTGCAGCTCAAGTAACATAGTTTCAAAAACAGGTTATTTAAAATTTTGTTATGCCATGTTTCAAGCAAAACATTTTTATATTTGATTTTTCCCTCAAAAAATTATAATAGCATATAGCTTGAACCTGGAAGTTTTCAATTCTTAGTTGCACGAGTTTAATTTTTTCATTATATATTTATTTTATTCATTTTAAATTAAGAGGATTTAATGTGATAAAAAATTTTAAAAACTTTTGCCGTTACTCACTTGCAGTAATCTTTTAGGTGAGACGCATTTCGGAGCTCAGAGCTCCATCATCAGTCGGCAGCGAAGTAAAGTTGTTTCCTTTTTCTTCCCAATCTCTGCGTTGGTATTCAACTGTTACCATGTTTTAATGTCTTTGAAGAGCATTTTATTAGTGCCATCCAAATCCGTATTAAAGTTGTTTGTCCTGTGTTTATAAATATTTTCTGAGACATCTAGTTCCCTTGGGTTGTTTATTTCTTTTTCTAAAATAGGTTTATGTGCTATATCAAGCTTTTCTAGCCAATGATGATGCGCCACCGTTGGTGAGAGGATTTAAGAATGTCCAATCAATCGTATCACCACCAACCATTTGTAGAGACCAAGTTTGATAATCATGATTCAATTCTCTTGTTTGAAATTATTAATAATTTTGTTGATTCCCCCTCTCTGCTTTCTCATATGAATGTTCATGTTCCAGAAATTTACCAGGCATAACCGTCTATTCCATATTTCCCTTTCGCTTAGAAATTGGATGGATAGTTCGGTTGTGTCTCGTAGGGATCTGTAGGATTGGAGATGAATTTTCGTAAATTTGTAAATAAATAAAAAATAAATTATTGTATCTGTTAAACCTGTCAATTTTTCTGTTTTTCAAGGATATCATCAATGGTTGAAAAACTATGCTTATTTTACGGAAATGAGATTGCCACTGTAGATGGGATTAAGTATTACAGCTTTCCCAAAGTGACGGCTCTAGCTGATCCATCAGTTGAATCGAAGTTAAGAAGTGCTGGGTTTGGATACCGAGCTAAATTCATTCAGCAGTCAGCTGAAAAAATTGTTGAATTAGGTGAAGAGGCATGGTTGACTAATTTGCAAAAATTGCCTTACATCGATGCTAAAAAGGAGTTAATGAAGCTTGCAGGAATCGGTGCAAAGGTAACTTTCTTATTACCATACTTTTTATTGTTGAAATGTGACAATCTTTGGGTCAAAGGACATGATGGCTGAGTAATTCAAAATTGAGATTTTAACACCATTAAAATAGTGTTTTACGAATATTAAACACAAGAAGCACCTTACAATTTCAAACTAAATCATGGTTGTGCCAGTTAAAAGTTTGCATCTCAAAAACATAATTTCAAGGAGAAAATATCTTATGTTTTAAATCAGTGTAACCAACTAAAAATTTTCAGAATTACACATGATCAAGCTCAAAATCACGCACTTTGGACCTTGGCGCATCCCTCTAATTTTGCCAAAATTTAGCGTAAAATTACTACTTTAGTATCAGTTTCAGAAAAAACTGCGTACAAATGTATCAACTGTAATTCATTTTATCAACATACCAGGACAAGTCTACCCTAGGGTTTCCGAGCACTTAATTCCTGCACTAAAAAATAGACAACTTACTCCTACTGTCTTCAAATTAAGTGTCCAACTAAAGGAACTAGTCTTTACAGTCATTTATGTTGCTCATTTATAAATTGTGTTTACTTTTTCCCTCCCAATGCTGAAATATCATTCATCCCTGCATCTCATTGACCACCTTGAAGAGAGAATCGCGTCAGAGAGAGCCTCTTCCTTTTTCTGACAAAACTTTCAATCTCGTACTGCTTAAAGCGCTTTACGCCAAGCACTTTTTCTCTCTTTCTTAAAGGCTAATGCATCTAATCATTACTGTTAATAATAAATTTTCTCTTTATAGGTTGCAGATTGTATATGTTTAATGTCCTTAAACCATCTCGAAGCCATTCCTGTTGATACTCATGTTTTTCAAATCGCTCAGAGGTATATGCCTCATTTGAAGAAATGCAAGACTGTAACCGACAAGGTTTACAATGAAATTGGAGAGTATTTCCGTTCATTGTATGGTGTTTATGCCGGTTGGGCTCACACGGTATGTGAACTTTACTGTAATCCACTGTAGTGTTGTATTTATAATTTTTTTTTACTGTTTGGTCGTGTTTTGCTATTTTTTTGTTCTATAACATAAAACTATGCGCCACAGTTTTATGTTTTCAATAAAAAAAATAGCAACTGTAAACTATTCTTACATTTTTTTTAGAGATTGGGCTGGCAATTCTCATTGTTCTCTCGAACTAATGAAGATTCTTGTTTGGACAATTTTATTTTAACCTAAGATGCTACTGACGATCTGATTAACTAACGATCAAAAACTAAATTTCATGGATCTGTTTACACTAACAAATAATACATGGTGTGGAGCTGTTTATTAACTGACTCCGGTTTTTGCATACCAATTTGAGTTATTGATGCAAAAACAATTGGCCTGCTGGTAAGTCTTTGCAATGATTGAAACTTATGAAGAAGATTTTCCTAGGGTGAATGATCAAAGATGATACTCATTGGTTAGATCCAAATTTTTTTTTGCAGATCAGCCAAGAGAGGCTGTACATGAATTGAAACGATCCTTTTTTCTTATTTAAAAAACTGAGTTTTCAGTTTTCATGCAAATATTTATGATTGGGTTACACTCTGAAATGATGTGTGATACCATCTTTGTGTTTCAGATCCTATTTTGTGCAGATCTGAGAAAATTTCAAGATGTACCGACTAATAAGGAGCATACTATAGAATCTATCAAAGAAACGAAAAAAGCTGCTGCCATGAAACGGAAAAATGCGCCTACAAAAACTGCTGTTAAGAAAGCAAAGAGAAAATGATAGGCAATTAACTTCTTCGGCAGTCCCCTGTAAAAGTGTGATGAATCTTTTTTAATCTGACTCTTTTTTAAGAGAAATGTGTCCAGAATAAGTTGATGTGAAGGCAGTTGTGAATGCTTTTATTATTTTACCCATTGATTTAATTGATTATGCTCCTTCTTCGGCAAAAAGCGTTTTTTTCCGTCTAGTGCAAAAAGTTCCCGTCTGCATTGAATGACGTTTTATTTGAACTGAGACATGCATAAAAGCTGTAGCTAAATTGATGTGCACAGATTCAAAGAATCTATTAGACGAATTTATGCTAAAAAGAACTATGTTGCGTGCAAACTCTTTGCAGTTAGTTCCTTTTAGCATATGTACATTCTATTGGTATTCACTTCTGCAGTAGAAGACTACAAATAATGTGTTTTCTCAGAGCTATGTTTCCATTATTACTAAGGGTGAATTCTTGGAATTAGGACAGATTTTTTTATTTTTCATTTTTCTAATAATTACTACCGTCACCCCACTAAACAAGGTCCAAGATGGCTTTTGACATGTCTTTATTTTCTGAGTGCCCAATCTGAAATGTTTACTTTCATTCTCTCTCCCTCCATGAGACAAATGTGTGAAATAAATACGGAAAAGTTTTAATATTTTATCAAGCTATAGGGAATTTTAATACATTTCACTAAGATTTTAGAAATCGTCACCGGGAGGAAGGGGGTCAGAATGAAATTGTTTTGAAGAATTCCGGACCGTGTATTTATTCACCTCATTGTCAATCTAATATTTGATAAGCATTTCAAGTATTTTAGTTTCTAAAAATGGGAAAGAAGAAAGTTATTAGATGATTTCAGTATAAAAATAGTTTTTTTTCTTTTTTTACTTTGAGTATAAAAAGTTTTATTTACAATTATCATTGCATAAAATTATAAAAAGGATAAAATCCATACAAAATTTATATAAAATCAAACATAAAAGATAAAATAACATTAATTTAGCAAAACTAAAAATCTATTTTTTTGAATTTTTTTTCATAAAAATTACCCTGAATAAATAAGTACAATTCCATGAATTTTAAAGCCGAGAGGAATCCAAGGCACAGCATGTAATCTGTAACAAACAAAAAAAATTCACATCAAAATTTAAACAAATTTACTATTCTCCTATGTAAAAATTGGATTTTCCTGGCAGAGATTTTTGGAGCTGGGTAGTGATAATAAACGTCACAACATTGTGTGTGAAAATCTTTCCGTAGATGTTTTTCTGGGCAGAAATGCTAGTGTTCTAATCTATATAACATGGTAAATCTTTCCTGTGATCTCCTCAGATTTGAAAGTGTATTTGATGTTGGATAAATCTCGATAAATTTGTATTTTTACCTTACAGTCTGTGACTGTTTTTCAATTTGCCATTTTAAGTGCTCTCGTCATATGTGCTATCTTAAAAAATTAATCTTTTGCTTTCAAGAGCACAATAACATAAATGACATCATTTAAGTGACCGAAACAGACAAGTTTAGTTGAAACAAGGTGTCAACTATTGCATTGTTAATCTTTGTAACTATTGATCAATGAAAATGATTCAAAACAACCGTTTACTGACTGTAAATCAATCTCATTCGTCAAAGAGGGGCGAAAATCGAACCATTCTTAATAATTACAGAACCTAATTATTAGTTAAGTTGATAAGAGAAAGAAATATTAGGTCATAATGACGTTAGTATTGTTAGTTGAATGAATTAATATTTCAATAAATGTTACATGCTAACATGGGTAAAAAATTAATATTCGGACCTTTTCATGCAAATTTCAGACACTGATTTAAAAGGAAGTTCAATCACCACACTGGTGTGTTAAGGTATAACATCCTATGAGCCTTAGGACTTTGCTAAATTTTGCTTAATAAAACATGAAGTTTCTCGGAAATTCGTGAATGTGTTCCATTTTTCAGAAAATTTTATTAGCGATTCAATCTAAAATATCTGAAAATTACGAAGAAAAGTATTCATAAAATTTCTTGAAAATAAATATTTTGCTGAAGAAAGTTTGGCAATTTCCAAAGATTCATACAGCGTTTCTCCCTAGCACAGCAGCAGCAAAGGAAACCAGCATTTTCATGTGAGTCCCAGGACAGCTTTTGTTAGCATTGGAGGAAAGAAAAACTCTCTCAAAAGGAAATATGTATTGAATAAAAACAAAAACTTACAAGTGGCACTTTTAGTGATCACCGCGAAGTAATTCCATGAGCAGATGAAAACTAGGTCCTTCACCTTCTCTGTGTTTTATAGATAACATATCTTTACCAACCTGAAAAGGAATCACCAAATTTTGTTAAGTAAAAGTCAAGTTTACAGGATTACATCGGCAAAAAATGCAAATTCAACAAGCTTTCGATCAAAAGTACTGTAATACTTCGATTATCCACTCTTAAAACTTATCCAATGCTACAGTAATCTAGTGTAACGACTACGTACACAAACGCATTACTTTTTTGGTATTTTCTTCATTTTTATATTGCTTTCTTTGTTTTTTCCACACATATTTTGCAAGCTTTCAGGCATTTTCAACTATCGTGCATTCCGTATCTAGCTCAGGCTTCTGCCACTGTTCATTGGATGATAGAATCTGTTTCTGTAAGACGGGCGTAAGTCCAACAACTCATGAGCTCTAGCGTCCTGGGTCATCAATGAAAGCCACAGCTCATGATTTTTGGGACATGCATCTGTTTAATAGAAACCGATTCAGCTGAGGTCTTCGGATCCAGGATTTGATCAAAAATTGAGGACTCTCTGAAAGTTTAGGTTAGCTCATACGTAACAGCCTCGAATTTAAGAACTGTTCATGAGCTTGGTGGTTGATCTTAGATAAAATAAGAGGGACAACTGTGTTTTACACAAGATCGTACATGCGGTTGAATAAAAAATCTACGCTACATGCAGAAGCTCATTCCATTCTCTGTCCATCAATTTTACTGACAATCTGATCTAAAGAGAGTGCTTACCTGGCAAGTTCTTTGGAGTTCAGGAATTCGCAACAAAAGCTCCCCAAACTTTGAAGGAATGTCTGGATAGTGCGCTAGGGTGTAGTGTTGCAATGCTTGTAGCGCTTTTTCCTGTGACGCGCGTACTTTTTCTGGTTCACGGAGAATACTTTCGTCTGAGGAAAAACACAGAAGTTTGAGTTAGATAGGATCATTCAAAGAAGATTTAACTATGAAGAACTAAAGGTGCAGAGATGGTTTTACATGAGATGACACAGTAGAACATAATCTATTGATCCAAAATCTAGGAATTCTTATGGAGTTCTGACTCATTAAAGCAAGGAACTTTCTAGGACTAGCAAAAAAAAATTTAGGAGGCCTCAAAAAATTTAGGAGGCCTCAAAAAATATCTTGCGGATAGAAATTTCTTCATTTTAAAACAAATGTTCTTTCCATCATTATCATCATAGAATGGTTTGGGGACAACAAACAGATAATACTTTCTGAGAAATTTTGGACGTCCTCCCCCCTCAGCAAAAAAGGGGGGAAACCAGATCTTTTCACGCTTATACACGACTGTGCTCAAGCAGTTATTCCCAAATTTTAAGACTTGGGAAGCAGAAAAAATTCAAGAATAAAAGAGGACTTGCTAGGTTTTTACTACCCTGCATAACACTATGTTCAATTTTTAGTGTATTTCCGTATACTGGCGTGCTAAGGAAGAACACCGTATGAGCCTTCAGACATTGCCAAGTTTCCTCCAATGAAAATCGAATTTACTGGGAAAATTGTGATTGTTATTTTCCAATGTATTTTTGGATGCATTTTTGTATGTTAAGAAGTAACTCAAAAGTATTTTTAATTAGTACCATTTTTATTAAAATTACTAAGAGGTGACTTACCGGAAGTCAGGAGGACAATTACTTTCATTGCAACATACTCATAACGGTCCACCCTTAATCTGCGTAAATGTTCCGTGAACGTCAACATTCTTTCAATACATGGATCTAGTTTTAATTCCCTCGCTTTGTCCAAAGAGATGCTTTTGCCAAGTGAGACTCGAATCTCACCGGGACTTGCTATCGACCGATAGCAACAGCTGAACAGCAACAGTTCGCACCATGCGTTGATTAACAATGAAATTTGATCATCATTCTGGAAAAAAAATTCAACTTCAGTTTATGCTATGCATTGAATGAAAATAAAATTTCATCATCATTCTTGGAGGAAAATTAAACTTCATGTAAAGCTGAAAAAAATCATTGAAGATTTCAAGTAAGGGTTGTGCTTTCTGGGAAAAAACTACTGTTCATCTCAAAACAGAAGAGATTAACAAAGGTAACTGCTAAAATTTGCAGTCTCATAGTTTTCAAAACATCTCCATCAATTTTGTAAAGATATAGACATTTTTTAAATATAAACAGAAAAGTACTTTTAGACACAACAAATTTAACTTGAGCTTGTAACTTTCACTTTCATAAATAACTTTCCCAAACCGATTTCAGGTTTCCTTTTCATCAGTGATACCTAACTGTGACTGATCTGATGAATGGGCGACCGGAAACTGGTCTGGAAAAGTTGCTTATTACTTTGAAAGTAATGAGTTCAAATTAAATTTTTTCTGTTTAAAACTGTTATTTCCCCTCTCAAAAGAAAGATAATAATTTAAAACTTGCGTAATAAAGAAGAACTTGTTTCCAAAGAGTGTATAAAGCAAAAATTATTGTTTCTCCAGAAGGAGAAAATCCTGTCGCTGCAAACATTGAGTAGTTTTACAATGTATCCTAAACTTCTTTCTTTTCTTGGAGAAAGGTTCAATATGTCCACCAATGAAAATGAAAGATAAGACAGGAAGTGAATCTTAAGTATTGAGTAGAAGTGACTGAAGTAAAAGGAAAAGAGGTAACATTCAACTTACAGAAATATTCTTAAAAAGAGGCAGCGATTTACACCATTTAACAATTTTGTAGAGTCTGTCATCTGCGATATGACACAGGTTTGAGATGAAATCAGGGCCACCATTATTGTTTCCTCTGGCTTCAGACGAGGCTGAGCTACTTGACCGACTGCCATTTTTGTGAGAGTTTTCATTTTCATTATACAGCCAAAGGTGCTCAACTTCCATTATTTCCTATTGCAGATTAAAAAAAAAAAAAAAAAAAAAAAAAAAAAAAAAAAAATTTTAGAAATGAAAACAAATTAGCTGGATTAAAGGGGAAAGATGAAACAAGTTTCGAAAAGATTTCATGTTTGAAAATATCGATAGGCAAAGTGTGAAACCTTATATCTCTGTTCGTACGTTGGAGGGTCCCAGTCTCTCTTCTTTTTTTCTTTGAAAAGCTGCTTAACACATTTTTTTGACAACTTCCTTGATTTTTCTTCTCTGCTAGCAGAATATATTCTGTATTTTCAAGCTATAAAGTTTATTTGCTTCACTTTGAAAAAATAAAATGGGGGCGAAAATTTTGGAACACCGAAATGGAGATGTGTGGTTTTACACTTTGGCCATCAATATGGAGAATCTGAATTTGGCAAGAGGAGATATTTTTCGATAAAATGATCCTGAGAGCATATAATTTATGCTCAAAACAGGGCATTTTCAGTTTAAAAATATTGTTTTGCTATAAAAATTCAGATCTTTCCGCCAGAAATCTAATCAAACTTTTGAGGCAGATACTCGTCCAACAAGATTAAACACATCATAACTTGCCCTCAGTACGCAAGATTGGTCTCTTTGTCATATCGCAGAAAATAATAAGCAAGTATTACATCACCATTATCCATAACAGATATTAAACAGTGGACTGCGCCAATCATTTGGGAGTAAAACATAGCCAACTCACTTGATCAAAGCTCTAAGGAAACCTACGACTAAGCACACCACAAATTTTAATTGAGAGAAACTTACTTGCAATAAGGGAGGAATCAACCTTGAGGACGGCTGTGGCGAGAGTCTTTCTCTTTGCTCTTGTTTGACAAGATACGAGTCACTCGAGTAATGACAACTACCACTTGACAGCTGTAAACTTGAAGGAAGTGTGTACGAGCATTGATACGTGCTCCTACCTCCCCTAGTTCTGTCTTCACGAATAGCTGAAACAAAACAGGGTTACATTAGTTCAGGATCAAGATTACGTTGATCACAGGTCAAACTTCGATTGATGATGCAACTAAACAGCCTTTGTTGAGTTTTGTTGAGGTGCGCTACTAAGTTGTGGTGAAACCTCAAAATATCATGGTTAAAAGTTTGATGCTCTTTGAAAAAATCTAACTCTACAATTGAATCTTGACATGCAAAAACTGCTAATGTCCATTTTTCCAGTCTTAAGTTTTTTGGAGTTCATAATACTTTACGGAGTTGGTTGCACTCACGAAAGTGGCGTTAAAACTCGCCTTTGGGTTTCCTTAATCCCAAAATGAGTCCTTTCAACACTTTGATGGTTTTATCGACTCTTTAAAAGGATTGTGAACTCAAAAAAACTTAAGACAGGAATAATGGACATTAGCGGTTTTTCCAAGATCCGATTCAATTGTAAAGAATTAAAAGTACTGAAAAATGAGAATAAAGAAACTGTAGAGTGTAATATATTATCGAAAATTGAATTTTCATGCTGCATCATTGTTACATATGAAAATAATTAAATTGAAGGCAAAGAGTTCAGTGAATTTATTTACCTTCTAATTTCATGCCCATGTTAAGACATTTTTCAAAACGGCAAGCAGGGCATTTTTTCCTAGTGGCAACAGTGACAGGACAAGAAGATCCTCTAAGGCAAACGTAATTCTTGCGGTTTTGAACAGTTCTTTTGAAGAAACCCTTACAGCTTTCACAGGAGAAAATACCATAGTGGAACCCGGAAATTTTGTCACCGCAGACAGGACATGGACTGAAAAAAAAGAAAAATGTGTGAAAGAGCTTGCAAACATTTATTAAAGAAGCCCTAGAATTGTAAACTTTGTACCTATACAACAAGCTTTTGAGCAGGAATTCCAAAAGTTCTCAGCCTTCCAATGCTAAAAACTCCTTATTTTAGTTAGTTACCTGTATTTTTTTAAATTTCAACCTTTTGACTCTTTAGTTATTTTTTGACAATTATCCATGATTTTGAAGACACTGCTGGATTTTTACAATTATATGCACCAGTCTCCTAGCCCAGATATCCTTTAAAATGCCCTCCCCATTTTGGGCGGGCAAACCATGCAAGACCCGCTATCCACAGAAGTTTCTTCCTTGCGTGCGAAATGGTGCTGCTTATATGACTTGCATTAAGGCTTCGATGGTTGATTTTTTGCATTATTATTTACCATTATTGACGTTGGTGATTTGAATTGAAATTGCCTCAATGTTGCATCTTCCTCTGATTTATGAACATTGAAGAAAAAAAATTAACAATTTCACCAATGAGCTATGCTGTCGTTCGACGCAAAAATGGCGTATTTCCATTCCAGATTCCGCACGATTTCTCAGACAAAATGTTCCACAGCAAGAAAGGCTAAAAACATCCATCCTTGGTACTTTCGGAGTAACTTTGTTATAGTATTGGGAAGTTAAAATGAAAATATGGAGCATGGAGGTGGCCAGGTTTTCTTGTAATGGAGCATTTTGTCTGAAAAAGGATTTTAAAATCTGGAATGGATTCACAGTGTTTTTGCTTTAGACAGCAGCATGCTCCATGATCGCTTCACGGTGTAACACAGCTGAGGCGCTTCGCACCTTGGGCGTTGCAAAATAGTATCGAAAATCTACAAAGATTCAAGACGGAGGTTAAAGTGTAAGTATTGCAAATTTTGAGTGGAAATTAGCAGAGGCAATAAATTATAACGCCTAGTGCTTACCTGTTAATTAATTGTTGCCGAGATATTCCAGAAGCAACTGACAATGTTGAATGCCCTCCTTCTGAAATATCCTGCAATCCACCTTCATCTGTAAACAAAACCAAAATATGCATGAAGTAAAAGTCAAGCCTTATGGATCCAACGCCTCTGATAATCTAGGAAAGAATCAAGAGCTCGTACGGCTTGTGTGAACCGTTTGTACTAATAGTTGGATAAAATATGAGTCTATTTGAGACAGGAGATACAGATGAATAGACATATCTGAGTTAGACACACACACAAACATAATGAGCACATTTTTTGCACATTAAAGAATTTAATGCCAGTCCTTTCTTTGGCACACTCCCTCCTTTTAAATTTTTTTATTTGGCAGATTTGATCCGTTGAGTTTCACAACCTCTGAGGAAAAATATTGGAAAAATTGTTTTGAATACCCTAAAGAGTCCACAAAAAGAAAGGGTAAGGATGTCAAAGACATGCAAATTTTTTACAATAAAAAATGAAAAAATAAAAAAATTGTACGGTTCCCATTTGTAAAAACACGGGTTTTTAAATTCAGATAAAAGTTTGGAGTCATAAGAATTATGTGCAGATAAATTTCTATCATCTAGATAACCCGTCTTGTTGACTATGAAAGGAGAAAAGACCAAAAAATTATACAGCGAGTTGTACGTCATTAACATTTTGAAAGATAAACAATTGATCAAAATAAAAATTAAAAAGAGAGCTTAAATATTTGACCCTTTGAAAAGTAGAGTTGCAGAATCATGAGAGGAATTGAGAAGGATTCCAAAAGAAGGCTCCATAAAACATGAGCGAGTTCATTTCTTTTATCTGTATTGTCTGAACACACAGATAGCGATGGTGTTAGCTATACTGCTGTTTGTCTGTAGTAGCCGCTGCTTGGAGAGATAAGCACACCTGGACGTTTATGGGCTCTTCTTCTGGAGCCCTCCCAAAGTGGTCACTGATAAAGCAGAAAATAAATTACCTGGAGAGTATTCCGGCAGAGATCGTGATGAATGTTGTGAGTGTCTCCTTTGAATTGGAGAATGTGTTGGCGAAAATTGAGTGGGTGATACAGATACAGATGAATAACTAAACCAAAAGAGACAAAGAAATACATTTTTCATTAATTGACATAATAAAGAAAGTTAAACTGAGAGAGAAGAACACATGATAAGAAAATGAAAGTCTGGAATACATCAGCATGTAAGACTTCCAGAAATTCTCGGCTACTTTAAAATGAAACTAACGTTTCTTTTTTTGTGCCTCAACATTCTGCTCATCTCCTTAGCTAGTCTCTTCATATGCTCAATCACTTTTTTTGTGTTCTCAAACAGTCTGCTTACCAGTGTTCGAAACTCACACGCGCCAACGCGCCAAATGCGCCTAAAAATCGGCCATGACGCCTAAAAAATGAAGGCTCTGCGCCAACGTGGCCCCTAAAAATCTGTGCTTTCATTTTAGGTGATTATTCCAAATTTCGACGCACTGCACCGGATTGAACTCGCGAAAAGCGAGCAGTTGCGCCATGTTGAGCGCGTTACAGTTACTTACTAGTTCTATTATGAAAACATCTTGCGTCTTTCTTTTCACAAAATGCGGCGTAATATAAAGGCAAAAAGTCAATTTGGCCCCTAAGAAATCTTCAATAACGCCTAAAAATGGGGCTTGATGCGCCACATGGCTCCTAAAACTCAAGGGTAGTTTCGAACATGGTTGCTTACATCATCAGGTTGTCCAGTATCCTTACGATTATTATTTTTTTCAATTTCCTCAGCAGAATTGGATGTTATTGAAGGGGAACAAATCTAATTAGGCGGAGCTCTGGGTGGCAAAAACTCAGAGCACAGAAATTAGTAGTCTTCTATGAGAAATTGATTTTGAATATTTTGGCTTAAAAGCCGCCAAAAAATGCCAAAGTGAATCAAAGTAATGATAATAGTCTTAAACTTGCCATTCATGGGCTGTAGTTCTGGAAACAAATGACTAAAAGTTTCCATTCGGTAATGTGGGGGTTCAAAAATTTTTGATCAATTTATAACTTTACACCCTCTTACGGTCCGAAAATGAGCTTAACTATTTGTGACTTGTTTTTTAGGATGGTAAGAAGTGTTTCTCCTCAAAGACCCTAGTTTTGATTTTTACGCCTGACTTGATAAAATTGGCTCTCAAGTTCCTGCTCTTTAGGACAGTCAAAATTATTCCAACATTATTTACGTACCTGTAACTATAACAAGAACTATGTTGCGAGCCATCATACTGTGATGCATCACTATTATTTCTAGAGAGGGATGGTGTAAATGTACATGGGGACGATGAAAGACCATGCCGGCTTGTAACTGGCGACTGGGTTGGCGAGTAAAAAGAATGTATTGCTGAGTCTGGACTGGGATTGCACAGCCTGCTGTAGTTATTCCCTGTAACAAAGCAAAATATAAAGATAAACTTACGCATAAAACAATCATGAAACCATTGATTCTTGGCACTATTACACAGTGTAGTCATGTCGGTTCATCATATTTTTCTCCGAAGTCTTCTCTGACACTATGTTGACAGCTGACATAGACACTATGTGAGTATTCCTGCTTTGTTGTATTAAAGGGATTCTCTCAACATGAATTTTCATCATAGACAATGAGCTAACAGTTTACAGTGTGTCTCACTAGATTCACCCTCACCCTCTCCTCCAAACAAAAATTATCTAAAGATAGTTTGTTGTGGAGAATCAAAGTTCAGATGAGAACCAAAGTGCTTTGAGAACTGATCCAAATTTGATAATAGGCAGTGTGTATTAATTTGTTTTGAAATACAGAGACTAAAATGATAAGATGAAATATAAAACAGTGCTTTGTTTTCCCTCTTGTAGAAACCTGCTCAAAGCAATTTCTGATTGCAATGCAACAAAATGGGCCTGTTGCAAGGTGCGGGGATTTGCAAATTGATGCCTGATTCTTATGGCAAATTTCACGAAAAGAACGATGGCGCTATTAAAAAACCTTGAAATGACCTCTCAAACTCAAAAAAAAGCTGTTTTTGGAACCGACCCATTCAAAACGGTCGCTTTTCAACCGCCATACTTGTGATTGGTGGATTCTATGCTTGTGACTACTTGTGACGTGAAATGATATGACAGACCTGGTTTCTTCATCACTTACAATGTATTTTCCCGTAAGGAAATGGCAGCCGCTTTTCAAATGCAAATATCGGGTCAATCGCTAATTTTTTTATCAAAATTGAAAGCAGAAATGGATTCCTCGTACGTTTAAATGGTTAAAACCTTCATTAGATAAATAAGAACCGACGGGATAAACCCTATTTTTAAAATTTTTAAGGAAGACTGTAGTCAATGGGCGATTGTTTACATCTGCTTAGTGATAACAGACATGGACATTAGCTCAATATTTGGTCATTTTCATGAGTTTTTACTTGTTTGTCACTATTTGAAGGTAAGTTTATTTTGTAAATCAATTGTCTAGTGTCTTAGGATCATGTTAAAAGCTGTAAAGGTATACTCTGTTACTTATTTATTCAGAACACACTCCGGCAGTCCAACGCTCAAACCCTGGATGTTCTCTCAATGCGTGTAAATCATTCTTAACTCTTCAACAAACATCTCAATATCATTCAGAACGTTCCCACGTTTTATAAACTTATGTTATTTTAAAATCCTGTGTGTTTTAAATGTAACACTATACAGAAAAATTTATCGATAAAGTCTGGTAATCGAAGAAGGATCCTACGTCTACTTTCCTTGCCTCCAGCTAAAACATACCGGTCTCCTCATCTCATCAGTATTGTCAAAGGTAAGTTTTTTTTATCATCAATGATTGATACTATCATTTTGGTGTCTTCAGTGAAGCATTAAAGGGTGAAATAGTAAGATATAACAACTGACTCGCTACATCCAGGTTTGAGCGTTGGACTGCCGGAGTGTGTTCTGAATTAATAAGTAACAAAGTATACCTTTACAGCTTTTAACATGATCCTAAGACACTAGACAATTGATTTACAAAATAAACTTACCTTCAAATAGTGACAAACAAGTAAAAACTCATGAAAATGGCCAAATATTGAGCTAATGTCCATGTCTGTTATCACTAAGCAGATGTAAACAATCGCCCATTGACTACAGTCTTCCTTAAAAATAGGGTTTATCCCGTCGGTTCTTATTTATCAAATGAAGGTTTTAACCATTTAAACGTACGAGGAATCCATTTCTGCTTTCAATTTTGATCAAAAAATTAGCGATTGACTCGATATTTGCATTTGAAAAGCGGCTGCCATTTCCTTACGGGAAAATACATTGTAAGTGATGAAGAAACCAGGTCTGTCATATCATTTCACGTCACAAGTATGGCGGACCCGAAACGACCGTTTTGAAAATCCAAATTCTGAGGCGTTTTTAAGTTGATTTTTTGGGGGTTTCCGGTGATCAAAAAACTCCGGGAAAATTCCTGTGACATCAGGAGCCTTAGGTCTTTCGATTAAAGCAATAAAAAAAATTGGTGCAACAGGCCCATTTCATGACATTATTGCCTCGTTTGGGAAAAAAACAAAAAAATTGAATGAAAAGCACAAACAAAATAGGAATGTTGCGCAACATCATGCAACTAAAACATTTATTACAGCAAATAAATCAGCATTTCTGTTTAAAAAATTGACTCATTATCGGTGTAAAGAAAATAAAATACCCACCTAACACTTTTTCAACAAGTAATGGCAGTTCCGTTTGAGGATTTGATAATTTACTGGCCCTCACTTGTTCTAGCACCTTATTCACCATGGATTCAGACGTAAATTTCAAGGGTGGAGGTTTCCCATCATCACTTGTATTTGCGTCATTACACACTTGCATTCTCTGTGTTGTCTTATCAACATCAGCTGGTTCCTAAAACATTCAAGATTTAAATAAAAGGCTGGAAATAAGAAACTATGTTGAAGGCATACATCGTCCGAAAAAGCGTTACATTTTATTGAAGACAGGGTTAATTGCAGAGTGTAGTTGCGCCCTTGTGTCAGGTGGTCAACGATTTCTTCATATTGATACAGTTGATTCCTAGTTATTCCTCCAAAATTATTTTTTCAGATCATTAAATGTACTTCAATCATTAATGGGCACAGAATTTTGACAAATGAACTGCTATTGTATAAGTTACTGTATAAGTACCCAAAAGTTACCGAACTGTTTCCAAGGGTGGGCTGAAAACTTGTTTTTAGTCCTTCCTGGCAAGTCTGTGGTTCAATAATTGCAGTTCAGAGAATCTAAACTTTTAATTAGTTTCATTTCACTCCTGCACTAAGGCCAAATCACAATTTTGCCATGAATCTATCAGGGATTGTGCATGTACTTAGAACACCTTTCACATAAGTTCATCTTTTCCACTTGCGCTGAAAGAACAGGATCATCGGACCAATCTGTCTCATACAGAGGTTGTAGACAATTAATTTAATTTTTTCTTTCTTTCTGACAAATCTTTTAGGTAAAAAAATGCCACTGGTTGTGTACACTTCTTCAAGCAGATATAATCTATGGTAGTGACATTTTTACAAAAAAGTCACCAATTTTTAACACTTCCTAGCAAAAAAGTCGATGATTGTGAAGACTGCCTTCTTAGGAGGTCATCAAAAATGAAAACTTAGGAAACTGTAATTTCATAAATATATATCATCTTCTCAGATTATTGTGACAGGAAAATAAATTCTGCTACCCCTATTTTTCCATCAACTTGCACAGATACTGAACTCCTATAGTTGCAAGCAGATAACATATATAACGATTCAACTTATTTGAATCAGGATTAAAGAAATTTAAAGTAATACGTTAGCCACATACTTTTTTAACAGTATCCATCTCCGAGTCAGAGAGTTCTCCTTCCCACGACATTGGCCGTTCCACACACTCATCTTGATTGTCTCTATTCTTGTTCCGCATGATGGCTGCTGCTTGAAACAAGAAACAAAAAAAGTTTAAAAAAATAAACCAAAATGGCAAAATAGAAAAAAAAAAGGCCAAGTACTTAAAAACCATACAAATTATGGTGGAAGAGGCATGAAAATAAAAGCAGATTTTCTGAATTTAAATTGGTCAAAGCAAAACGAGGTTCGCGTATTGCAATTTACAGAAGGCAGTCGTTTTAATCTTTAAACCAACTCATTTAAGTTAGAAGGGAACAAAATAGTTTTCACATAATTAGGCAATGCCAATCCAGCCATCTTCCAGTGGTCTAACGAGGGGTCTCCTCTCTAAATGTGAAAATCACAGCCATGCTGGGGAAAAAGCACCGTAGGGACATTCAAACATTGCCGCCTTCCCCAGATAGCATATTTTATTTTGAGGAGAGTTACGTTTATTTTTCTTTCAGATTTCCAGGGATTTTAGATAAAATTTCGAATGGATTCTGCTGAAAAATGGATGGAAAAATTCGTATTTTATTAAAGGATACTTGGCAACGCCTGAAGGCTCATACGACGTTCTTCCTTGACACGGCAGATTGTACAGTGTCCGTAAAGTCCCTCCCCCCCCCCTTATAACTTTTTACCTACTTGAGATGAAGACCTCGGGTTTGCGCACAAATTTTTCTGTTTTCCTGTTCATTCGAACAGTGTATCACAAGGGGGGTCTTTCCATTTGAAAAAAAAAGTTGCCCCCCCCCCCCCCCCCAAGGGGACCGTCCTGAAAATCTTAGGGGGACCAAAGAGCAGCAGGGGAGCATCCCCCAAGTTTAAATCTTTAGCTCACAATCAAGGACACCCTGTTTGGAACAATAATAGTTAGTGATTGCTTACCTGAAAAATCAATTCTGCTGATTTCCGAGTCAGAGGCGGAACCCTCGTCTTCCTCAGCAAGAGCCAGTGGCGAGACCAGCACACTGCACTTGTTCTCTTCATGCTTGATACCTGTGACAATAAAAAGCACGACTTGTAAGTTTACATAGATGCACACATGAAAAAACAAAACGTCTACCTCTAGATTTGTCTTGAAAATGCATTTACATACACAATCGACTTGTAAAGCCTAAATATTAATTCATAAGTATTTTTCCACCTCATGAAAGCAGGCGAAATGTAACAAACCCCGCGTGAAATGAGAATCGCTGAGGAAAGTCCAGATGGTAAAATATGCTCAGTAAAATTTGTACGATCACATGAGAGCAAACTACAAGCTCTCTTTAGCAAAGCACCGGTAGAGTGGTCCCTTCTTGTTCGCGAATTCATTATTCGCGAGTTGAGAATGGAGACCTTTCGCCATTCGCGAGTTTCGCGTATTCGCGAATCGTTATCTCTTCGCAGGTTAGAAAACTCGATCAGAGGTTTTTTTACTTTTTATTTTTCGTGATGCTGTGTTGCCAGAGAAATACGTACAGAAGGTGTAAGTCCGCAACCATGTATCTTGGTTTGCGACGTTGCAGACTTCCTGTCATACTTTATTTTTTAAATGGCACACTACTCAACATCAATCCTTAAAAACTGCTGTAATTTTTTTTTTCTGCGCACAAAAAATTTTGCGAAAACTACAAGAAATGATGTCAATCTAATCTCCTTACAAAAGTTAAAATTAATAGATTTTCGAACACCGCAAACGAGATATGTAGTTGCGGACTCACACCGCCTGTATACTGTAACAGCGCAGCATCACGAAAAATACAAAGTGAAAAAACCTCGCGATCGAATTTTTCTAACTTGCGAAGAAAACGATTCGCGAATACGCGAAATTTGCGAAGAAAACGATTCGCGAATAAGCGAAATTTGCGAAGAAAACGATTCGCGAATACGCGAAATTTGCGAAGAAAACGATTCGCGAATAAGCGAAATTTGCGAAGAAAACGATTCGCGAATACGCGGAACTTGCGAAGAAAACGATTCGCGAATACGCGAAACTTGCGAAGAAAACGATTCGCGAATACGCGAAACTTGCGAAGAAAACGATTCGCGAATACGCGGAACTTGCGAAGAAAACGATTCGCGAATACGCGAAACTTGCGAATGACCGTCGACATGTCATTCTAAGCTTCAAAATTGTACGTCTCAAAATTTCTAATTAAAATATTCCCAAATTCAAAGTAAAGATAGTGAAGATGTCTCAATCAAAAAAAAAAAAAAAAAATCAGGATGCAGTGCAGACTAATTATTGAAATTAATGGTCAAGGCGATAGACAAAGAAGACATAGGGTACAATGGTACATGGAGCGATCCTACTGTATGAAACGGGTAGTATCATACACTAATAAGGGGGAAATAATGTACTAACTAAAGGTATTCTCTAGCGAGTTGCCGTTGGTTAGTCCCTCACTTACCTCCTTTGTCCATTGCAACCGCCCGCTTCCACAGAAAGAATACCTTTATTTTCAATGTGCCGTCTTTGCCTATAAATTTCAATACAGCCCGTGGGAAGAAGTGAATTCGCCGAAGCGCGCAAATTCTGCACAATTTCATAAATTTTCCCCCGCACCGGCACCCGGACCCCTGCTTTCCCATAAGCGTGCGGTCTCGCTATTCGCGATGTTTTAGCGGAACGGAACCCCCGCGAATATCGAGGGACAAGAGGCGTGCAGAAGGCAAAAAGCGCTGAGAGCATCCTCTGTCGCAGTTTTCCTCATTTTTAAGAAGCTTTTCTAATTTTACCCGACGGAGTCGCGGAGCAACAATAGGACCCCCCAACTTCGGACTCAGCGATTCCACATTTTCAGTACCCCTGCTCCACACACCGTGTGACCGTTTGAACAGCGTTCCACTCAACGCTGGCCCCACACCGCGCCGCAAGAAAAGCCGTTTTGGCTGCGAGTCAGCAATTACGAGGACAGGGTGTCTACTAGAACAGGCTGGCAAAAAATCAGTGCTAATACAGTACTTTTCCAGTTAATTCCCAAGAATTTCAGTACCTCCATTTAACGAAAATCGAAAAATGTCAAAAATTTGGATTTTTCCCTCAAATTGCGACAAAAATGACAAAAAAAATGGAAAAAGTTCCGGACCTTCTTGTGGACTTTCCGTATTTTTCAGGACACAGGGTGGCTAGCAAAATTTCATTTTACCATTGCCTGATTTTTCCCTGACATCGAATGAGATTATCTGACTTTTTACGATAACGTAAGGGCACTTCATTATAATGTGATCAACGGACCCGATTTTCACGTGGAACCCGACTCCACAAAAAATTCCCTGACTGATGACTATATTCCCTGACTTTTCCCGGTTGCTAACCACCCTGAGGATACGATACTCCACCGCCGCACGGGGTCGTAACAACGTGTCGCAAAGCTGCGCTGCAAGCACAGGATGACTTGAGCCAGCATGACCAGAACGCCTTCAATTTTTAAAATGCAACACGGACGTCTATAGACCACGAACAGTTGCATTAAGGCGTTACTACCGATATCATTGTACCATGCTCGAATATTGAATTATTGCTACTGATGCGTTAGGGGAAGACGCTGTATGAGCATTTGAGAATCTCCAAATTTCCTCTAATAAAATGTCTACTGTCAAAGACGAGTTATGCATGTTATCTCTTGAAATTTTCAGACACCTAATTTAGATCTGATTACAACTCAAATTCTTTAAAAAAAATCGAGGGACGAATATTCATAGATTTCCCTGTAAATTCGTAATTTATCAAAGGACTATTTGCAACGTCTGAGGGCTCATACGGCGTTCTTCCTTGGCACGGAAAACAAATAAAAACATGGTGTCTAGAATTCTTCACCGTGCTCATTCCCTGATTTTCAGGAATGTATTCCGGAATGATAAACCAAAGTTTTGTCCCTATTCCCCAGGATCTTTCTGAGATTACCTATATAATTATCCATAGTTTCAGATGTGCATATCGATTTTTCTCGTCCTTCAGCCGATTCTTTGGCCCACATTAGAATTTAAAACACCAGAGGCGTTTTTGATGTTTATATTATCAGGTCAATGAGAGCCTTTCTTTTATTCTGACGATTTGAAGATTCGAGAGGTCAATAACGCCGGCTCAGGTGAAGTAAAATAAACCTTAAAGTGATTCTACCTGATCTAGGGAAGAGATCCGCCGCCACGTTTCGCTTGTTCACGGTTGGTGTTCTTAAAAGCAATAATTATCGTAATGTACAGGATGAAGCAAGAAACTGACCCCTAACGTGTGGCAGCATTACTGCTGGTAGAATGACATTAACTTTGTGAGGATTCATTGAAAATATAGGTACATCTGATACTCCCATAACGGACGTCGCCACTTGACGCGATGTGCAAGAGAGAGATATCGTGATAATAACTCTCTATTACTCATTCAGTCAATGGGCGACTGAGGTGGTAGTTTTCGATATAGATTTTCCATGAATATCCACAAAGTTGATGCCATTCCACCCAGTAGTAATACTGCAACACGTTATGGATCGCGTTCTTGTATAATTTTGTACGTAACGATAATCATTACTTCTTAAAGACACAAACCGCGTAGCAGCGCAACGTAGTGGCGAATCTCGTCCTTGGATCTTGTAGAATCGCCTTAAAATGGTCTCTAAGCGGTAGAAGAGGTGACTCCCGGTTTCTAGAACTGATTCTTTGATTTATCAGATTTTTCCCTGATTTCCCCTGAAGAATTCCAGTTTTCCCCGGTCCTGTTGTTATTTGTAATCTCTCTAATGTGAATACAGGAACTGGGCCCATAACCTGTTGCTCAGTTTCTAAATAATGAGGAAACGGGAAAATTTTCAAGCTAAACACTTTATTAGTTGTTCTGAGTGCAATAGAATTAAGTATTTTAAAATTTATTAGAAATTACTTAACAAATTATTTAGAAACTGAACAACAGGTCCAAAGCACTACGAATAAAAATATTACAGAAGTGAGTTTTCGACTGACCTTTATCGTTGGGGTCGGGCAGTGAATCGTTGGAGACGTTGATGGATGTGACGGTGACATTGCCCGAGGACACGACACTGTGCGCGCCGCGCCCGGCCCATCCCGACATTTTCACCGGCTCGCTGCCGCCGGGCCCCTCGCAGCGGGGGGCGTACTTCCCCCAAACCATTCACTACCGGACGCGCATCACAGCCCTCGAGCAAAAAGTTCAACGAAAAATCGCTAAAGTTCCACGATCGCAAAGTCACACGACGACGCGGCACTTCTCAAGGCACGAGACTCCTGTAACTACACTGCACTGAAATCACGCGTAGGATCTGCGGCGATTTTGGAACATTGGAGCGGATCGAAACTTCCAACTTGGGCATTCATCCCCGACGTGTCTCGTTTCCCCGATTCCGCGATTTCCTCCTTTTCTTTTTGGTTATCATCCCCTGCTCGGCCAGTCTGAGGATCCGGGCTCCGCACTTGCCGGCGGCCGCTTCGACTCGTGGTCCGCTACGAAGGGTCGATCGCCGATCCGCGGGTCAGGTTCCACCGTTGAGGTCTATTCCGAGCTCGCTTTGCTCCGCCTATGGTTGTCTCCCTTCAAAGGTTCCCGGCTTCCCACTTCCATCGTTACTGTAACAGAAAAGAAAAACATACTTATGTAAAACGAGTATCATTAACGAGGTCCATGATAGCCAGAGACAAAGAGAGGTTGCTATCCTGGCAATGCTACCGTGCTAAGGAAGAACGCCGTATGAACATTTAAGGGTTGCCAAATTTCCCCAGATAAAACGTGTATTTTTGACGACATTAATGGGCCTTTTTCTTGGAAATTTTCAGATATTTTAGATTAAATTGTGCACAAAATTGTCTGAAATTTTTTAGAAAAAATATTCAAAATTTTCCTAGTAAATTCGGTTTTTATCGAAGGAAACTTGGCGACGTCTAAAGGCTCATACGTCGTCCTTTCTTAGCACGGCAGAATGATGGAAGCTTTCACTTTCGGGACTCCAGCATTCAACAGTTGACTTGCAAAAAAATTGTGCGTGTAATCAAAAGAATAATCAATCACCTCCAATGCGTAATCGGATCAGAAGTGAACTTTCAAAACAAGAGGACACAAGACAGCGTTTGGGGAAAAAACTGAGATTTGGACGCGTGGAACTCCTTCAGTCTTGAATGATACTTCCTAGCGTGGCAACCACGTTCGAATAGTTGTATCATTGCAACTCCTTCAGTCTTGAATGATACTTCCTAGCGTGGCAACCACGTTCGAATATTTGTATCATTGCTTATGTTTCGGTATCGTTGATGTTTCGGGGTTTCATTTTTTATAGTTATGTTTCTGAGCCCTTACTTTCTTCAAAAGTCAAAAGCCGGAATCACGAGGGAATGAACAGCTCTATGTGAAATTAAAATTTTGTTTTCAACTGTCAGAAAGTGTTTATTTTATTTACAAGTATTCATGGAGAGGCTAGACGCTTATTGGTTGAGGATGCCATTAACTACGATGGAAAGAATCGCAAGGATTCATTCAAAAACGTATTGCACTCTGCATTCGATGAATTATTTACGAGGTAAGTGATAGGTGACGAAATACTTCACGCGTGAGAGATCATAGGTCAGTGAAAGATACAATCAATGAGGATTGTGCAGTTATGCATTGTAAAGTGTCTGCCCATTAGGGAAAATTATTTAATGTCCCTTAGGAAACGTTGAACTGGTGGCCAGGAGGGGGGGGGGGGGGGGGGGGGCTCTGGGACTCTCAAGTTTGAAGTTCGCTGGATGGAAGCTTGGGATTTATTTCCCAAATTCTTGCTAACAACCCTAACTTCCTGCGATCAAAAATACTCGAGACTCTCGTATTTCACACGATGTATGTCATATGTGGTGGCCTACACATATGTCACGAGGTATTTGTGTACGAGTGGGTGGTTGAATTGAATAATTTGCTGCGAAAAGTGCCGAAATCAGAGAAGATTAGGATTATTGCGAAAAAGCAGTATTCAATATTTCACGCATCTTTGATTTCCTTCCAAACTTCTTTTCCCGAATTGATTTGGAAAGATAGGCTCAAGTTTGTTTGTTTTCAAAAAGCCCAACTCCGAACTTAAGAAACGTTCATGCTGTACTTAAAGGACCGAAAATACCCATGTGCCAAGTACTGGGTTTTTTTTTGAGTGGGAGGGGGACTGAATAACATGAGGTAAAAACATTTCCTATTCACTAATAATTTTTGGTTGATTCCAATTTTCCCTTTTTCTGTTTTCTCCCTCCGTACTTCTTATTTCTTCATTTTCTTTTTTCTATCTTTTTGTTTATTTTCGATTCTCTTTTCCCTAGAGCCGGGCAATGTAAACAAAGCTCCTCAATTTAGGACGAGCGAGATTGCATTTTAATGAGCATGTTATACTGACTAGGTAGAATGACCTGCGCTCGGATCCTTTGAAAGACCGTTACGGACACGATATCAGAATATGAGCAATGATACAACTATTCGAACGTGGCTGTCGCGCTAGGAAGTATCATTTAAGGTTGAAGGAGCTCCATGCGTTCAGACTTCAGTTGTGTTTCCAAACACTGCTTAGTATCCTCCTTTTTTTGAATGGCTCACTCTGCTTTTATTCTCTCATATATTTTCCTGCGAAGCGTGTACATGCAGGGCCGGGCCCTCTTTATTTTTCCCCTCCTTAGAGCCATTGGAAGCAATGAAGACATCATCGATAAATTATTCAGATGAACCGCGAAAAGTTTTTCTCTAGGTTTTATCGTCATAAAATGTATTTTCTCCGGTCTGTGTAACAGTGGACTCAATATTTTTCCAACTTTGGGGTAATTTTGTTTTTTTTCCCCGGTTACCACTAACTCAAATATTTCCCCTAACTAACTCAAATATTTTCCTTAACTGTGGTCATCCTGACCTCAAGGTTAGACCTTCCGATGATCAAAGTGCAAAATCTCGTATCTCCATTGCGATGTTCCAAAATGTTCGTTCTTGTTTTATTTCTACGAAGAGAAAAATGCAAACTTCATAGCTTGAAATGAAAAATCTAATATTCTGCTTTCACAGAGGAAAAATCCAGGAAGTGGTCAAGAGATTACGTTGACAAATTTTCTGAAGAAAAAAAAAGTATGACAGGAACTTTGCGACGTGCAACGATGAAATCCGAGAGTTGATCGAAAACTTCGAGAATCGGCCGACAAACCCGTAAATTGATCGACAAAACCCGAGAATCGGTCGACAAACTTGTAAATCGATCGACAGATCAGTGAATCGATCGAAAAATCAGTGAATCGATCGACAAATCAGTGAACCGATCGACAAATCCGTAAATTGATCGACAAAACCTGGGAATCGGTCGACAAACTCGGAAATCGATCGACAAATCAGTGAATCGATCGACAAATCCGTAAATTGATCGACAAAACCCGGGAATCGGTCGACAAACTCGAAAATCGATTGACAAATTAGTGAATCGATCGACAAATCAGTGAATTGATCGACAAACCAGTGAATCGATGGACAGATCAGGAAATCGGTCGATAAAATCCACGAATCGATCGACAAATCTGCGAAATGATCGACAAACTCCTAAATCGATCAAAAGACCCGTGAATCGATCGACATAATCCATGAGTTGATCGACAAAACCCGTGAGGCGATCGACAAAACCCAAGAATCGATCGACAAACCTCATTTTTGCACTGACTCACCGCTCTCTTGGATAACACGGGAGTACGGCGTCGGCGTCGGTGTCGGAGTTGGTCCACGTCGGTCGGTGTCGATCGCCGCAGCCGTAGCTGAATCGGTTCGTTGCCTCGGTCGAGAAGTCAATGACCTTGGCTCTACATTAATGGCGGTCAGGGTTTCTGTTTTGAACCGTTAGCGTTGCCAACAGAGAGCGCGGCGGCGGCGCGGTGCCCCCCCCCTTTTTTCGCCCCCCCCCCCCTCGCCCCCCGGGGCACGACTCGCGAGCCCCGGCCCGGCGCACGACAAAAAAGTGCGCTGTGCGCTCTGCCGCCGCCGCCGCTGCTGCTTTTGACATCGACAAGGTCAAACATGGTTGCCGCTCGGGTTATCGCCTCGTCACCGCTCAGGTGCCGCGAGGCGGGACGGGAGGAAGATTTCGTACTTCCGGGAAATATTCTGCCCCGCCGAGAGCAGAGAGAGCGCGGTATCGAAAGGGGGAAATGGAAAATAGGTATTCGCCGTGGGCAGAGTTGCACGAAAGATTCGATATTTCCGTGAAATAAATATCTCATGAAATTTCACAAAGCTGTAAAAATTTGAAAAAACTAGGGGGCACGACCCCTCGCCGATACGCGGTCCAACCCCTAGAAAGTGCTTCGCGCTTTCGCACGCTCTCTCAGGCTACCGTGGGTTATCTAAATAGCGCGGGCTCATTTCGGAACTATTTTGCCGTGCTAGGGGAAAATGTCGTAAGATCATTCGAATGTTGCAAAATTTACTCTCAAATTTTTTTGGAGGATGGATATGCATATTTTTTTTTATTGAAATCTATAGGCAAAATGGGTCAAATGGCGAACGAAGTCCTCTGAAAATTAGGAGAAAAAGTGTCGACGGATTTTCCAGAAAATTCAAGATTTGTCAAATGAGGTTTGACAACGTTTTAAGCTCATGCAGCGTTTTTCCTCATGAAGGCAGTATCGCCTATCGATAGCCGCAAAAATCATGAAAATCGGCCTTCGCGTGGTAGGTCTTTAGAACAAACTGTGACAAAAAATTAGCTTCTACATTGTTTAAATGGGAGAATTCGCGCTACTCCGCCATAAGGACGCCCTAGTAGCACATCTGAAAATTTATACATATAATATACATATAATATAGAGCATTCTATAATATATGTTTAATATATATCTTTTATAAGTATAAAATATATATAATATATTTTGAGCTGAGGGTTGAAAAGACCATTCTATATTATATGCATACTATATGTATACTATATGTACAATATATTTATAATATATGTATAATATAAAATTTTAGAATACATATATTATAGTTATAAAAAACGTATAAAAATATATATATTATATTTATAATCTATGTATAATATAATGTCAAAAATTCCTTGGGTTCTGGGGAGGGAGGGAGGGTAGGTAGTCGGTAGGGATTTTTCATTGTTGGAGGGCAGGGGGGATCGGTACTACACGCCTTTTTCTCACTTCCCCAGGGGTACAATGCAAGAGTTTTTCTAACGAGCTATACTCCTCAACTTTGAAATGGGGGGGGGGGGGGGGGGGGGGGGGGGGGGAGAGATTTTTTTTTACTTCTTGGTAAATACCCCAGGAAATTTTTCTTTTTCCTTAAGAGAATACTCCTCCCCTCCCCCACCCCAGGAAAAATTCCTCCCGCCACCCCTAGAAAATATGTCTCCCTGTCGGACGAATTAATATAATTGTGCTCTCCATAACCGAGAAAATTTCCCCCCTCCAAAAAAAAAGATTTTTCTTCCAAATTCAATTGTCTCCCCCCCCCCCCATTTTTTTCTCCGTCCCCCAAAAAATAACGTGTTCTCCAGTGTAGCTTTTTGGAGGTGAAACTGAAAGTCCCCAAAATTTGCAGGGTTCAAGAGTTAGAATATGTATTACAGTCTTACTAGTTTCCACTGGAGGAAATTAAAATTGAATTTTGCACGTTCGTACTACGGGCACAGCTGTGACGGTTAGTGCCAATCTATGAATATACATGCATCACTAAAAATGCGATTTATTGTCCCATTATAATTTCTACGGCACAGCTAAAAATGAACCCTTCTGATTGCGAGGAATAGGATCGCGGAAAATTTGAACAGCGCG